>NC_041382.1:202465818-202473400 GCF_002162155.2 Triticum dicoccoides
AGATGACCCTTGGGCTGGCCGACCCAAGGGAAAGAAAAAGGCTAGGTGGCAAATGGTAAAACCAATGTTGGGCATTGCTGGAAGAGCTTTACTTAAGGCGAACTGTCAAGGGGTTCCCATAATAGCCCAACCGCGTAAGGGACACAAAATCCGGGAACATAACACCGATATGACGGAAACTAGGGCGACAAGAGTGGAACAAAACACCAGGCATAAGGCCGAGCCTTCCACCCTTTACCAAGTATATAGATGCATTAAGATAACATAGCAATATAATGATATCCCAACAAGTAAATAAAAGATGTTCCAACAAGGAACGGCCTCCGATCTTCACCTGCAACTAGCAACGCTATAAGAGGGGCTGAGCAAAGTGGTAACATAGTCAATCAACGGTTTTCTAGGACAATGGTGGGTTAGAGGTTTGACATGGCAATTTGGAGGCCGACAAGCAAATGGTAGGCATCGTAGCAATGGCATAGCAAAAGAGCGAGCAAACTAGCATAGCAAAGATAGTAGTGATTTCGAGGGTATGATCATCTTGCCTGAAATCCTGCAAGGAAGAAGAACGAGTCCATGAAGAAGATAAACGGACGTAGACGAACGGGTCCTCACAAACGCGACGTTATCAGAATCAACCCGAAGAAACAACACCGGAAAGAAGCAAACAATCATGGTAAACAACCACCACATAAACATGGCATGATGCACAATCAAGTATGATGCATGTCCGGTTTAATGAAGCATGGCATGGCGAGGTGCACAAGCAAACCTACAACTTAAATGGGGCTCAATATGCATCGGGATGCATATTGCCAAAACACCACATCAATTATTTAGTTCTCTCTCGTTTATGTACCCAACAATATTAAATATTGTTAAACATGGCAAGAGAGTGAAGCAAAGCAAAACTACCTATCTAGTCAAGTTTAAATGAGGCCGGGAACAACAAACAACAAATTCCGGTAAATCCCCATATGCATATTTTAGATTAGGTCCTGTTCTGCCCTAAACACAATTTTAGGGTTGTTAAACATGCAAAGTAAGGCCACCATGATAAACTAGGCAAAATTCTACCCCAATTACATATAAAGTTTATTAAATTCGGAGTTACGGTTATTTAGTTATGAATTAAATCATTTTAGCATGGCATAGGAGCAATTTTAAACAAACATCATTTTAAATATTTTAGACATAGATGAAAGTTGGATATTATTAATCTACACAAAATTCTGAGCAAGTTTCATATATAAAACATTTTAATCCGATGCACGGTTAGTGAGTTATTAAATGCATGAACTAGAGGGACTTTTCTGCAAAACTGGCAATCTCTGGATAAATCGTTAAATCGCAGATCTGGAAAAAAATTGGCTATGGGCCGAAACTGCACATGGATCCATAGGGCAAACAGGAGAGGGGGGCGGTTCACCCATGGGCTCGGCCCAGGAAGGAGGGGGAGGCAGGCCGACGCGGGGGCAGCGCGCTGGGCCGGACTCGGGCGCTGGGCCTGGGAGGCCAAGGCGGCCGACGCGCTGGAGCTGGCCTGGTGCGGAGGCTGGGCCGGGCCCACGAGGCGCAGGGCGTCCTCCTCCTCGATCCCGCCTGGATCGAGGGAGGCAGGGGGGCGGCGGCGGCGCCAGGAAACTCCGGCGAGGGCGCAGCAACGGCGGGGGCCGGAGAGTGATGGGGAACGCCGGGGACGGCGCGGGGGCTGCCGGATCTGGCCGGAGGTGGCCGGATCCGGGCGATGGCGACATGGAGATGGCGGATGCGGTGGCTGGCGATGGCGGATGCGGCGACCGGCGATGGAGGCAGCGAGGCGGCGAGAGGAGGCGGGCGGTGGCACTGGGCGGCGATGGTCGTCGGCGGGGAGGCGCTAGGCGACGGGCGAAGAGGCGGTTGGCGATGGAATTCTACGGTGGCGGCGCGGAGCCTCGGGCCCGGGAGGGCCGGATCTGGGCTGCTCCGGGCCCCGACGAAGTGGGGCGGCGCGGGCGCTGACATGGCGCGCTGCGGTTGGTCGAGCGGAGCGGTGGAGCTGAGGTGGCGGGCTCCTATTGGTGGGAGTGAGGTGGCCGGCGAGATGGACACGTCCGGCGCCGCATGGGGAGGAGAAACTAGGGTTTCATCCGCGAATTGATCCGAAATTTCGGGGAGGGGTGCTCTTTTATAGGTAGAGGGAGATAGGAGAGTCCAAATGAGGTGCGGTTTTCGGCCACACGATCGTGATCGAACGACCGAGATGATGGAGCAGAGTTAGGTGGGTTTTCGGCCAAATTGGAGAGGTGTTGGGCTGCAACACACACGAGGCCTTCTCGGTCCCTCAGTTAACCGTTGGAGTATCAAACGAAGTCCAAATGGTACGAAACTTGACAGACGGTCTACCGGTAGTAAACCAAGGCCGCTTGGCAAGTCTCGGTCCAATCCGGAAATGTTTAATCCCCACACACAAAAGAAAGCTTGAAATGACCACCGAAGGAGAACAAAGCGCCGGAATGCAAAACGGACAACGGGGAAAATTCTCGGATGCATGAGACAAACACGTATGCAAATAAAATGCGTATGATGACATGATATGCAATGCATGACACACAAGCAATGACAAGGCAACAACAGCGAATAACTGAACGACACCTGGCACATCGGTCTCGGGGCGTTACAGAAGTCCAGTTGTGTCTAGGTCGTGGCTTCGTCGGTTTATCCAAGCCACATGTATCGGTCGTTGTTAATTCTGTCGAGTGTGTCCATGGCATTTGTATCACCGTTTCGTTCCTGCATCTTACCCATCTTTTTTTACAATTTTTTTATTCAAATCATAAAATAGTACAAAGTAGTTAACCCTTACAAGCACACTGAAACGTAAACACAAAGGATCATGAACACCTAACCTAGAGTACCCTAAAACAACCATAATACAAGAAGATCTCCGGAGCCCGGTGTCATCATCCCTGAATCTTAAGAGAAGACCCCTGCAGCAGAAGGATATGCAAGCAGGTCATCATCTTCGACCACGGTACAATTGCCGTCATTCTACTTCCTCCTTTCTTGACACCAGCGCTGAGAGGGCATGGGTATCAATCCAACACCCCTGAAACAGCCGTCGCCATCTTTGACTTTGAGTACCGCGAAAAGTGTCCCTTCCGAAAGGAAGAGAACTCGAGCCATCCGACCGATCCAGCACCGCGGCCGGGCCAACCGCCCGGATAAAGTAGGATCTTCCACCAGCATCGGCGCAGAGAAAGAAGAAGAACAGCAGCAGCAAATCATACCGACAAGAAAGAAGAAGGATCTTCGTCTCCCTGCATCCATCGCCCATCTGAGAACCCAAACGGCCAGTGCCAATGGACCTCCATCCACCATAGCCTGCGACCTCGACGAGATCCGAGGATCCCCCACCCCGCTGGCTCCTAGACGAAGGCAAAAGCCTCGCCTAACCGCGAACGGAGCCCGGAGAAATTTATTCCGACACGACACCACCGCAACGGCCTCGGCAACGTCTTCCTCAACTCTAACCCTATCACACACCCACCAAGCGAACAGACCCTAGGTTCCCCCTCCCTCCCGCCGCCGAAGCGGCCAACGGAGAGAGAGAGGGAACAAGCGGCGCGCAAGGGAACCCTCGTCGCCTTCATAGATCGCCTCGTGCGATCCTACTTTTCCGGAGCGGAGCAAAAGCAATCGGCCGATCAAAAAACAAGTAACATTTCTGCATCTTACCAACTGGTGCGTGTGGTTTCTAACGTGTTATTTTTTACAGTTTTGCTAAAGCACATTAAATAAGTGAATCAAACACAAAGAGGAAAAAAAATATCCACACGAATCTCGACGTAAGATCAATGACATAGGATTTAGATGCGCAATAACTAGGGCACATCTAGATGTGCTCTAGACACACCCTATTTTTTGTGGTTAAGTAAACGCAATCCGACCCATTGGCGCGCCTCCGTAGGGCAGATCGAACTTTTTTTTAGTATGGCCAGATCGAATTTAGGGTCGAATAGCCCACTTTGTCTGTGTGTCCATGTGTTACCTGGTGACCAAAAAAATGTACAAAAACGTAAATCGTGACTTTAAAAACTGTAAAGCGTTCTCACCGTAAACACGAAATCGTGGGAGTCTGTGTCGTGAGATGCCCGTATTACCACGTACGACCACGTCTATGCAAAAACGATACTCAGAACGTAATGCCCACGATTTGTACGATATATTTTTGTAAACGAATCCCAAATTATGGAGACAAAAAAAGCACTGCGTCATCGGGGTCCCCGGCATGCCGCTTTCGGTGGGTGTCTGTGAAAACTAAAAAGCCGTGGTGTCGCTAACCATTTTTGTGCGTCCTCGTTTGGCATCTACAACACCAATTGCTGAACGGGGATCTGCGAAAAGACGCAGCCCAGTTGAAGCTCGTCTCCATCGCCGTGCTCGGTAGTGGCGGCTGGAATGGATAGCCCGCATGATGCTACAGCCGGAGGTAAGTAGTAGTTGATCTTCCATTCTATATTCCCTAGTGTTTTTGCTGGTTAGGATCCCCGCATCTGGTATCTTAGCATCTGCCACTCGCTGTAGTGTTCTCGGCAACGCCGCCACCATCGATCGTGGGTACCTCCGAGGGAAGCCAGCTCGCCGGTTCATTACGCGCGCGCGACGTGATCCTGCCGGAAGGCGCGCGTCGCGTCCACTTCATGGGGGCCGGCGCGGGGGGTGAGCCTCTCACGTTTACCGTAGCGTCTGAAGATACGGTGATCGATTGCAATGGAGGGGCTATTCCTGCACCTCAGCCCGCTCGCACGGACGGCGGCACGGCCGGCATGCCCTCGCCGCGGTCTCAGACCAACGTCGACCACGAGTCGTCGCCCCCTACCTCCGTCGCCACCAGGGGCGGAGCCAGAATTTTGGTATAGGGGGACCAAGTCAAGTTCATTTTTTCTGGAGCAGAAGTAAATAACTAGAACCTTGCTATACGTACAATGAATTTTCGTCCAACACAATTAGTTGTCCGACATATGAAAATTTTGCATCACAAATAGGAACTTATATAATATAATTCGCATCATGATCACGATTATCTCAAGGACAGTACAAGATAGGATCGTACCATCAGAAATCACACAACCGAAACAAGTAAACAACAAAAAGCTGATGTATAAATTGAACAACAATATAAGACGGGAATTGAGATTATTAGATGATGTGATGTAGTGATGTGTTAAACCATGTGTCCTTGGCTAGTTCTCATTGGTTAGATCCGGAAGATTTGGCAACTGAAGAAAGTTGTGTCACGCCATCGCCGTAAGAATAGGATCAAGAGTAGCAGCAGGGCTGGGAGAGCAGAGGCGGCCGGGCAGGCTAGGGCACGGAACGGCTGCGGATATTTTTCTGCGTACTAATCACAGGAGAGCACAACGCCCGAGGAGACTTGAGCCAATAGCCCAACCTGACTACTAGTGGGCTTCACATGGGCCTTATTCCCTTTTCTAAACTTAACGCTTAGAAGGGGGGGGGGGCAAGTATGTAGATATACGTGGGATTACATGCTTCGTATCGCTAATTAGACAGCATCGCTCGATCGTTAGGGGGGGGGCCAGGCCCCTGCTCGCCCCCCTTGTCTCCGCCACTGGTCGCCACCGAGGGATACGCGCGCCGTCAGAGGTGATGTGGCGCCCATCACTTGTGATCCAAATTCTGGCTTCCCATATTGATATTTCATACCTACTTGATCTTTTCTCAGAAACCGCAACGGCAGCTCCTGCAGCCGATCGACAATGGAGGGGGGAGGTCGGACCAACTCAATCCAGCGCGCCTTTAGCCTCACCGCGGAGAGAGGCTCGCCTGTCGTCTTCGAGCCGGCCATGGGTATGGTCTTCTCGTCAGAGCAGGAGGCGCACGAGTTTTACAACGCCTATTCTTGGGAAGTTGGGTTCGGGATCGAGCGGGGAAACAAGTATACCACGAAGCCCGCATGCTACAAAACAATGCAGGAATTCCTCCGCTCGTGCGAGGTGGGAAAAACTCTTGGATCATACACAGGGTTCCATTTTTTATGCATTCTTTTGCTTTCATTCCGCGCACGATAGAGCTTATTTGTGTGTTACATCCAACGCAGGGATCCAACAAGGAGGAGAACACAAAATCTGCTAGGACAAAATGCAAGGCTATGGTCAGGCTAAAGAGGACTGCAGATGATGGATGGTACTTCTCCACAGTCGTCCTAACCCATAACCACGAGCTTGCAGACACTGCCGGAGAGAAGAAGGTGTGGAAGTGCCACAATACCATTGACTCGTCCATCAAAGAACTGATCAAGCATATGCGGTCTAACAACATCCCTGTGAACAAGGTTTATGGCGTGATGTCTGATATACACGGGCGTCACGAAGAGGTTCCCTTCGGCAAGCGTTGTTTGAAGAATCTATGCGCAACCCTCGCACACGATTCAAGCCTCGACGACATCACGAAGACGCTCGATATATTCAGTAAGATGCAAGCGCAAAACCCTGATTTTTTTTACGCGGTGAAGGTCGACTCAGAGAGGCGTGTGCATGGCATTCTTTGGTGTCACTCGAAGAGCCGAGCTGACTATCATCTGTTTGGTGACATGCTGACCTTCGACACCACTTATAAGAGTAATCTGTATGAGATGCCTGTGGGTCTTTTCGTTGGAGTGAACAATCACTACCAATCTGCGCTGTTCGGGTGTGTTATTCTCAGAGAAGAAACAGAAGACTCATTCAAGTGGGCATTTTCTACCTTTGTTGAAGCCAACGGCGGGAAGACGCCGCAGACGATACTCACAGGTACCAGGCAACTTGGTGTCATATTTGTCTGTATATAAGGCATGCATTCCTCCTTATAAATCCTGACTCGTTTGTTCTGTGAATTATCAGATCAATGCCGGCAGATGGAACTTGCTATCGCTCATACAATGCCCTCTACAGTCCACCATTTGTGTAAATGGCACGTTATGAAAAGTATAAAGGAGAATCTTGGGGCATTATATAAGAAAGGGACCCCATTCTGAATTGAATTTAATCGTCTCACGAATGAGATGATGACTGTCGATGAGTTCGACCGTGGATGGGCTTATCTAATGGACACCTATGGACTTGCTGGCAACAGGTACATGGCACATATATATGATTGCCGTGACAAATGGGCCAAACCCTACCTCAGCTCGAACTTCTGCGCCAAGATGTGTAGCACACAACGTAATGAGTGCATGAATGATGTGCTGAAAAGCTATGTTTCGCTTTCAGCACCTCTCAACCGTTTTGTGCTGCAGTATAACAAGCTCATAGCACAGCGGTGCCAGGATGAAGACTTTGAGATGGCACACACAAAGAAGGTAAATAAATTTTTCATCATAAACTCTCCGCCCCCCTACCTAGTTTAGGTAACTCTCACTCTAATTGTATTCACTGTAGGGGCGTGCTTATATACATGCACGAGAGAGAGTACAAGAGGGAGGGAGAGAGATTACAACGGCACGAGGCCCACGATCAACTATACGTGCGGGACAAACGTGCGCATGCAGTTAGTGATCCTAGAGACCAGGACGTGGAGAGTTATCCTCTTGTACGTGATGGGG
>NC_041382.1:202473707-202489799 GCF_002162155.2 Triticum dicoccoides
AACGTTGAGGCTGGAATGGAAGTCGTGGAAGACGGTCGTCGGCAGCCCTTTGGTGAAGATGTCGGCGAACTGCGAGCTTGTTGGAACGTGCAGGACGCGTATCTCACCGAGCGCCACACGCTCACGCACGAAGTGGAGATCGATCTCGATATGCTTCATGCATTGGTGTTGCACCGGGTTGCTGGACATGCAGACCGCGCTCACATTGTCACAATAGACCACCGTGGCGCGAGACGGAGTATGATGAAGCTCGGTGAGGAGTTGACGGAGGCAGACACACTCGGCGACGGCGTGAGCGACCGCATGGTACTCGGCTTCCGCGCTGGAGAAGGAGACGGTGTGCTGCCTCTTCGACGACCAGGTGACGAGGTTAGGCCCGAGGAACACGCAGTAGCCGGAGGTGGACTTGCGGGTGTCGGGACACCCGGCCCAGTCAGCGTCGGAGTAGGCCACCAGCTTGGTAGTGGGGGCACAATGAAGCTGAAGACCAAGGTGCGTTGTGCCGCGAAGATACCGAAGAATCCGTTTCACGAGCTGGAAGTGGCAGTCGCGAGGGGCATGCATGAAGAGGCAGCACTGCTGTACGGCGTAGGAGAGGTCAGGGCGGGTCAGTGTAAGGTACTGAAGCGCCCCGGCCAGTCTGCGGTAGAGCGAGGGGTCGTGGAAGAGCTCCCCGGTGGCAGTAGACAGCTTGGCGAGGGTGTCGACCGGAGTGGAGAGCGGCTTGCAGTTGAGCATGCCGGCCCGATCAAGGATCTCGAGGGCATACTGTTCCTGGGAGAGAAACAGCCCGTGGTCGGTGGTGGTGACGTTAATCCCCAGGAAATGATGGAGAGCGCCAAGATCCGACATGGAAAACTCGCGGTGCAAGGCCCGAATGATGGAGTCGAGGGCAGCACGCGAGTTGGCGGTGAGGATGATATCATCCATGTACAGCAGCAGGTAGGCGAGCTGACCCCTGCGGCGAAGGATGAAGAGCGAGGAGTCAGCCCGCGAGTCGACGAAGCCGAGCGTGCGGAGGTGAGCGGTGAACCGGGCGAACCAGGCGCGTGGCGCTTGTTTGAGACCGTACAAGGAACGGTTCAACCGGCACACATGGGACGGTGAAGTAGAGTCGACGAAGCCGGACGGTTGGTGACTGTAGACGGTTTCGGCGAGATGGCCGTGGAGGAAGGCATTCTTCACGTCGAGCTGATGGATAGGCCACGATTGCCCCGCAGCGACGCTCAAGACGGTGTGGATGGTGGCCGCTTTGACAACCGGACTGAAGGTCTCGCCGTAGTCCACGCCATCTTGCTGAGTGAAGCCGCGGAGCACCCATCTTGCTTTGTACCGCGAGAGGGAGCCATCAGGATTGAACTTGTGCCGGAATATCCATTTGCCTGTAACAACATTGGCACCTACAGGACGAGACACTAGACACCAAGTTTTATTCCGAGTCAGTGCATTAAATTCTTCGAGCATAGCGTTGTACCAGTTAGGGTCTTTGAGGGCCGCTCGGTAGGAAGAGGGAATGGGCTAAGCGTAGGAGAGGAGGCATGTAGGGAGATGATCTGTTTTGGTTGGGAGAAACCGGTCTTGCTGCGGGTGCGCATGCCATGCAAATTCGTTGGTGGCTGGACGGCAACAGCTCGTGGGGGAAGGGGAGGGACGGGGCGGGCGGGAGGATCAGCAGGCGCAAAGGGACTGGTGGGGCTGCTGGTGGGTGGCCCAGATGGCGCGGGGTTGGGGGACTGGACGCGCGGGGTTGGCTGTTGGTGTGGGAGGCGCGGGGGTTACGTGCATGGGAGTGCATGGCGGGGGTGGCGCGGGTGGAGTGCATGGCGGCGATAGCCCCGAGGTGGGGGAGGGCGGCTGAGTGGAGCCGATCCGCGTGGATCCCGCGGAGGATCGCGGGTGGTATGGGTACGAGGTAGGTAAGGCTCGGGGTTCGGGGAGGATTTCGATGCCAGGATGCGCTGTGGCAGGCAGGGGTGAGGGTCGGGGTGTGGCAGGTGCTTGGAAGTAAGGAAATTGCGTCTCGTCAAATGTGACGTGCCGAGAAATAATGACCTTGCGAGAAACGAGGTCAAGGCAGCGGTAGCCTTTGTGCTCGAGGGGGTACCCAAGGAAGACACATCGAGATGACCGGGGGGCGAGTTTGTGAGGGCTGGTGGCTAAGGTATTGGGAAAACATAGACACCTAAAGACTCGTAGATGGTCATAGGATGGTGGGTGTCCGAGGAGACGAAAGTATGGAGTGTCAGAGTTAATGGCCGTGGAAGGACGCCGGTTAAGGAGGTGGGTGGCTGTATGGAGGGCTTCGACCCAGAATGGTGGTGGAAGATTGGCATGAAGAAGAAGAACGCGAAGGATGTCGTTCGTGGTGCGAATTAGGCGCTCGGCCTTTCCATTTTGCGCAGATGTATGTGGACAGGACAGGCGAAAGGAGGCGCCGTATCTAGAAAAGAGGTCTCGGAGAGAGGTGGAAAGGAATTCACCGCTGTTGTCACATTGCACGCGTTGGATGTGGACATGAAACTGCGTGGAAACGTATGTGTGAAAGCGGTGTAAGACGTCCGCGGTGTCGGATTTGTTGCGTAGGCGGAAGGTCCATGAGTAATGGGTGTAATCTTCAAGTATGGTAAGATAGTATTGGAAACCCAAAAAACTACTAACAGGAGAAGTCCACAAATCACAGTGTATTAATTGAAATGGCGCAGTAGTTTTGGAGTGCGAAGAGGAAAAAGGCAGCCGGGGCTGCTTGCCTAACTGGCACGAGGAACAAACATGAGTTTTGGCCGTGCCATTATTACATGATGGAAGGAAATCTCGAGCTAAAATGGAAGTAGTCTTGGAGCTGGGGTGTCCCAAACACTGATGCCATACGTCGCCAACCACCGAAAGTGCTGCTTGGATCTTTGAGTCGTGGAAGAATGGGTACAAGTCGTCGTGGCTAGTGGACCTCATGATGATCCCTCGAGTGGCTAGGTCCTTCATGGTGAAACCAAAAGGGTCAAATTCAATACTACAAGAATTATCGATAGTAAAACGACGGACGGATATTAAGTTTTTGATGATGGTGGGAGAGATAAGAACATCATTGAGGGAGAAGGAAGAGAGAGAGGTGGAACCGACGGCCGTAACAGGGAGACGGGAACCATCACCAACAACTATGCCCTGAGATTGATGCCATGACAGTGAACAAAACTTAGTGAGAATGTCTATCTTACCAGCCACGTGAGAAGAGGCGCCGGTGTCCAGGAACCAGTCCTGGCCGCCGCCGGTGTTGTGCTGCTGTGTCGACAGGTTCTGGAAGGCGGCATAGAGCTGGTTGTACTGCTCCCAGGTGTGGCCGCTGCTTGGTGGTGAAGGGGTGGCGACGGGGTACGCCTGATGGGCTCGCGGCGGTCGCGGCCCGAGGACACCAGCTGCGTTCGGCGCGGCCTAGGGCGCCCGCGGATGCTGGAGCGTCATGGCGGGGATCATGGCGCCGTAGGGGGCGAAGTAGCCCGCCTGGACCGCCGGGGCCGTCGGTGGTGGTCCACCGCGGCCGGAGGAGGAGCCGCCTGTGTTGGAGCCGCGCCCACGCCCGCGCCCGTGCCCGCCCCTGTCGCCGGTGTTGGGGGTCGCGGGAGCCTTGCCCCTGTCGGAGGAGGGGCGATCAGTGGGAGTGGAGCTGCCGCCGGCGCCCGTGTTGATGGTGAGGGCGGTGGCGGTGGCCTCCGGATGCCCATCCAGACGGGCCCGCTCGTTGAGGGAGATCTCCTCCATGAGGAGCCGAGAGCGGGCCTGGACGAAGTTGGGGAACGACGACTGCATCGGGAGCAACGTCGCCATGACGTGAAACTTGCGGTTGAGGCTGCGAATGAGCTGCAGGGTTAGGGTTTGATCGGAGATGCGCTCGCCCACGTCGCCGAGCGCGTCGGCCAGCGTTTTGAGACGCCGGCTGTACTCAGCGATCGTGAGATCACCCTGGACAAGATTGCGGAACTCGGCGCCGAGGACGACCGCATGCCCGGGCAGGTTGTCCATGAAGAGGACGTAGAGCTGAGACCAGATGTCGTGGGCGGAGCTATCGAGGGACGCGACGACGTCCATGAGGTCCTCGTCGACCACACCGTGCAGCCACAACACGACGGTGAGGTCGTCGTTGCGCCACACGGCACTCTGTGCGAGCGGCTCGGTGGCGATGTCGAGGTGGTGCTGCACTTCATGTTTGCAGGCAATAACATAGAAAAGCTGACGCCGCCGAGAGTAGTTACCGGACTCAAGCTGCAGCTTGGAGGAGAAATAGTGCGCGATGGAGGGAGGCAGGCCGGGCGCGGAGGAGGGGCCAGCGTCGGAGGTGCCGGGCGCGAGGCGAGGGACGATGGCGCCGCCCGTGCCACCGAGCGCAAGGCGTCGAACAAGAGTGCTACCCGCGATGCGGAGGATCCCCGCGGTAGGCGTAGGGTTGGGGAGGACAGCGCGCAGGGCCGAGGACGACGAGGAAGGAGCCGCAACCATCACAGGAACATCGGGCACGGGTGGGGCGGAGGTCGGCGAGGCGGCGGCCAGTGTGGGAGGCACGACGCGAGCAGTGTTCGGGAGGAAGGGGTTGGACTTGGGCGAGTCGAGATCCGTCGAGCGGGTGCGGCGGAGGAGGTGGTTCATTGCGGAAGCAGGGAGAGGATCGGAAGATGCTCTGATACCAAGCTAGTTTAGGTAACTCTCACTCTGATTGTATTCACTGTAGGGGCGTGCTTATATACATGCATGAGAGAGAGTACAAGAGGGAGGGAGAGAGATTACAACGGCACGAGGCCCATGATCAACTATACGTGCGGGACAAACGTGCGCATGCAGTTAGTGATCCTAGAGACCAGGACGTGGAGAGTTATCCTCCTGTACATGATGGGGCTGGTGACGTGTTCCAACACCCCTAGTGGTTCATTGTTTGGAATCTTCTTAATGACTTGTGGTTCCCATGGTTTCTTACAGGATGGTAAGGTCCTGCATACAAACTTTCCTATCGAGCGTCACGCGTCCAAGGTTTACACGCGCTCCTTGTTCAAGTTGTTCTCCGCTGAGTTGTTCGAGTCTGGTAGTTACCTCGTTCAAGGGCCGCAATTAGATGGACGTGTTGTCATGGAGCACGTGGACTCGAGTCGCCGTGCTCACTGGTGTAAGGTTAGCTATGGGATCATGGTTGACCGCGAGAGCGATACCTACAGTTGCGAATGTGCCATGTTTGAGCACATGGGTATCCTTTGTCGGCATGCTCTGAAGGTTTTTTTTTTACCATAAACATTTCCAATCACATTTGATCCACCCTTAGTACACGAGAGATTTGATCCAATTGCTCTCCCCATTTCAGGTGATGGTGCACGTTGGTGTGTGCCGAATCCCTAGTCATTACATTTTGAAAAGGTGGAGTAGGGATGCCCGTGATGTTCTTCCTGATCACTTAAAATGTTATCAGAAGGACTCGGACCTGGGGGTGTCTAAGATGTTTAGGCACAACATTTTATATGTGCGTGCTCTGCAGGTTGTCAAGCTTGGCAATATGAGCATCCCGCTCTTCAACCACGCCGTGCAGCGACTGCTAGCCCTGGAGAAAGAACTGAATGCCATGGCTGAGGAAGAAGCAGAAAACAAATCAGCTGGCTTGTGCGGGTCTGAAACTTTGAGGTGCACGTCTCCTGCTACCCTTTCTGAAGAAATTCCGAACTCAGGGGCATATGCCGTTGAAGCTGCGCCCCCTGATCTCATGTCTGAACCGATCGACGTCCCTTTGCCACCACAGAGAATGCCCCCTGACCTTGCGTCTGATCCGGTCGATGCGCCTTTGCCGCCGCAGAGAAGGCCCTCTCGTGGTCGTCCAAAATCTCAGAGGATGAAATCGGTACTAGAGCAGAAAGGGAAGAAGCCAGCGGCGACCTGCGCCGTGTGCGGTTCTGAAGAACACCATACTGAGGAATGTGAATGTCTGCAGATGCCTGAGCTCAGCGATAGCAGCGAAGACAGCGAGCCTGAACATCCGGACCCCGCACCATCAGGTTCGTGTGTTCGTAGGGCGCAGCCGATGAGGCCCAACAAAAGGCAGTCTGAAACTGAAGCTTCAGATGTGTGTGTCAGTAAGACTGCCGCTGCACCATGGTTTTCTCGAGGAACAACGCAACATCATGGTCTCCGCCACAATGGGGCGTGTTCGTCGGCTAATGCCATTGATCACACACCAAAGATGAAGCCTCCCGCTCCACCATGCAGATGCAGTGTCTGTGGCAAGAAAGGACACTACAAATCTTCTTGCCCTGATCACGATGCTAGTCCAAAGCCGGCCCAAACTCGTCGATGCAAAAAATGTGGGATCGGAAAGCACAACTCCAGGACCTGCACTGTGCTCCCCCAATTCAAACGACCTCGTTGCGGAGACTAGATACAAACTGGACACAACTGCCTTGCTTTACATCTTTCTTCTAGTTCTTTGATCAGCATCAGACCATGGTATTGGGTGCCGAACTGAGTTGTTGTTTTTATGAGATCTCTTGTTTTATCAACCGCAACTGTGCTTGAATATTTGTATCCTTGCCATTGTTGTATTATGCATGACCGGCTTGACCAAATACTTTGTATTGCTTGCACTTAGTTCTTTGAAGTTAAATGCCTAAAACATATTTGTGTCTACTGTGATGGCCCGTCAGAATTCATCTAAGTCTTGTTTGAAGGGTGTCATTCTGGAAACAGGTAGTCACCTGTGTCCAGATTGGATGGCACAAGAGCAAGGGAAAAAATATTATGCATATCTTTCCACCTCGTCTATGCACTTGTCTCCAGCTTGGAAAAACATAATGGTTCAGAACTTTGGAGATTGTAACTTTGGAGATCCAATAAAGAGCAGAACTCGGACAATAGACAGATTGGTATTTGAGACTGACTGCATTTAGATTCCAGGGTTCAGACAAATAGCTCCCCCCGGTCGCTTTGACAAGGAGTGATGGTCATAGTGTCTCTGTGCGAATACATGAAGTTTGACTAGCTAACTAGCTGGTACATGAACTTACCTAGCTAATACAGTAACTTATAGCTAGCTAGTACTCCACGCGCACCGGTGTCCGTATTACTTCTGTTCACATAAACGTGCTTGTGCAGTGCAGAAACCGCGGAAAACCGGCAACTTCAGACTGAGTGCTCGTTGCCATATCTCTGTCCATTGCCATTTCGCTGCTGCAACCACAACTTGCAATGACTGGTCAAAACGCGGCAGCTTGCATGATTAGGCGTAGCACCACAAAGGCAACTAATAAAGTGAAAAGAAAATATGCAATTTGTTAAGTAAACTAGCAGTGAAGCACCTGAAGTTGCTCTGAAGAATGGATGGCACTTGTACCGTTCAGAAACTTCAGAAAAAATGGATGAGACCACATGTGCTCCACATGCAGAAAATTCTGAAACGTCCCCGGCTTTCTCCGTTTTGGCTTCAGGTTCCAAAGATGCTGCTAGCGTCATTGCACATGGAGCCTTGTCCCCTCCTTGTACTCACGTACAGCAGCATGGACCACTGCATGCTGACAATTGCATAGCTTTTCTCTGACACATGGGCTGCAAAACACACCACAAACACCTCTTTAGTTTAACCCTCACATGGTCAGCACGGATCACGGCGCATGCATTGTGTGGCTATGATAGCTATGTCCCTAGCAAGCTATGGTAGGCACAATTTTGCCTATATATATATATATATGGAGAGATTTGTGTGAGTGACATGCCCTCGAGTTGCTTATGTTTTGCTTAAATGTTGATTTATTTCCGTTTCGGTGAATTTCGAGCAAACTCAATATGTCCTATTTTTAGGCAAGGTCATGCCAAAATTTTATATATATGACTTTGAAGCATGCATTATTTATTTCAACCCTTTTGCTTGTTATACTGTGCAGTCGGTCATGAAGGTGAGTGGATGGAAGGTGGAGCGGTACATGCAATACGCGGTGATGGACATGTATGCAAATAATCGGACTAGGATTAGATGTCCGTGTGCAAGATGCAAGGAAGGAGTCCTTTTGGACCCTTTTGATCGTGGCACTTTGAAGGCGCATCTGCTGATGAATGGTTTCATGGATGACTATACTCAGTGGATAAATGAAGAAGATGATGCTGAGGAGGACGTCCACATGGCAGGGAATAATGACATGGGGCTAGACGAAGAGATGACCAGTCGACAAGAAGATGATGGCGCCGGACATGTCGGCGGGGAAGAGTCCGGAAATGACGACGGCGACAGAGAAGATTCCGGACACGGCGAAGAAGAGTCCGTACATGGCGGAGAAGAGGCGGCAGTCACGCCGCAGTCTTCGATGCTACTAAGTGTAGTCGTGCAGGACCCTCATGTTCGAGACCTCCTTCGCAAGAGTACGCCTAGCGAGAGAGCTGCTTCTAGAGAGGAGGCCAAGCTGGCGCAACTTGAAGTAGACTCGAAGACTCCATTGTATGACGGTTGCGATCCCAAGGTGACCCGCTTGAGTTTCACGCTCAAACTTCTAAAGACGAAGGCCAAAAACAAAAGGACAGACAAAAGCCTCAATTTGCATTTGAAGTTTCTACATAATAAAGTTCTTCTCGCAGGGAACCTGTGTCCTACTAGTGTCGAGGAGGCCAAGAAAATTGTTTGCCCTTTTGATTCGCCGCACATTAGGTACCACGCATGCATCAATGATTGCATCATTTATCGGGGGGAGCACACGCAAAAAACTAGCTGTCCAGTGTTCAATGCTTCTCGATACAAGAAGGCAGGAAAGAAAGCTCCCCAGAAAGTTGTATGGTACTTTTCGATCACTCCCCGTCTGCAGCGGTATTTCGTAGATCCTAAGGAAGCAAAGCTCATGCGTTGGCACACTGAGAGGAAGAAGCCCGACAATGGAGATGATCCGAGGCTGAGACACCTCGTAGATGGTTGCCAGTGGAGAGCATTCAACGTCGTATATGGATTTGCTGCAGAAGATCCAAGGAACATAATGCTTGGTGCGAGTATCGATGGCATTAATCCGTTTGGAAACCAGAACACCAACTACAACACATGGCCCATGTTTATATGGATGTACAACCTCCCCCCATGGAAGTGCATGAAGACAAAGTACATACACATGTGCATGCTAATTCAAGGGCCAAAACAATCGGGAAATAGTATTAACCTATATATGGGGCTTCTGCAAGAGGAGCTAGACACATTATGGAAAACACCGGCATCGACATGGGACGCGAGCAAAGGAGAATATTTCCATATGAGAGTCACGCTGATGACGATGGTGGTAGACTATCTTGGTTATGGGTACACCTTAGGCTAGGTGTGCCACGGATACTGCGGATGCACGAGGTGCATGTCTGATACAACGTCTCAGCAGCTGACGTCAATGGAAGATGCTGGGTCCGGGAAAATCGTGTACATGGGGCATCATAGATGGCTCGAGAAGGATGACCCGTGGAGAAAGCATGGAGATCTATTCAATGGGTTGGCTGAGCTTCGAGGACCTTCATGTAAGAGGAGTGGCGCCAAAATCGATGAGCTGTTGAGAAACTGGGAACAATGCCCCGCGCCGGGAAATATCAAAAAGGCGTCGGAGCCACTGCTAAAGGTATGGAAAGCAAGGTCTGTTTTCTGGGACTTGGAGTACTGGCCCAATCATGACACGCCTCATTCCCTTGATCCAATGCATATTACGAAGAATATCCTCAAGAGCTTGCTTGGCACACTGATGAACATGCTGGAGAAGACCAAGGATGGGCTGAAGGCAAGGAAAGACTTGGAAGATTTGCAGATCAGGAAAGATCTCCACCGTAAAAAGTTGATGGAGGAGACGGAGACAAAGACAGAGGAGGGGGAAAGGGGCAGAAAATTCAACAAGAAGGATGAGAATTATTGCCTCTTGCTTCACATTAAGTGTGAAGGAGATCGATCAATTCATTAGTGTCTTATGGGAATCAAAGTCAGTTCCGGTTACTGTGGGAAGATAAGCAGATTTCTAGACCCTAAGAAGAAAAGGTTTAGCGGGATGAAGTCTCATGACTATCACGTCATGATGACACAGATACTCCCGGTTGCCATTAGTAGGATAATGGAGAAGCACGTCCGTGACACGCTTACTGGTCTCTGCAACCTCTTTGATGTTATATCTCAAAGTCCATAAGTGTGAAGCAGCTCTGAAGGCTACATGAAGAGATCATTGTCATACTATGTGAGCTTGAGATGTACTTCCCACTCGCGTTCTTTGATGTCATGGTGCATCTGTGTGTCCACATCGTGGATGACATTATCGACCTTGGGTCGACATTCCTTCACAGCATGATGCCGCTCGAGAGGATGAATGAGGTCATCAAAGGATTCGTCCATAACATGTCCCCTCCCAGAGGGAGCATCGTCTAGGGGTATCTGACGCATGAGTGTGTCTCCTTTTGCAAGAATTATATAAGCATCAGAGACCCTGTTGTTGGTTTTCCCGTCAAGAAGCACGATGGGAAGCTCGAAGGAGATGGTCACAACAACGGCCGGAGGGAATTACATGTGGACTACTCAGATCGACGAAACGACTTTGATAGGGCTAACTTAGTAGTGCTACAACACCTAGATGTGGTAGATGATTATGTGGCACAGCACAAAGAAACCATCGCAAAGAAGTACCGTGATAAGGGGATGCTCAAGACGGAAGACAAAGTTACTGTAGAGCACAACGCCACTTTCTTGCGTTGGTTTAAACATCAAGTTCTTGAAAATCCCCCGGAAGAGGGCAGTTCGGACGGATTTCTCATACACGCCTTAGCACATGGCCCCGCACCCAAGCTCGCGACCTATCAGTCATACGGTATCAATGGGTACACGTTCTACACAGAGGCCCAAGACATGGATAGTGATTACCAAAACTCCGGGGTGACAATTCAATGCGTGACCGACGCCAACAGCACAACTGAAAGATTCTACGGAAGGGTCGAAGAGATCTGGGAGCTTGACTATGCTGGAATGCATGATGCGACGATGTTCCTGTCAGATGGGCCAAGGACGTCATAAGAGAAAACAAGTATTTCACCACCATGTCTATACCCAACGCGAAGAGCACTCCCATGAACGTTAACGTCATCACCAAAAATGAGCCATGGGTACACGCTAAGCACGTGACACAATGCTTCTTCATAACCGACCAGGCCAATCCCAGCCGTGTTGTCGTGAGGAGATCCAAAAGGAGCACCGTCGGAATGGATGGAGTCGCCAACAAGGAAGACTACGACCAATACGGCAAACCGATGAGGGAAGATGACGATGAGGATGAAGCATATGTGAAAAGAAGAATCAATACTACATTGCCTAAGAAAGATCGTACTCCATGGCTCCGGAAAAGTCACAAGGAGGGGCTCAATTACTCGGCAACGAACAAGAAAGGGAAGAAGCTCAATGTGAAACGTCGTCGATGCAGCTTATCAGAAACCTATATATATATATATATATATATATATATATATATATATATATATATATATATATATTGTGTACACACTTACGTAACCGTTATCGGTCAACTGATATGTCACCACCACATGCATGGTTCCGGTGATATTCGCGCAGTGGGAAAAGAAAAAGAAAAGGAAAATAATGAAAGAAAAGAAAGCTAAAAGAAAAGGGAGAAAGCAGTACAAAAGAAAAGAAAAGTAAACAGAAAAGAAAAGGAAAGGAAAATAATAAAAGAAAAGAAAACTAGAAACCAGAAAAGGAAAATAAAAAAATAATTGGAACACTTAGCAGTAGTGCTGGATCCTGAACCAGCGCTACTACTATGTGCCATTAGCAGTAGCGCTGCTTTACTACCCAGCGCTATAGCTAATTATTTTAGAATTAAAAAATAGAAATTGGAACAGTTAGCAGTTGCGCTTGTTTAGGACAAGCGTTGTAGCTAAGTTAGCTATAGCGGTTGTTTCTAAACCAGCGCTGCCGCTATTTTGAGTTAACCCCTCGCCGAGCGGGCTCAAAATTTCACCTAAGTCCCATCCCCCCTCACCCTGTCTCCACCGTTGCCCCTTTCCGCCGTCGTCGCACCTCGGCCCGTGCCCGCCCTCGTCGCCCGTGCCCACCGCTCCGACCTCCTCCTCATCTGTGCGGCCGCCGCTCCAGCCTCCTCATGTGCGTCGCCGCCGCTCCGGCCACCTCTCCCCCCGCTCTTTGCTCTTTGCCCTTCAGGTACCCCCTCCCCTGACCTCCTCCTCTCTCTGCTCTCTTCTCTCTCTATGTTTTGCCGGAATTAGAACCCTAGCTAGATGAAACCTAGGAGATGAACCCTAGTTAGTTTAGGGCAATAGCAAATTAGTTTAATTAGGGCAGTAGCAAATATGTTTAGGGCAGTAGCAAATTTAGTTTAGGGCAGTAGCTAATTATAGTAAATTAGCAAAAAATAGCTATTAATAAAAACAGTAGCATTATAGCTATAAATAAAAAATATAGCTATAAAAACAGTAGCAAATTTTGTAGGTATATAAAATAGCTATAAATTAAAATTAGCTAGGCAATTTTTGTAGGTATATAAAATAACTATAAATATAAAATAGTAGAAAAACAGTAGCTCCCTTCCTATAAATAAAGAACAGTAGCAAATGTTTAGTGAGATCATTTTGCAAAGGTTTTTGGTGTTTGAAAAGACCACTATTTTGCAATGTTTAGTGAGGTCATTTCACTATGTGCTCCTATGATGCTCATATGTCATTGATGTTATATGATATATGTCATTGATGTTATATGATTTTGCAATGTTGGTTGAATGTCGAAGAATATACGAGTGACCTATGTTTTGCCGGAATGTTGATTCATTTCCGTTCCGGCAAATTTCAGGTGCTCCATATGTCCACTTTTTAGCAAAGTTCATGCCGAAAATTTCCGTGATTTTCGGCATGACTTGTACTAGAAACTAGGACATATGGAGTACACGGGATTTGCCGGAAGGGGAATGAATCAACATTCCGACCAAATATAGGCCCCTTTTTTCTCTTCATTATGTCTTTTATTTACAATTGTTGAATAGGAAACATGTCTGCCAACGCTGAAGTCGCGGGTGGTTCTGCTCGCCTCGAAGACCCCATCGAGGCAGCAAATCACTATTTAGATTACCTGGACGAACACCAGATGGGGTTGCATGGTGGCGGCAGTGGCACCGACGCCACCGCCGACACCGGCACTGGCACCGGCACCAATACCACCCCCGAGACCGGCAACGATGCTGTCGTAGCAGGTAAAGCAACGAAGAAGAAGAGGACATGAAGACGAAACGAGCTTGGCATTGGACAAATTGTGGTCACGGAGATGCACCCCAAGAAGTTAGAGCCAACGGCGCCGAAGGAAGCGCGCAAGTGCTGGGGCAATCAACTTGGATGCATCCTCTGGGAAACCACCAACATCAACGATGAGAGGTTGAGGCTCATACCACATATGGAGAACATGCTCCTAAAGAAATTGCACAATAGGTTCTTGTTCCCCGGCCAGAATGAAGAAGAATATAAAGATCCGTGGGAAGACATCGCCATGACAAAGATAAACGACAAGGCGATGGTGACGTTCACCAACGACTTGTCCGCCTGGAAAGTTCGGGTGAAAAAAGCAATTGCGAAGAATGAACCGTGGTCCAAGATTCATGCTGATAATCCATCAGTAACGGAAGAGGACTTTTCAAAATTCAAGGAGAATTGCGGTAAAGAAAGTGTCAAGGCAAAGTCGGAGAAAATGAAGGCGCTCCAGGCCAGGAACACGCCTTCCCACCGCCTCGGAAGCCGTGGTTACAAGGGGAAGAGGCACGTATGGGCCAAGGAGGACGCTGAACGTGAAAGTCACGAAAGCCCAGACCCTTTGGCGGAGTTCACCGACCCGCTAGAGCATGACTAGATCAGGGCCCGGTACAAGTGGGACAAAGAAAAAAAGATCTTTTACACGGACCCAAACACGAGGGAGTTCATGAGACTTCTGGTAATTGTTATATTAACACATTATCATATTAGCTTACAATCAATTCGACTGCAAGTTTTGTCACATTAGTAAACCATCCACATTCCTTTTGCAGAAAGAGCAGCATCAAAAGGCAGCTGAAAGCGATGAGTCGTCACAGTCGTCGGCGAGGCCCAAGTTGGACACCCATTCAACCGGGCCCTGAACATACTGAAAAAGGTCCCGGTGGACAAGTTGCCATCCTATGGACGTGTGCACGGCGTCGGAGATGGCGCCTCATGGAAGATGTGCTACCCTAAGGAGCCAGAGGAAAGGAAGAGACGGTCGGTCGTCACTCAACAAAGCATCGACGAGAAGGTCGCGATTGCTGTCAATAAGACCAAAGCTGAGACCAAAGAAAAGTTGCTCGGGGTCGTCAGCGCAGCGGTCACAAACGCGGTGGTCAGCTTGCTTCCGGCACTTTTTGATTTCACGAAGAACGATCCAAATGCACGGCCGGTGGAATTTCCCATTCCCAGCTTTGTCGGGAGCATTTCGGCGAACACCACAACACCAGCACCTTCTCAAGCAAATGCAAAAGGTCCCGCTCCTGTTCATAGCAGCCCGACCTCCATCTCTTGCATGCTCAGTGGGCCTTCATCGCTAGCTGAGCTCGACGCCCTCATGGTAATTACGCATAATACCCTTTTCACCAACATGTCTATAGTCTTCCGTTTCAGTTGCCTTTCGGATGTTTGACGTCGCAGACATGTCTCCTTCGTAGGCCGATGACACCCCGTGCACCCTACTCTATGACATCAAGGGCCAGAAGGTGGTCATGGGAAAGGCAACGATCATGAAGCTGAAGGACCACATGTTCCACAACCGAGAGATGCCCGATGGCGTCTTCAAGGTTAACGTGCCCAGTGTCATAGCGGGCTTTGAGGATTTGCCTCCTCCGATACCAGTCGATGACGACGAGACCCCTAAGATGATTGGCGCATGCAAGAGCTGGTTCTTGCCTTGGACAAAGTCTCTTCTTCGTCTCAAGGCGCCCAGTATCACGCCAACGCCACCTTCTCAAGAAGGTATGAACACCACCCCACCTACCACATTACCTGCATCTGTCGTGGCGAGTGATAGCGGACGACACGAGAGAGAGCCTCCATTAGTGCCAGATGATGTAGCCTCCGCTGTTAAAGAAGCAAATGTTGATGATGACATGGAGGAGGAGGATGATGATGACCCAGACAAGTATTTCAATACCGCCTATAATGATGGAGGATTGATGGCTCAGGACGGCGAAGACTCAGGCTATGAGCGTGGAGACGATGACTTGATGTTGCCTGATTTGCCGGAGTCGGAACGTCCTAAAGCGGAATGCAAAAAGTCTCTCTTCAAGCGATCCTCGTAGGAGACGCCTCCAGATGCCGCCTGTACCCAGCAACCCCCCGAGGCCCGTCCACTGATTAGCCCGATGACACTGGGGGTGGTGGTTAGGGAAGGTATGGTGGGCTCACTACCTCCACCCACCAAGAAGCAAAGGAGGAGACCGGACAAGAAAGGCCCTAAAGGAGCTAGAGCTGCTTCAAGCAGCCAGCCGCCTCTGAAGCCCCGGGTGGTAGACAAAATACCTTTCCAAGGTGCAAAGCACTTCCATGTTGCCGGTGAGCTGATCCTACATGCCAAAGTGCTAGAGCACCTAGTGAACAATGATCTAAGGAGACTGCATGAAGATGTGCTAGCCAGAGAGAAAAGCCTTCTGGTCACGGAAAAACCAGGATACCCGCTTTACGCGGCTCAGGTGCCGGGTGGGAAGTTGTACGTCGAGAGATGGCCCGCAAATAAGTTCATCATGCGATTTGACTACATCTACAACATGTTCCACATGACCAAGCTAGATTTCCAGTTCATCTGCATGCATGCGCTGTATCTGAACTACTTCATCAAGGTCGAGAACATCAAATATATCTGCGTCGCGGACCTGTTCTATATGCACGAGAGCTTCTTGGTAGTTTGCAAAGAGCACCGTGACTATGTGAGAAAGTACCACGGTGAATTCATGATCAGTAATAAGGACAAGGAAGTGATTCTCTTGCCTTATGATCCCACATAAGTCATCCGCACATATCCTTTCGTACGTGTTAATCATTCCTTTGTAAGCTTGGAGGCTAATTTGAGGTGTA
>NC_041382.1:202490086-202531845 GCF_002162155.2 Triticum dicoccoides
GTACTTGGACTCATCAAAGAACCTTAGGAAAAAGGATTACAAGCACATAAAGAGTGTTCTCGATAGTGCCCTATTAACCTTCAGCCTGTCTGGTGGATATATCAAGGTGAAAAAGTATAGGAATCACGGGCTGGCTTTCGGTCATAAGACCGACTTCTGATGCATCCAGCAACCGCACACCAGTATGGCTGATGGATTCTACCTCATGCATCACCTGCTCGAGTATAGAAGGGATAATCAATGCCTTCGCATGCCACCTACTATACCAACGATGCCGAGATTGTCAGCTGGGACACAAGCATAGGAAGGACATCGGATCATCGAATCAGAGCTGAGTTTTATCACGTATAGTGTGAACTTGACCAAGTGATAATGAAGCAGGTCCTTGAACCAACAGGGATGTTCTACCATGGTCCAATCACGCGGGAAGATGTCCGAGCACTGCTACTCACTTAGCGTCTGGACCTGAAGCCTTTCAAGAAGCTCGATGCTTCTTCCCTGACTATGAAGATTGGACTGCCGACGTGGAGGACTGATTGTTGATGGAAATGTGTCACTACTGTCTTTCTATGGCAAAACTTTGAATTTATGCACGGCGAAACTATGTGATGTAACTAAACCATGGTCCTGAACTAGCGTAGATCGCTCTAGTTAATTAGTTTGGGTATGAGGAACTTTGTCATTTATGTTTACTATTGGTTGCTTGTATTTTGCTAATTATGCCTCCTTGTTTTTTAAGTACGTTGTGTTGCATATTATCGTTCAATTCATCAACTCATGATGCAGGTAAAGAGATCAGAGATGGCAAAGGACTACTACGCCGTGTACGTTGGGAGGGTTCCAGGAGTCTTTGACCACTGGCCAGCCGCTCAGGCCCAGGTGCATAGGTACCCGGGTGCTAGCCACAGAGGGTTCGACAGCAGAGTCGAAGCGGAAAGTAGTTACTTGAGGTGGACACTCCAGCATGAGTAGGGGCGGGACCACCGGTACTACATAGTCGCGCTCTTGCTCATGCTAATCGCTCTTCTCTTCTACATCATGGTCTAGATAGAGATGATGAAACTTGGGTGTGCGCCATGACCATGCAGTTGCACTTATTTGAGACATGACATGATCGCACTTGTGTATCGCTATTTTCAAGATGTGATGATATTTGTGTTGAATGATGATGATGATGATGATGATGGTATGACGAAACTACTGTATGTCTATGATATGATGAGAATAGTGTGTGTTTAGTATGATCTGATGAAACTATTGTATAGAGTCTGTATAAATACATCACAAATATGTAGAGGGGACAAATCTGTGAAAGCAGGAACATTAGCAGTAGCACTGGAAAGAACCTAGCAGTAGTGCTGGCTTAGCAGCAGCGCTTCATGTGAACAAGCGCTACAAAGAGTTATCAGTAGCGCCGGTCCTGCAAGCGCTACTGCTAACAATACTTACTAGTAGCGCTGCCCATAAAACTGCTACTACTACAACTTAGCTCTAGCGCGCTAGCAGTAGCGCTGGACCCAGTGCTACTGCTATGCATATTTCAAGTGCTACTACTAGGGTTTTCCCGAGTAGTGTGTTGTTATTTGTGTGCAGGTGATGTTGACGTTGTGTTGCTTGGTTCTCCTACTGGTTCGATAACCTTGGTTTCTTCACTGAGGGAAATACCTACCGTCACTGTGCTGCATCATCCCTTCATCTTTGGGGAAATACCGACGTACTCCTAGCAGACATGAGCTTTTCTTACGCTATAACCAGAGAGCAATCAAAAGGAATTGCTGGCACCGTTTTCGGGGAGGATCTTCTTCATAACCAGGTTCCTAATCACAAATCTCACCTCCTCGCAATTTATATTATTTGCCAATTGCCACTCGTTTTCCTCTCCCCCACTTCACAAAAAATTGTCGTTTTATTCGCCGTTTTCTTACCGGATCTGTTTTTGAGTGCAATCCTGTTGTGTGGTCATCATGACTCAAGAGAACACCAACTTATGTGATTTCTCAAATACCAACAACAATGATTTTATCAGCAATCCGCTTGCTCCTCCCGCCGCTAGTGCGGAGACTTGTGATATTAATACTGCTTTGCTGAATCTTGTTATGAAAGACCAATTTTCCGGTACTCCTAATGAGGATGTCGAGTCCCATCTTAATACCTTCGCGGAATTATGCGATATGCAAAATAAAAAATATGTGGACAATGATGTGGTCAAGATGAAATTGTTTTCGTTTTCTTTGCGTGATTCTGCAAAAATTTGGTTCTCTGGAACAAGTGCAAAAGATGCTTTTACCACTAAGTATTTTCCGCCTGCAAAAATTATTTTCCTTAGAACCCAGATCATGAATTTCAAGCAACTTGAACATGAGCATGTTGCACAATCTTGGGAAAGGGTGAAAATGATGCTAAGGAATTGCCCAACTCATGGGTTAAATCTTTGGATGATCATACAAAAAATTTATGCGGGGTTGAATTTCGTTTCTCGTAATATTTTAGATTCCGCCACGGGTGGTACTTTTATGGAAACTACTTTGGGTGAAGCTACCAAATTGCTTGACAATATCATGGCAAATTATTCGCAATGGCATACCGAAAGGGCTCCTACTAGTAGAAAAGTTAATTCGGTTGAAGAAATTTCATCTTTGAGAGAAAAAGTTGATGCTCTTGTGAAATTGGTTGCTAGTAGAAGTGCTCCCATTGATCTTCACGATATGCCTTTGTCTACTTTGATTGAGAAAAATAGTGATGCCATAGATGTGAATTTTATCTCTCGAAATAATTTCAACAATAATGCTTATAGAGGTAATTTTAATCCTAGGCTTTTCCTAGTAATGCCTCTAATAATTATGGTAATTCCTATGGAAATCAATCTGATAATAATAATAGGAACACCTCTGATCTTGAGAATAATATTAAAGAGTTTATCAACACGCAAAAAGTTTTCAACACTTCCATAGAAGAAAAGTTGAATAAGATTGATGATTTGTCTAGAAGTGTTGATAGAATTGCTCATGATGTGGAAAATGTCAAGATGAAAATTTTTGTGCCTAAAGTATATGAATCAATTAAAGCTCTTTATGTTTTTTATGGATGAAAGTAATAAAAGAACTGTTATGCTTAGAGCTAATGGAGAATTCTTAGAAAAAGCGTTCACTAGTGATTTCTTTCGCAAGAGTGATGAAGATCTTAAAATGATTGGTGTTTCTTCTATTGATTCCTTGTTTAGTAAAGTTAATTTTGATGAAAAAGGGACCAGAGAAGAGTCAACTTTAGGTAGAAGGCGTCCCAATATTTCGAAGGGTGAAAATCTTGTTGAAAAAATTGATGAAAGTGGGTTTGAAGAGGTCAAAACTTTAGCTAGTGATGTGCCCACTCTTTTGGATTACAAAGACTTTAATTATGATAGTTTCTCTTTGATTTATTGTATTTCTTTGTTGCAATCCATGATAAATTCACCCCATGCCTATAAACAAAATAAAGCTTCTACTAAACATATTGTTGATGCTATGATGAAAGCTCTTGAAGAAAAATTGGAATTAGAATTTTCAATTCCTAGAAAATTTCATGATGAATGGGAACCTACTATCAAAGTCAAGATTAAAAATTACGAGTGTTTTGTTTTGTGTGACTTGGGTGCTAGTGTTTCTACAATTCCGAAATCTTTATGTGATGTGCTTGGTCTTACCGATCTTGAATCATGCTCTTTAAATTTGCACTTGGCGGATTCTACTATTAAAAAGCCCATGGGAAGAATTAATGATGTTTTTATCCTTGCAAATAGGAATTATGTGCCCATAGATTTTATTGTTCTTGATATTGATTGCAATTCGTCTTGTCCAATTATTCTTGGTAGACGGTTTTTACGCACTATCTGGGCCGTGATTGATATGAAAGAAGGCAATATCAAGTTCCCATTTCCTTTGAGGAAGGGTATGGAACACTTTCCTAGAACTAGAATTAGGCCACCCTATGAATCAATCATGAGTGAATCTTATGGATCTCGAACCAAAGATGACAAAACTTAGATCCTTTCTTTATGCCTAGCTAAGGGCGTAAAACTATAGCGCTTGTTGGGAGGCAGCCCCATGAATAAAATTTATTTTTGCTTTTTGCTTCCTGTTCTTGTGTGTTAGCACAATTATGCTACTGTTATGATTGTGTTTTTATATTTTAATTAGTGTTTGTACCAAGAAAAGCCTTTAGGATCTTCTTGGGTAATAGTTGTTTGATCTTGCTGAAAAAACAGAAACTTTTACGCTCACGAAATTAATTTCCATCTTTTACCATAGAGCGATAAAATACCGATTCCACTTGCAGTAGATCAATATACAAATTTCTCAAGCCGTACTAATTTTTCAGAATTTTTTGAGTTATATAAGTATTCGAAATAGTCAGATTACTATAGATTGTTCTGTTTTGACAGATTCTATTTTCTTTGTGTTGTGTGCTTATTTTGATGGCTCTATGGTTTTCTTTGATGAGTTTTTTCCATAGAAAATATGGAATACAGTAGATATAATACAAAAACAAAATATTAATTGGTTTTATACAGCACTTATAGTAGTGGTTTATTATTCTTATGCTAACAGATCTCACGAAGGTTTTGTTGAGTTTTGTGTGATTGAAGTTTTCAAGTTTTGGGTTATCTTACGAAGTATGAAGGAAGGACGGAAGAGCCTAAGCTTGGGGATGTCCTAGCATCCCAAGCTATTATCCAAAAATGAGCAACCAACTAAGCTTGGGGATGCCCCCGAGTGGCATCCCCGCTTTCTTCCAACGACCATCAGTATTTTACTTGAGACTATATTTTTATTCATCACATGATATGTGTTTTGCTTGGAGCATCTCGTATGATATGAGTCTTTTCTTGTTTTATTTTGTATTTTAAGTCATCAATCCTTGATGGACACACCTATTTGAGAAAGCCAAAATTATGTCATGACTTGTTAGAATTGCTCTCTATGCTTCACTTAAATCTTTTATGAGCTAGGACTTGCTCTAGTGCTTCACTTATATCTTTTTGAGTATGGTGTGCTTTAGTATTTTGAAGAAATGCTCTCTTGCTTCACTTAGATTTATTTGAGAATTAGTAAAATTTTGAAGAAATTCTCTCTTGCTTCACTTGAGTTATTTTGAGAGAAAGAAATATTATGCTCATGATCTTCACTTATATTTGTTTGAGCTTATGAAAAGCAAAACATGAAAATTAGTGCCAAAGTGATAGATATCCAAGAAGGATAAAGAAAAGAAAAATGTCATGAATATCACTGGACAAAATAAACTTGTTTCTTAGTAATAGTTTTGAGATATGATGATGTGATATGTGAGTTATGTTGGTGAGTAACTATGCTCTAGTAGGAATATTGGTGTTAAGGTTTGTGATTCCCGAAGCATGCACGTATAGTCTCTCGTTATGCTATGATGTTGGAGCATGATTTATTTTTGAGTGTCCTCCTTATGAGTGGCGGTCGGGGATGAGCGATGGTCTTCTCCTACCAATCTATCCCCCTAGGGGCATGTGTAGTAGTACTTTGCTTCGAGGGAAAATAAACTTTTGCAATAAGTATATGAGTTCTTTATGACTAATGTGAGTCCATGGATTATACGCACTCTTACCTTTTTGCAATTTGCTAGCCTCTACAGTACCGTGCATTGCCCTTTCTCACATTGAGACATGGTGCAAACTTCGCAGGTGCATCCAAATCCCGTCATATGATATGCACTATCACACATAAGCCTCATAATATGTTCCTCAAAACAGCCACCATACCTACCTATTATGGCTTTTCCATGGCCATTCCGAGATATATTGCCATGCACCTTCCACCTCTTTCGTTTGATGACTTGAGCATTTATTGTCATATTGCTTTGCATGATCTTATAGCTGACATAGTATTTGTGGCTCAACCACCGTTCATCATTTTTCATACATGTTACACAAGATCATTGCCAAAGGCATTTATATAGAGTCATATTTTGTCATAGGTATTGAGTTGTAATTTTTTCTTTTGAGTTATAAGTAAATAGAAGTGTGATGATCATCATTAATCATTTTTAGAGCAGTGCCCCAGTGAGGAAAGGATGATGGAGACTATGATTCCCCCACAAGTCGGGATGAGACTACGGACAATAAGAGAAAAAAAGGAAAGAAAGAAAGAAAAATAAAAACAAAAAATAAACAAAGAGAGAAGGGGCATTGCTAGTATCCTTTACGACACTTGTGCTTCAAAGTAGCACCATGTTTTTCATATGGAGAGTTGATACGTCTCTGTCGTATCTACTTTTCCAAACACTTTTGCCCTTGTTTTGGACTCTAACTTGCATGATTTGAATGGAACTAACCTGGACTGACGCTGTTTTCAGCAGAATTACCATGGTGTTATTTATGTGTAGAAACAAACGTTCTCGGAATGACCTGAAACTTCACAGAGCAATTTTTTTGGAAAATATGAAAAATATCTACAAAAGATGAAGGCCGGGGGGCCCACCACCTCTCCACGAGGGTGGGGGCACGCCTGCCCCCCTAGGGCGCGCCTCCCTACCTCGTGGGCCCCCTGATGCCTCTCCGACTCCAACTACATCTCCATATATTGTGTTTCGGGGAGAAAAAAATCAAAGAGAAGAATTCATCGCGTTTTACGATACGGAGCTCCCGCCAAGCCCTAAAACCTCTCGGGAGGGCTGATCTGGAGTCCGTTCAGGGCTCCGGAGAGGTAATCCGTCGCCATCGTCATCATCAACCGTCCTCCATCACCAATTTCATGATGCTCACCGCCATGCGTGAGTAATTCCATCGTAGGCTTGCTGGACGGTGATGGGTTGGATGGGATCTATCATGTAATCGAGTTAGTTTTGTTAGGGTTTGATCCCTAGTATCCACTATGTTCTGAGATTGATGTTGCTATGACTTTGCTATGCTTAATGCTTGTCACTAGGGCCCGAGTGCCATGATTTCAGATCTGAACCTATTATGTTTTCATCAATAGATGAGTGTTCTTGATCCTATCTTGCAAGTCTATAGTCACCTATTATGTGTTATGATTCGTTAACCCCGAAGTGACAATAATCGGGATACTTACCGGTGATGACCGTAGTTTGAGGAGTTCATGTATTCACTATGTGTTAATGCTTTGTTCCGGTACTCTATTAAAAGGAGGCCTTAATATCCCTTAGTTTCCGTAAGGACCCCGCTGCCACAGGAGGGTAGGACAAAATATGTCATGCAAGTTCTTTTCCGTAAGCACGTATGACTATATTCGGAATACATGCCTGCATTATATCAATGAACTGGAGCTAGTTATGTGTCACCCTAGGTTATGACTATTACATGATGAACCGCATCCGGCATAATTCTCCATCACCGATCCATTGCCTATGAGCTTTCCACATATTGTTCTTCGCTTATTTACTTTTCCGTTGCTATTTCTATCATCACTACAAAATACCAAAAACACTACTTTTACTACTGTTATCTTTTGCTACCGTTACCACTACTATCATATTACTTTACTATTAAATACTTTGCTGCAGATATTAAGTTTCCAGGTGTGGTTGAATTGACAACTCAGCTGCTAATACTTGAGAATATTCTTTGGCTCCCCTTGTGTCGAATCAATAAATTTGGGTTGAATACTCTACCCTTGAAAACTGTGGCAATCCCCTATACTTGTGGGTTATCAAGACCATTTTCTGGCATCGTTGCCAGGGAGCATAGCTCTATTCTTTGAGTCACTTGGGATATATATCTGCTTATCATTATGAAGAACTTGAAAGATCCAAGAACCAAGATTTATCCCTCAACTACGACGGGAGGTAAGGAACTGCCATCTAGCTCTGCACTTGATTCACCTTCTGTTTTGAGTAAGCTTGCGACACCTATACCTGCTTCTGCTATTCATTCTGATATGTCGCATGTTACTGATGATGCCACTTCTGCTATGCATGATACTTATGATAAAACTACTTCAATGCTTGATACTACTGTGCCACTTGGAAAATTTCTTGATGAACAAATTGCTAGGGCTAGAGAGATTGAAAATATTGAATCTGATAATACCGATGAAAGTGATGATGAAGAATCACTTGTTATTCCCGAGGGTTATGTTTTTGATCAAGAAGCTTCTTTAGCTATTTTAGCTTGCAAAGATAGAAACGAACTTAAGAGATTATTAGCTAAATGGAATAAGCAATCTCTAAATGCTAGAATGAAACCTGACCCTACTTTTGCTACTTCACCCACCTGTGTTACCGATAAGGATTATGAATTCTCTATTGATCCTGATATAATTACTTTGGTTGAATCTGATCCTTTTCATGGTTATGAATCTGAAATTGTTGTGGCACATCTTACTAAATTAAATGATATAGCCACCCTGTTCACTAAAGATGAGAGAACTCATTACTTCTATATCCTTAAAATATTTCTGTTCTCATTAAAGGGTGATGCTAGGATATGGTTAATTCTCCTGATCCTGGTTGTGTGCGTAGTCCCCAGGATATGATTTATTACTTCTCTGCTAAATATTTCCCTCCTCATAAGAAACAAGCTACTTTAAGGGATATATATAATTTTGTGCAAATTGAAGAAGAGAGTCTCCCACAAGCTTGGGGGAGGCTTCTCCAATTACTTAATGCTTTGCCTGATCACCCTCTTAAGAAAAATGAAATACTTGATATCTTTTATAATGGACTAACCGATGCTTCCAGAGATTACCTGGATAGTTCTGCTGGTTCTATTTTCAGGGAAAGAACACCGGATGAAGTTGAAATTCTATTGAATAATATGCTGACAAATGAAAATAATTGGACACCTCCGGAGCCAATTCCTGAGCCTATTCCTAAACCAACTCCGAAGAAGAGGGGTATTCTATTTCTCAGTCCTGAAGATATGCAAGAGGCAAAGAAATCTATGAAAGAAAAAGGTATTAAAGCGGAAGATGTTAAGAATTTACCTCCTATTGAAGAAATACATGGTCTTAATTTACCGCCTGTTGAAGAAACATATGATCTTAATCCATTACCTATTGAAGAAACTCATGGTCTTGATAACCCGACACAGGTAGTAAAGGTAAATTCTCTCTCTAGATATGATAAAGCTGAAATCCCATTTACTAAGTTTGCTAGCCAATGCTTAGATGAGTTTGATAAATTTATGGCTAAGCAAGAATACTTTAATGCTTATTTTGGTAGACAATTGAAATACAATTCAAATATGCTTGAACACTTGGGTGATTATATGGCTAATGTCAAAGGTGAACTTAAACTTATTAGTAAACATGCTTCTATGGTTACCACTCAAGTAGAACAAGTACTTAAAGCTCAAAATGATTTGCTCAATGAATTGAATAGTAAATATAATGATTATGTTGTTAGAGTGGCTACTAGAACTGGTAGAATGACTCAGGAACCTTTGTATCCTGAAGGCCACCCTAAGAGAATTGAGCAAGATTCTCAGAGAAATAAAATAGATGCACCTAGTCCTTCTAAAAGGAAGAAAAATAAAAATGATAGGACTTTGCATGCTTCTAGTGAACTTGTTATTGAACCACCTAAGAATCCAAATGATATTTCTATTTCTGATGCTGAAAGACAATCTGGTAATGAACCTGAAACTAGTAATAATGTTAATGACAATGTTCATGATGATGCTCAACCTAGTAATGATAATGATGTAGAAATTGAACCTGTTGTTGATCTTGATAATCCACAATCAAAGAATCAACGTTATGATAAGAAAGACTTTGTTGCTAGAATACATGGTAAAGAAAGAGAGCCTTGGGTTCAGAAACCCATGCCTTTTCCTCCCAAACCATCCAAGAAAAAGGATGATGAGGATTTTGAGCGCTTTGCTGAAATGATTAGACCTATCTTTTTGCGTATGCGATTAACTGATATGCTCAAAATGAATCCTTATGCTAAGTATATGAAAGAAATTGTTACAAATAAAAGAAAGATACTGGAAGCTGAAATCTCCACCATGCTTTCTAATTATACTTTTAAGGGTGGAATACCAAAGAAACTTGGAGATCCAGGAGTACTCACTATACCATGCTTTATTAAAAGAAACTATGGTAAAACTGCTTTATGTGATCTTGGAGCCGGTGTTAGTGTTATGCCTCTCTCTTTATATCGTAGACTTGATTTGAATAAGTTGACACCTACTGAAATATCTTTGCAAATGGCTGATAAATCAACTGCTATACCTGTCGGTATTTGTGAGGATGTGCCTATTGTAGTTGCAAACGTTACTATTTTAGCGGACTTTGTTATTCTTGATATTCCCGAGGACGATAGTATGTCTATTATTCTTGGAAGACCCTTTTTGAATACTGCAGGGGCTTTTATTGATTGCACTAAAGGCAATGTCACTTTTCATGTTAATGGTAATGAGCATATGGTACACTTTCCGAGGAAACACCCTCAAGTTCACAGTATCAATTCTATTGAAAAAATTCCATCGATTATATTTGGAGGTTTTGAATTTCCTCTTCCTACTGTCAAGAAGAAATATGATATTCTTATTATTTGGGATGTGCATATCCCCGTTGAGGTAACATAGTGTTGTTCGAAATTTCTTCGGTTCCATGTTATTCGGAATGAGTTCGTTAACAAGACTTGATCAACCTTGTTAGTGGATTCCTTTTGATGATCATGAGATGGATGAAACTAGAAGGCACAACCTTCTATACCCTCCTTTTACTTTCTATTATTTATATAAATAAAATAAAAATAAATATTTTTCTGTCTGTTATCTGATTATCCGTGCAATATAAAAATACCTTGAAAATAAAAGTTCTCCAAATGCCCTAAAATTTAAATATGATTTTTCTAGAATATTTGAGAATATTTGGCACCGAGAACATAGGAGGGGGTCAACCACCTGCCCACGAGGGTGGAGGGCGCGCCCTACCCCCTGGACGCGCCCCCTGCCTCGTGGGCCCATGGTGGCCATCCTCCACTTATTCCTGCACCCACACACTTCTTCTTCCTCCCACAAACGTGAATATCGAGCCCAAGCACGAGTTCTAGCTCATCTTGCTGCCATTTTCGATCTCCTTGCTCAAAGCACCTCTCACAAAACTGTTTGGGGAGATTGTTCCTTGGTATGTGACTCCTCCATTGGTCCAATTAGTTTTTGTTTTAGTGTTTTATTCATTCCAAATTTTTTCTGCTTAGTTGACCCTGTTCTTGAGCTTGCATGTCAAATTTATATGGTCAAAAGTAGTTTTGATGCATGATATAGGCCATAGGCACTTGTAGGAGTAGTTGCTATCAAATTTATTGAGTTTGGTTTACTTTTATTTTGAAGTTACTAAAAAAATTCAGATTTTTTCAGAGGAAGAAAAATGCTTAGGAAAATGTTCCAAGGTGGTTCCTCAAGGAAGCAAGGACCCAGGCTTGCAATGCGTGAAGCTGATGAAGAGCCACCAAGAGACGCCCCAGTGCGTCCTTGTGAGTGGCCTTCTAAAAAATTTATGGATCGAGCGGGAATTAAGGAAGGATTCAACGCGTATTTGCGTAACGCCGATCTTGTGAGCTTTGAAGAAGAGAAGTGTAGTCAGTATCACAATCTCACTAGTACCTTTATGAGGAGGTTTGAATTTTCAACTTCACGTAATTCCCCAACTATCCTGTTTGATCTTTATGAAAATTCTTATACTATGGACACAGAGGATTTTACCACTGCTTGCAAACTTCCACAATGGGGTAGTATAAGGGATCCTCGCAAATCTGAATTTAGAGATTTTCTTGCTAGCATAATTGTGGGAGAATCTAGAGATATAACACAAGCCACCATAGGGAGCATTCACTTTCCTGCTATACATTATTTTGCTCTAATCATAGGTAGATGCATAAATGGTGAAGATGAAGCATGTCATATGTGTGTTCCTGACCTCACATTCTTAGGAGTGCTGTGTTAGGAGAGAAATCTTATAATTTGGGAGCCATCATTGCATGTAGGTTGCACCTTAATAGATTTAATGGAGATTTCCTTGGAGGAATTTATGCAACCCGCATAGCTAATTTTCTTGGTATAGCCATACACGAAGATGATATTGAATTACCTCCCGCTTACCTAGATTTTAATGCTATGGTTCACCACCAGTTTGTCGAGAGGAATGAATCACCTCTCCAGTATTGACTAATCTCTGACAGACGTCGTGCTATCCGTATTACTCTCCCTACTCCTGCCTTCTTTAATCATCAGGCAAAAGGAAGATATACTATCACCAGAGAGGAGGCGGATGAGTACGAGAGGAGAGCGGAGGCCGCTCGTCGCCACGCTGCAGCTCAGCAGGCGATAGCCGCTGCATCACAGTATGACCCCAGCTACTATTGTGGATATCCGCCAGGCCAGCCGTGGCCATAGACCAACTTAGGCCAAAAGCCTAAGCTTGGGGGAGTACGTATTTCCCACCGACATTACATTTATGTTCACACACTCATTGCTAGATGTCGGTGCTCATACTTTTTCATTGTATCATCAATGCTAGTTTAATTTTTTTTATGCTTTCTTCTTGTGTGTTTAATAAACCTTAAGAAAAAACCAAAAAAATAGTTGTAGCTTTTAATTAGTTTAATTTCCATGCTCATAGTAGTAATTAAACAGAAAACCCAACAATATTTCATGTTCTTCTTTTGCTTGTTGGGAGCTTTCCCGTGTAAATAGTTTTATTTCTTTTCTTTTCTTTGGGGGTCGATAGGAGAAGATCATGATTAAATTGTTGAAGTGGCTCTTATATACATTATTGTTGATCTGGCAAAAGAGCCCATATTGCCTTGCCTTCTCCTGTTTATTGTGCTTGCAGATTCCAGCTTAGTCCAATGCACGTGCACTATTATTATTATTCACATTGTTCGGTCGTGCAAGTGAATGGAAATTATGATGATATATGATGGACTGACTGAGATGAGAAAAGCTGGTATGAACTCGACCTCTTTTGTTTTTGTAAATATGATTAGTTCATCGTTCCTGATTCAGCCTATTATGAATAAATATGTTTGCAATGACTACTAGAGATCATAGTTCTTGTGCCATGCTTGATTAGCTATGAGTTATAATGGTTTACCTTGCGTGCCAACATGCTATTGAAATGGTTATGATGTGGTATGATAGGGTGGTATCCTCCTCTGAATGAATTAAGTGACTTGACTTGGCACATGTTCACACATGTAGTTGAAACAAAATCAGCATAGCCTTCACGATATTTATGTTCATGGTGGATTATATCCTACTCATGCTTGCATTCCGTGTAGATTAATTTTAATGCATGTTCATGACTATTGTCGCTCTCTAGCTGGTCGCTTCCCAGTATGTTGCTAGCCTTCACTTGTACTAAGCGGGAATACTGCTTGTGCATCCAATACCTTAAACCCCAAAGTTATTCCACATGAGTCCACTATACCTACCTATATACGGTATCTACCTGCCGTTCCAAGTAAATTTGTATGTGCCAAACTCTAAACCTTCAAATAAATATCCTGTTTTGTATGCTCGAATAGCTCATGTATCAACTAGGGCTGTCTGTATCTTCCATGTTAGGCGGGTTATTCTCAAGAGGAGTGGACTCCGCTCCTCACTCACGAGATAAATGGCTGGTCACCGGGATGACCATTCCCATGCTTTATGCAGACTAAATCAAAATAATTGCAAACAAAACTCCCCCTGGGACTCTTGTTAGTTGGAGGCACTCGTTGTTTCGAGCAAGCCATGGATTGATGCTTGTTGGTGGAAGGGGGAGTATAAACTTTACCATTCTGTTTGGGAACCGCCTATAATGTGTGTAGCATGGAAGATATCGCCATCTCTTGGTTGTTATGTTGATAATGAAAGTATACCGCTCAAAATATTATTCACCTCTGTTTCAAAACTGAGCTCTGGCACCTCTACAAATCCCTGCTTCCCTTTGCGAAGGGCCTATCTATTTACTTTTATGCTGAGTCATCATCCTCTTATTAAAAAGCACTAGTTGGAGAGCACCACTGTCATTTGCATTCATTATTGTTAGTTTACATTGAGTATGACTTGACTGGATATCTTTTACCGTGAGTTACAATGTCTAGTCAGTCCTTGGTCTTTAAAGGTGCTCTGCATTTATGTTTTGCGGTCTCAGAAAGGGCTAGCGAGATACCACCTTGTTATATCATATTATGATTGTTTTGAGAAAGTGTTGTCATCCGAGATTTATTATTATTGCTCGCCAGTTGATTATGCTATTGATATGAGTAAACTTGAGACCTAAGAGTTATTGCGAATGTGGTTAGTTATAATCTTTGCTGAAAACTTGAATGCTGGCTTAACATATTTACAACAACAAGAGCAAACAGAGTTTGTAAAAGTTTTTCTTTATCACTTTCAGTTTGTCAACTGAATTGCTTGAGGACAAGCAAAGGTTTAAGCTTGGGGGAGTTGATACGTCTCCGTCGTATCTACTTTTCCAAACACTTTTGCCCTTGTTTTGGACTCTAACATGCATGATTTGAATGGAACTAACCCAGACTGACGCTGTTTTCAGCAGAATTACCATGGTGTTATTTATGTGCAGAAACAAACGTTCTTGGAATGACCTGAAACTTCACGAAGCAATTTTTTGGAAAATATGAAAAATACCTGCAAAATATGAAGGCCAGGGGGCCCACCACCTCTCCACGAGGGAGGGGCGCGCCTTCCCCCCTAGGGCGCGCCCCCTACCTCGTGGGCCCCCTGATGCCTCTCCGACTCCAACTCCAACTCCATATATTGTGTTTCAAGGAGAAAAAAATTAGAGAGAAGAATTCATCGCGTTTTACGATACGGAGCCGCCGCCAAGCCCTAAAACCTCTGAGGAGGGCTGATCTGGAGTCCGTTCGGGGCTCCGGAGAGGGGAATCCGTCACCATCGTCATCATCAACCATCCTCCATCACCAATTTCATGATGCTCACCGCCGTGCGCGAGTAATTCCATCGTAGGCTTGCTGGACGGTGATGGGTTGGATGGGATCTATCATGTAATCGAGTTAGTTTTGTTAGGGTTTGATCCCTAGTATCCACTATGTTCTGAGATTGATGTTGCTATGACTTTGCTATGCTTAATGCTTGTCACTAGGGCCCGAGTGCCATGATTTAAGATCTGATCCTATTATGTTTTCATCAATATATGAGTGTTCTTGATGCTATCTTGCAAGTTTATAGTCACCTATTCTGTGTTATGATCCGTTAATCCTGAAGTGAAAATAATCGGGATACTTACCGGTGATGACCGTAGTTTGAGGAGTTCATATATTAACTATGTGTTAATGCTTTGTTCCGGTACTTTATTAAAAGGAGGCCTTAATATCCCTTAGTTTCCGTAAGGACCCCGCTGCCACGGGAGGGTAGGACAAAAGATGTCATGCAAGTTCTTTTCCATAAGCACGTATGACTATATTCGGAATACATGCCTACATTATATCAATGAACTAGAGCTAGTTCTGTGTCACCCTAGGTTATGACTGTTACATGATGAACCGCATCCAGCATAATTCTCCATCACCGATCCATTGCCTACGAGCTTTCCACATATTGTTCTTCGCTTATTTACTTTTCCGTTGCTATTGCTATCATCACTACAAAATTCCAAAAACACTACTTCTACTACTGTTATCTTTTGCTACCGTTACCACTACTATCATATTACTTTGCTACTAAATACTTTGCTGCAGATATTAAGTTTCCAGGTGTGGTTGAATTGACAACTCAGCTGCTAATACTTGAGAATATTTTTTGGCTCCCCTTGTGTCGAATCAATAAAATTGGGTTGAATATTCTACCCTCGAAAACTATTGCGATCCCCTATAATTGTGGGTTATCAAGAGTCTCCTATGTTGTAACTTTCATATACTAGTGGGGATTTTTCATTATAGGATTAGATGCACACCCACTTAGTTTTCATATTGACCTTTAATACACTTATAGCTCTTAGTGCATTCGTTGCATGGCAATCCCTACTCCTCACGTTGATATCGATTGATGGGCATCTCCATAGCCCGTTGGTTAGCCGCATCGATGTGAGACTTACTTACCTTTTTGTCTTCTCTATATTTACCCGTATCATCATACTCTATTCCACCCGTAGTCCTATATCCATGACTTGCGCTCATGTACTACGTAAGAGTTGAAAAAGCTGAAGCGCGTTAAAAAGTACGAACCAATTGCTCGGCTTGTCATCGGGGTTATGCATGATAAATACTTTGTGTTAAGAAGACAGAGCATGACAAGACTATATGATTTTGTAGGGATAACTTATTTTAGCATTGATATTTTGAAAGACATGGTTGCTTGTTGATATGCTTGAGTATCTAAATTATCATGTCAACACTAGACTATTGCTTTGAATCACATAAAAGTCCAATTGGCCATGCTATAAAGAAAAGAATGTGATATGACATGTTAAATAGCACTCCACATCAAAAATTCTATTTTTATCACTTACCAACTCGAGGACGAGTAGGAGTTAAGCTTGGGGATGTTGATACGTCTCCAACGTATCTATAATTTTTGATTGTTTCATGTTGTTATATTATCAATCTTGGATGTTTATAATCATTTTATAGTCATTTTATATCATTTGTTGGTACTAACCTATTTGTCGGGGATATACCCCGCGGTATGACCCGACCGGAAGTATGACCCGGCCGGGCTTGGCATTTTCATTGATAACCCACCCTGGTGGCGACTCACGAGCCTGGCGACTCATGGATGGCCCTAACGGCGGGTCAGATAGAAAACTAGGCCCAAGGCCCAGAAGGCCGGCTCATGTTATGGTGGGCCGGTTTACGAGGAAAGGCATAAGGAATATTCTTCTACCAAGAAAGCAAGACTACGACTCCACTTGTAATAGAGCAATCCTAATCCTACTAGGACTAGTCATATAACCCGCCCCTTCAACATACATAAGGAGGGGCAGGGCTCCCCAAGAGGGACAAGCAAAAAGAAACAATATCTAGGGTTAGACACCAAGAGCCGGCTTACCGGCGACTCCCTTATGAACATAATGAGATCTAGCCACGAACAACATGTAGGGCTATTATCGGATGATGTTTCCCGGGGCCCGAAGCTGTCTAAATCCTTGTCTTGTGTTGCGTCTCTCGATTCCGCTCAACCCCTCTCAAGCTACTACAAAGATGCGTTGGCCTCACGACTAAGTCCTCACACTAGGACATCTGCCGTGACAATTCCACGACAGTTGGCGCCCACCGTGGGGCTCGCGCACGGTGGTGATGAGTCCTTGGAGGGATCTCTTTAGGGACTGAGAAGCTCGTGTCTGGACATATGAAGGTTTGAGTTTAAGAAAATTAAGATCATGTCAGGTGCCCCGTCAGTACTGCAAGTCGAAGGCGTTTTCGAGATCGATCAGTGCACAGACAACATCGCCGGGACGCAGTCAAATCGCAAGTCACCAAAAACCTTGATTTCTGGTTGGAGCATGTTTCACCTGTGCGCCAAGTCCCGATGATGTTTGCCGCTACTGCTAGTATTACTTTGAGTTGTAGAGCACCACGTCATTGTACAAAGGACCAACAGGAGAGAAGAGATTAATTAAACGAAGCGATCCAGCAAGATGGACAAGAATTCGTGTGTCGTCGGGTGTACTATGAATTCCATAGCATGTTGCTTCTTCTTCCCATAAAAAACAGCGGCGTTTTAGCCTCAAAAACTGATCCCACGTGCCTCAAGACATCAGGTGGAGTACTACTTGGACTCGAATATGGATCAAGTGCAAAGGAGAAAAAAGGAAAGGACACGAAAGTTGCTAGCTGGCAAGTACGTTGCATGGTTCTCACGTGAGCATTAAAAAAAGGGACACGACCCGGAAACAGATTCTCCACGGGCTCAGACTCCTCTGTTGATCCGTTCCCTTCACCCGAAGAGCCGCGCCTTGAGCAGCGGTGGGCTCCCCAACCAACGCCGTACCACCGCGCCAGAGGCTGCCACCTCCGCTGCCGAAGCCCAACATCGTGGTCTCATCTTGCTGGGTGTGAGTCGCCGGCACTGACCATCCTTCACTGATGTCCGCCGCCAGGTTGAACCGGTTCTGCCGCCACAAGTCGCTGCCACCAAGTTACCTCTGATACGTCTCCAACGTATCTATAATTTTTTTATTGCTCCATGCTATATTATCTACTGTTTTGGACATTATTGGGCTTTATTATCCACTTTTATATTATTTTTGGGACTAACCTATTAACCGGAGGCCTAGCCCAGAATTGCTGTTTTTTGCTTGTTTTAGGGTTTCGAAGAAAAGGAATATCAAACAGAGTCCAAACGGAATGAAATCTTCGGGAACGTGATTTTCTCAACGAACAAGACCCAGGAGACTTGGACCCTACATCAAGACACAAAAGAGGAGGCCACGAGGTAGGGGGCGCGCCTACCCCCCCTCCCAGGCGCGCCCTCCACCCTCGTGGGCCCCCTGTTGCTCCACCGACGTACTCCTTCCTCCTATATATACCTACGTACCCCCAAACGATCATATACGGAGCCAAAACCCTAATTCCACTGCCGCAACTTTCTGTATCCATGAGATCCCGTCTTGGGCCTGTTCCAGAGCTCCCTCGGAAGGGGCATCGATCATGGAGGGCTTCTACATCAACACCATAGCCCCTCCGATGAAGTGTGAGTAGTTTACCTCAGACCTACGGGTCCATATTTATTAGCTAGATGGCTTATTCTCTCTTTTTGGATCTCAATACAATGTTCTCCCCCTCTCTTGTGGAGAACTATTCGATGTAATCTTCTTTTTGCGGTGTGTTTGTTGAGATCGATGAATTGTGGGTTTATGATCAAGTCTATCTATGAACAATATTTGAATCTTCTCTGAATTCTTTTATGTATGATTGTTTATCTTTGCAAGTCTTTTCGAATTATTAGTTTGGTTTGGCCTACTAGATTGATATTTCTTGCAATGGGAGAAGTGCTTAGCTTTGGGTTCAATCTTGCGGTGTCCTTTCCCAGTGATAGTAGGGGCAGCAAGGCACGTATTGTATTGTTGCCATCGAGGATAACAAGATGGGGTTTTCATCATATTGCATGAGTTTATCCCTCTACATCATGTCATCTTGCTTAAGGCGTTACTCTATTTTTAACTTAATACTCTAGATGCATGCTGGATAGCGGTCGATGAGTGGAGTAATAGTAGTAGATGCAGGCAGGAGTCGGTCTACTTGTGTCGGACGTGATGCCTATATACATGATCATACCTAGATATTCTCATAACTATGCTCAATTCTGTCAATTGCTCAACAGTAATTTTTCACCAACCGTTGAATACTTATGCTCTCGAGAGAAGCCACTAGTGAAACCTATGGCCCACGGGTCTATCTTTATCATATTAATCTCCTACTACTTAGTTATTTCCTTTGCTCTTTACTTTGCCTTTATTTTACTTTGCATCTTGATCACAAAAATACCAAAAATATTATCTTATCATATCTATCAGATCTCACTCTCGTAAGTGGCCGTGTAGGGATTGACAACCCCTATTCGCGTTGGTTGCGAGGATTTATTTGTTTTGTGCAAGTACGAGGGACTTGCGTGTAGCCTCCTACTGGATTGATACCTTTGTTCTCAAAAACTGAGGGAAATACTTACGCTACTTTGCTGCATCATCCCTTCCTCTTCGGGGAAAACCAACGCAGTGCTCAAGAGGTAGCAAGAAGGATTTCTGGCGCCGTTGCCGGGGAGGTCTACGCAAAAGTCAATATACCAAGTACCCATCACATACCCTTATCTCCCGCATTACATTATTTGTCATTTGCCTCTCGTTTTCCTCTCCCCCACTTCACCCTTGCCGTTTTATTCGCCCTCTCTGTCTCTATCCTCCCTCTCTTTCTCTATTTGCCTTCTTCTCGTATGTATCCTTGTTTGTGTTCCCATGTGCCTTCTATTTGCTTGCATCTTTTCTTGCTAAAAATCTATTGATATGGATCCACTTAAAGTGTTCTACTTAGATCATCTTCGATCCTTATGCGCTCATGCTGAAACCCCAACTGGCCTAGTTGATGGGAAATCTTTAGATGAGCATGCTCATTTTGTGCGTCACTGTTCGTCTAGAAAAGGGAAACTCTTATGGAATCAAATAAACAAATTGATGTGTTATGCTTGGAATCTTTGTGAAATTCATGATTTTACTTGTTGATCTAAGAACCCTAAAAAACACCTCCCCTACCTATGTGAGTTTAATGGTAATGAAATCTTATCTTCTTATGCAAAGGGTGTTTATAGTTACTATGATATCAAACAAATTGAAGAATTTGTTGCTTTTAAGGGTGCTTATGAAGTTGCTTCTTTGATTGAAAAGTATGCTACTACTCTCTACGAATTTGAAAATTTTGACATACTTAAATATTGCTATGAAAACTATGCTCATAATGTCTATGTCAACGAATTTATTGAGAGAATGACCGTTGCTTTGGAAGAAAATAATGATATGCATGAATATATAGATAATGATGATTCCGATGATTTGATTGAAATATCCCTTGATGAACATGATGCTTGCTATTCTTGTGGCCATGATGCCAATATTTGTGAAGATGAATTTGCTATAGTTCCTTATGTTAAACATGAGATCGTTGCTATTGCACCCATACTTGGTAGTTCCTTCGATGAAAATCATGATTGCAATGATGTTATCATAAATTCTATTGATGTCAATTGTGCTAATAATATGCAAAACCCTAAGCTTGGGGATGCTAGTTTTGCTATGTCTACTACTTGTTGCAATGATCATGATTGGGGTGATTCTTCTTATGATCTTGAAAATTTATTTAAGCCCCATGATGAATATGAGATTGATAATAGTGTTTTCTATAACACTGAAAGTGGGTTTGGAGAGGTCATGACTTTAGTTAATGTTAATCCCACTATTTTGGAAGAGTGTCAACTTTGCATGCATATGGATCGTGTTGAAAATATTTTATGTGATAGATATTTTGTTGAATTTGATTATGATCCTACATTTAATTATTATGAGAGAGGAAAATATGGTGGTAGAAATTTTCATGTTACTAAATTACCTCTCGTTATGTTGAGATTGCTATTGTTTCTTTCCGCTTCCTTGCATATGCTAGTTTTTGCTTGCCTTGCTAATTCGTTTGCCTATAAGATGCCTATGCATAGTAAGTATGTTAGACTTAGATGTGTTTTTCACGTGTTTTATGATTCTCTCTTTGTGCTTCAATTCTTGTCTTTCATGTGAGCATCGTTGAAATCGTATGCCTAGCTAGGGGCGTTAAACGATAGCGCTTGTTGGGAGGCAACCCAATTTTATATTTATTCCTTGATTTTTGCTCCTATTTAGTAATAAATAATTTATCTAGCCTCTGTTTTGGTTGTGTTTTTTGTGTTTAATTAGTGTTTGTGCCAAGTAGAACCGTTGGGAAGACTTGGGGAAAGTCTTGTTACACTTGCTGCAAAAAACAGAAACTTTAGCGCTCACGAGAACTACTGCCATTTTTATTTGGAAAGTGATATTTAGTTAATTCTTTTTGCAGATGATTAATAGATAAATTTCTCACGTCCAGTAATTTATTTTAGAATTTTGGGGGTTCCAGATCTTGCGCTAGCTACAGATTACTACAGACTGTTCTGTTTTTGACAGATTCTGTTTTTCGTGTGTTGTTTGCTTAATTTGATGAATCTATGGCTAGTAAATTAGTTTATAAACCATAGAGAAGTTGTAATACAGTAGGTATAACACCAATATAAATAAATAATGAGTTCATTACAGTACCTTGAAGTGGTCTTTTGTTTTCTTTCGCTAACGGAGCTCACGAGATTTTCTACTTTGAGTTTTGTGTTGTGAAGTTTTCAAGTTTTGGGTAAAGATTTGATGGATTATGGAACAAGGAGTGGTAAGAGCCTAAGCTTGGGGATTCCCATGGCACCCCCAAGATAATCTAAGGACACATAAAAGGCAAAGCTTGGGGATGCCCTGGAAGGCATCCCCTCTTTCGTCTACTTCTATCGGTAACTTTACTTGGAGCTATATTTTTATTCGCCACATGATATGTGTTTTGCTTGGAGCGTCTTGTATGATTTGAGTCTTTACTTTTTAGTTTACCACAATCATCCTTGCTGTACACACCTTTTGAGAGATCCATACATGATTTGGAATTTGTTAGAATACTCTATGTGCTTCGCTTATATCTTTTGAGTTATATAGTTTTGCTCTAGTACTTCACTTATATCTTTTAAAACACGGCGCTGGATTTGTTTTATAGAAACCATTGATCTCGCATGCTTCACTTATATTATTTTGAGAGTCTTAAATAGCATGGTAATTTGCTTAAAATCCTAATATGCTAGGTATTCAAGATTAGTAAAATTTTCTTATGAGTGATTTGAATACTAAGAGAAGTTTGATGCTTGATGATTGTTTTGAGATATGGAGGTAATAATATCAAAGCTAGCTAGTTGAGTAGTTGTGAAATTGAGAAATGCTTGTGTTGAAGTTTGCAAGTCCCGTAGCATGCACGTATGGTAAACGTTATGTAACAAATTTGAAACATGAGGTGTTATTTGATTGTCCTCCTTATGAGTGGCGGTCGGGACGAGCGATGGTCTTTTCCTACCAATCTATCCCCCTAGGAGCATGCGTGTAGTGCTGAGGTTTTTGATGACTGAGGGAGTCCTAGATTAGGGGGTGTTCGGGTAGCCGGACAATACCTTCAGCTGGACTCCTGGACTATGAAGATACAAGATTGAAGACTTCGTCCCGTGTCCGGATGGGACTTTCCTTGGCGTGGAAGGCAAGCTTGGCGATGCGGATATTGAAGATCTCCCGACTCTGTGTAACCCTAACCCTATCTGGTGTCTATATAAACCGGAGGGTTGTAGTCCGTAGGCAATCAACTCCATACACAACAATCATACCATAGGCTAGCTTCTAGGGTTTAGCCTCCTTGATCTCGTGGTAGATCTACTCTTGTACTACCCATATCATCAATATTAATCAAGCAGGAGTAGGGTATTACCTCCATCGAGAGGGCCCAAACCTGAGTAAAACAAAGTGTCCCCTGTCTCCTGTTACCATCCGTCCTAGACGCATAGTTCGGGACCCCCTACCCGAGATCTGCCGGTTTTGACACCGACATTGGTGCTTTCATTGAGAGTTCCTCTGTGTCGTCGCTTTTAGGCCCGATGGCTCCTTCGATCATCAACAACGATGCAGTCCAGGGTGAGACTTTTCTCCCCGGATAGATCTTCGTCTTCGGCGGCTTCGGACTGTGGGCCAATTCGCTTGGCCACCTTGAGCAGATCGAAAGCTACGCCCCTGGCCATCAGGTCAGGTTTGGAAGCCTAAACTACACGGCTGACATCCGTCGGGACTTGATCTTCGACGGATTCGAGCCACAGCAAAGCGCGCCGCACTGTCTCGATGGGCATGATATAGCTCTGCCACCGAACAGCGCCTTGGGGGCCGCACACGCATCGGTTCCGACCATTGATTCAAAGCCTACTGCACCGATCGAGGATCAGCGGTTGGACGCTGCCTCAGGGGTTGTGATCTCAGAGGCGATTGAGCCGAACTCCAGCCCCGCACTCTGCATGGCCCATGACTCCGAGGAGCCGGATTCTTCTCCGAGCTCCGAGCCCCCCGCGCCCCTGCCGATCGAATCCGATTGGGCGCCGATCATGGAGTTCACCTCCGCGGACATCTTTCAGCACTCGCCCTTCGGCGACATCCTGAATTCTCTAAAGTCTCTCTCTTTATCAGGAGAGCCCTGGCCGGACTACGGTCAGCAAGGTTGGGACACGGACGACGAAGAAATTCAAAGCCCACCCACCACCCACTTCGTAGCCACTGTCGACGACTTAACCGACACGCTGGACTTCGACTCCGAAGACATCGACGGCATGGACGATGATGTAGGAGACGAACAAGAACCAGCACCTGTAGGGCGCTGGAAGGCCACCTCGACATATGACATATATATGGTGGATACTCCAAAAGATGGAGATGGCGATGGAACAGTGGGGGATGACGCCCCCAAGAAACAGCAAAAGCGCCAGCGTCAGCGGCGCCGCTCTAAATCCCGCCAAAGCAAAAACGGTGATTCCGGCACGGGAGATAATACTACCCCGGATAGCGCCGAAGAACACCCACCTCAGCAAAATTCGGCACAGGAAGATGGAGAAACCAGCCCTCATGAAAGAGTGGCAGACCGAGAGGTCGAGGATGATAACTATATGCCTCCCTCCGAAGACGAGGCTAGCCTCGATGACGACGGATTCGTCATACCATCAGACCCCGCCGAACAAGAGCATTTTAAATGCAGGCTTTTAGCTACGACAAGCAGCCTCAAGAAAAAGCAGCAACAGCTTAGAGCTGCCCAAGAAATGCTAGCTGACAAATGGACTGAAGACCTTGCGGGCGAAGAGTATGAACTCGAACGCCCCTCCAAGAGTTACCCGAAGCGCAGGCCGCTACCCCGATCAGAGGGGGAAGCACCTACATCACCAGCGCGTGACATGGCAGACCGGCCACCTCGCGGTCGCGACAGAGAGGCCTGTCGGCCCTCCACCCAAGCCATGCCCCTACGCCGCTCAACTAAGGCACGGGAAAATGCGCCCGACCTGCGAGACATACTGGAGGATAAGGCAAGACAAACAAGATCGATCTACGGATCGCGCAGGCGCCCTACGGCATGTGACAATAATCTTCACTTCGGATACAACAAATCCGGCCGGGCCGAACACAACAGACATAGCTCTTTCGAGCTGCGTCACGATATAGCCCAGTACAGAGGCGCCGCACACCCGCTATGGTTCACGAATGAAGTAATGGATCATAAAATCCCAGAGGGTTTCAAACCCGTAAACATCGAATCATACGATGACACAACAGACCCGGCGGTATGGATTGAGGATTACCTCCTTTACATCCACATGGCACGCGGCGATGATCTACACGCCACCAAATACCTCCCGCTCAAACTTAAAGGACCGGCCCGGCATTGGCCTAACAGTTTGCCAGCGGACTCAATTGGTTCTTGGGAGGACCTGGAAGCCGCATTCCTCGACAACTTCCAGGGCACTTATGTGCGACCGCCGGATGCCGATGACTTAAGCCACATAATTCAGCAGCCAGAGGAATCGGCCAGACAATTCTGGATATGGTTCCTAACAAAGAAAAACCAGATAGTCGACTGTCCGGACGCAGAGGCCCTAGAAGCCTTCAAGCATAACATCCACGACGAGTGGCTTGCCCGGCACCTGGGACAGGAAAAACCGAAATCCATGGCAGCCCTCACGACACTCATGACCCGCTTTTGCACGGGAGAAGACAGCTGGCTAGCTCGCAGTAACAACTTATCAAAGAACCCTGGTAATTCGGATACCAAGGACAAAAGTGGCAGGACACGTCAGAATAAGCAAAAACTCTGCGTTAATAGCGACAACAATGAAGACACGGCAGTCAATGCCGGATTCAAAGGCTATAAATCCGGTCAGTGGAAAAAGCCATTCAAAAAGAATACTCATGGCCTGTCCAGTTTGGACCGAATACTCGATCGCTTGTGCCAGATACATGGCACCCCCGAAAGGCCAGCCAATCACACTAACAGGGATTGTTGGGTGTTCAAGCAGGCAGGCAAGTTAAGGGCCGAAAACAGAGACAAGGGGCTGCACAGCGACGACGAGGAGCCCAAGCCGCCGAACAACAATGGACAGAAGGGCTTTCCCCCACAAGTGCGGACGGTGAACATGATATACGCAACCCACATTCCCAAGCGGGAGCAGAAGCGTGTGCTACGGGACGTATACGCGATGGAGCCAGTCGCCCCAAAGTTCAACCCATGGTCCTCCTGCCCGATCACTTTTGATCGAAGGGACCATCCCACTAGCATCCGTCATGGCGGCTTCGCCGCATTGGTTCTCAACCCAATCATCGACGGATTTCATCTCACAAGAGTCCTCATGGACGGCGGCAGTAGCCTGAACCTGCTTTATCAGGATACAGTGCGGAAAATGGGCATAGATCCCTCAAGGATTAAACCCACAAGAACGACCTTTAAAGGCGTTATACCAGGTGTAGAAGCCAACTGTACAGGCTCAGTAACACTTGACGTGGTCTTCGGATCCCCGGACAATTTCCAAAACAAAGAGTTAATCTTTGATATAGTCCCGTTTCGTAGTGGCTATCACGCCCTGCTCGGATGAACCGCGTTTGCAAAGTTCAATGCGGTGCCGCACTACGCATATCTCAAGCTCAAGATGCCAGGCCCTCGAGGAGTAATTACGGTCAACGGAAACACCGAACGCTCCCTCCGTACGGAGGAGCATATGGCGGCTCTCATAGTGGAGGTACAAAGTAGCCTTCTCAGGCAATTCTCCCATCTGGCAATTAAAAAGCCAGACACTGCCAAGCACGCCCGGAGTAACCCACAGCAGGACCGCCTGGCACACTCTGAGCAAGCGTAGCAAGGCGTCCCCAACCCCAGCTTTCGCGACATAGCGAAACCAGTACCTCGCGTACATAACTACGCCCTTGAAATACCATGGGCACAGGGGAAGGGGCACAATAACGGCATGCCCAAAATACGGCTTAAAACGTACTAGGGGCTGCCAGATTCTTTTTTAATTTTTTTTTCTTATTTTCAGGACTCCATACTTCGGATGACCTGTTCGGCAATTCGACTGCCGCACAAATGATGCAAGATCCAGGGAGGTAGACAAGCCATGCCGCATTATGGAATCCCAGGTGGTCTCCGTTACGAACGCTATACCTGTTTTAAATACAATTCTGCGGCCTACCCCTGGTCAGGACATATTGAATAGTCCAATATCTTCTGCTTACCGCACTATTTGTATCGTTCGGCTTTGATAAATAGCCTCTCTATAAACAATGCTTAGCTTTTTGTCTATTTTTTGCATTACTCTCTTTTATATATGTTCATTAATGACATGTTGCACCCGTACACTATGGTACGGCAAGTACGCCAGGGGCTTCAGTACCCTTTAATATGGCGAGAGAAGTCCGTACACTTTCACAAGTGCGGCACCCCGAACTTATAGCACTATATGCATCGGCTCCGAATCATGATTTGGGTCAATAGTTGGGTTTGCCCGGCTCCTATGTTTTGGTGCCTTACGTTCCGCTATATCGGCTAAGGTAGCACTAGGAGAACCACTGCGATTGTGCCCCGGTTGAGCTGGGTTAAGCACCTCAGTGGAGAAAGCTAAAACTGACTGTCATGATGAGGCGAGAGACCGATCGCTGTTCGAGAGGTTTTTCGGGTCCCTAAAGACTTATGCCGCTTCGAGCGAGGAGCTGGATAACCCCAGCCAAGGCGTGGATAGCGCTCCGAACTCGGTCTTCCGAACTAGGGGCTTCGCCGAAATTTAAAATTATAAAGTTCTATGGCTAAGTGAGAGTGTTCAAGCATTATAGTCTGATTGCCTGGTTCGTCGTGCTGAGCGCCTCCCTCGAAGGACCCAAACATGGGAAAAAGAGCGCACAGGTTTATCACCAAACACCCCAGCACTAGTGGCATGGGGGTAGAAGTCGACGACTGGCCATCTCTCAATTTTTGATAAACGGCCACACAGAAAATAATATTTTAAATTCAATAAGCATTGCTTAGCGCATATGAACAAGTTTTCAGCGCACAAGATAAAATCGAGCGAGTTCATTCAAAAGTTACATCCTTGGTGCACTCATCCGCTACAAGGAGGGCACCCGCAAGAACATCCTTATAGTAGTTGTCGGGCTTGCGATGCTCCTTCCCCTGCGGCGGCCCGTCCCTAACAAGCTTCTCACCGTCCAGCTTACCCCAGTGCACCTTTGCACGGGCAAGGGCCCTACGGGTACCTTCGATGCAGACGGAGCGCTTGATGACCTAGAGCCTTGGACAGGCCTCCACCAGCCGCCGCACCAGCCCAAAGTAGCTCCCAGGCAGGGCCTCTCCAGGCCACAGCCGAACTATGAATCCCTTCATGGCCTGTTCGGCCGCCTTGTGGAGCTCGACCAGCTGTTTCAGCTGGTCGCTCAAGGGCATAGGGTGTCCGGCCTCAGCATACTGAGACCAGAACACCTTCTCCGTCGAGCTGCCCTCTTCAGCTCGGTAGAATGCGGCGGCGTCGGATACGTTGCGGGGAAGATCTGCGAATGCCCCTGGAGAGCTCCGGATTCGGGTAAGTAACAAGTAGTTTACTTTTATATTTCTTCTTTGCATAAAGAATGCCTTACCCGCTGCTATCTTTTTCACCTCCTCCAACTCTCGGAGGGCCTTTTGGGCTTCGGCCTTGGCAGACTTGGCAATCTCAAGGGCCGCCGCGAGCTCGGACGCTTGGGTCTTTGACTCAAGCTCCAAACTCTCATGTTTTTTCATGAGAGCTCGAAGCTCTCGCTGCACCTCGCCGACCTGAGCCCCAAGTTCCTCTCGCTCGGTGCGCTCGGCGGCTGTTTTCTTTTCGGCCTCAGATAGCGCCTGCTGGAGGGTCGCCACCTCAGTCGTGGCCCCTACAATAAGCAGTACAATCCTGTTATTTTTTGCAATCACGCCTCTCTATAGGCACCCTTTTCAGTAAGGTATTTCTTACCTTCTTTCTCCTCGAGCTGTCGCTTGGCAAGGCCGAGCTCTTGCTCGGTCCGCTCGAGGTCCTGCTTCAGGATACCCACCTCCGCAGTCAGTGCGGCGGTGGATAGCAGCGAAGCCTGCATACGCATATTGACTCTTTTTGTTAGACTCCTGCGAAATTTACTAGATCCTCTATTCGGCTTTTCTTTCCGAACGCCAAACAGAGCATCAGGGGCTACTGTCTATGCAGTAATATTTTTACATATTTTTACTTACCTCGAAGCCTGTTAGAAGGCTAGCACAAGCTTCAGTCAGTCCGCTCTTGGCGGACTGAACCTTCTGGATCACCGTACTCATAATAGTACGGTGCTCCTCGTCGATGGAGGCGCCTTCAAGCACCTCCAGCAGATTGTCCGGCGCCTCTGGTTGGACGGAGGCTGCCGGCTCAGAAGACTTGCTCCTCTTGGAAGGAGTTTGCCTACCGTAGTCCGGAACTGTTGAAGATTCCAGCGCGGTGTCCAGCATAAAGCCGGACTTGGAGCCCTGGGGGATCTTGTCCCCTTTACTCCTGGAGTCCGGGAGGTCGCCTTGCGGCTCCTCCAGGACCACCTCCTCCTGCCCCGGAGCTCGTTGTGACGCCACTTCGGCGGCATCCGCAGTGCGGGGGAAGACAGCGGGCGGAACTGAGTTCACGTCCGAAGAATCCAGGGAGCCGCTCGACGACTCGTTGAGTTCGGCCCGGGGTGGGCTGCATGATTATATTCGACATTAGGGAAAGTTGTGCAACAAAAGGAATATCATGAGTTACTCTGGTATCCGAACACTTACGATTTCGCCGGACGCCTGTCCCTGTCCGGCCACTCCTCTTCGTCCTCGTCGGTGTCGGGGGCGTAGTCCGGCGGAGGGGTCTTCCTCTTCTTGGACCCTTCGGCCTTCCCCCTTGGGGCGGCCTTCCTTTTCTTTCCTCCCTCCGCTGGGGGGGAGAGCTTTCTTCTTCCTCCTCCTCGTTTTTACGGGAGGAGGGCGTCTCGGACTCGTCGGATGACGAGTCCGACAACACCATGTTGCGGGTACTCTTTCGAGTCCCCATGGTCTTCTTCTTCTTGGCCTTCTTTTCCGGCACCACATAAGGCGCCGGAGCCAGCAGCTTCACTAGTAGAGCTGGGGCTGGGTCTTCGGGCAGCGGAGCCGGACAGTTAATTGGTCCGGATACCGCCCGCCAAGCCTATCAAAGGTAAGGGAGTTTAGATCCCGCATAGAGTTAAACTATGAAAAAACTCAACATCCTGTAAAAGGTGAAAATAGCTTACCTCGCTGGTGTGACGCTGCAAGCTGTATCCGCGGTCCTCGGAAGCGGATGTGGGAGCCTCGGCGCCTTTGGTTAGCACCTTCCAGACGTCTTCATACGTCGAGTCGAAGAGCCTGTTAAGGGTTTGGTGCTACGCCGGGACGAACTCCCACAGATTAAAATCCCATTGTTGGCACGGGAGGATCCGGCGGACGAGCATAACCTGGATTACATTAACAAGCCGGATTGGCTTGTTCACCAGGGACTGGATGCATGTTTGCAATCCGGTCACCTCTTTTTCGTCACCCCATGATAGGCCCGTCTCTTTCCAGGACAAAAGCCGCGTGGGGGGTCCGGATCGGAACTCGGGGGCTGTGGTCCATTTCGGATCGCGTGGCTCGGTGATGTAAAACCACCCGGATTGCCACCCCTTTAGGGTCTCCACGAAGGAGCCCTCGAGCCATAGGACGTTGGCCATCTTGCCCGCCATGGCGCCTCCACACTCCGCCTGGCTGCCGCACACCACCTTGGGCTTGACGTTGAAGGTCTTGAGCCAGAGGCCGAAATGAGGGCGGACGCGGAGGAAAGCCTTGCATACGACGATAAACACCGAGATATTGAGGATGAAGTTCGGGGCCAGATCATGGAAATCCAGGCCGTAGTAGAACATGAACCCCCGGACAAATGGGTGGAGTGGAAAACCCAGTCCGCGGAGGAAGTGGGGAAGGAATACTACCCTCTCATGGGGCCTTGGGGTGGGAAGAAGCTGCCCCTCCTCGGGAAGCCGGTGCGCGATGTCTTTGGATAAGTATCCGGCCTTCCTTAGCTTTTTGACATGGCCCTCCGTGACGGAGGAGACCATCCACTTGCCTCCCGCTCCGGACATTGCTGGAGAAGGTTGAAGTGGGAAGTGCGGGCTGGGGCGCTGGAGCTCGAGTGCGCGGGAGATGGATAGGCAAAGGAGGAAGAAGGCGTAGGTAAAAAAAGGTGGATCCTTCTCCCCTTATATGGGCGGATGCGGTTGTGCGTCCCCACCTGCCTAATAAAACTCGCTTGCCTCCCAAGCGCCATGGTAAAGGGCGCGGTTAGGGTTACCCACGTCCGTATTGATGAGAAACCCGTAAAAAGGGCACGCGGTCTCTGCTTTGACAACACGTGCCAAGGAAACCGCCTCGCAAAACATGCTGAGGTGGAAAAGTAAAACGATTCGAGTAAAGGACTTGGCCGTAGTGTGATAGCGCACTGCGGAATATGTCAGCAGATTTGATTTGTGTTAATATTATTATTCTCTCCATGGCAATATGTGGAAACTTATTTTGCAGAACCGGACACTACTCTTGGTGTTTACAAATCTTCTATGAAGGACTTGGAGGAGGAACCCGCCTTGCAATGCCGAAGACAATTTGCGCGTTGGACTCATCGTCATTGAAGCCTGGTTCAGGGGCTACTGAGGGAGTCCTGGATTAGGGGGTGTTCGGGTAGCTGGACTATACCTTCAGCCGGACTCCTGGACTATGAAGATACAAGATTGAAGACTTCGTCCCGTGTTCGGATGGGACTTTCCTTGGCGTGGAAGGCAAGCTTGGCGATGCGGATATTGAAGATCTCCTACCATTGTAACCGACTCTGTGTAATCCTAACCCTATCCGGTGTCTATATAAACCGGAGGGTTGTAGTCCGTAGGCAATCAACTCCATACACAACAATCATACCATAGGCTAGCTTCTAGGGTTTAGCCTCCTTGATCTCGTGGTAGATCTACTCTTGTACTACCCATATCATCAATATTAATCAAGCAGGAGTAGGGTATTACCTCCATCGAGAGGGCCCGAACCTGGGTAAAACAAAGTGTCCCCTGTCTCCTGTTACCATCCGGCCTAGACGCACAGTTCGGGACCCCTACCCGAGATCCGCCGGTTTTGACACCGACAATGACTTGTAGAGTTTTGCAATAAGTATGTGAGTTCTTTATGACTAATGTTGAGTCCATGGATTATACGCACTCTCACCTTCCATCCTTGCTAGCCTCTTCGGTACCGTGCATTGCCCTTTCTCATATTGAGAGTTGGCGCAAACTTCGCCGGTGCATCCAAACCCCGTGATATGATACGCTCTATCACACATAAACCTCCTTATATCTTCCTCAAAACAGCCACCATACCTACCTATTATGGCATTTCCATAGCCATTCCGAGATATATTGCCATGCAACTTTCCACCATTCCGTTTATCATGACACATTCATTATTGTCATATTGCTTAGCATGATCATGTAGTTGACATAGTATTTGTGGCAAAGCCACCATTCATAATTCTTTCATACATGTCACTCTTGGTCCATTGCATATCCCGGTACACCACCGGAGGCATTCATATAGAGTCATCTTTTGTTCTAGTATCGAGTTGTAATCATTGAGTTGTAAATAAATAGAAATGTGATGATCGTCATTTTCTAGAGCACCGTCCCAAGTTAGGAATTATAAAAAAAAGGAGAAAGGCCATAAAAAAGGAAAAAAAAGAGAAAGGCCATAAAAAAGAGAAAGGCCATAAAAAAGAGAAGGCCCAAAAAAATGAGAGAAAAAGAGAGAAGGGACAATGTTACTATCCTTTGCCACACTTGTGCTTCAAAGTAGCACCATAATCTTCATGATAGAGAGTCTCTTGTTTTGTCATTTTTATATACTAGTGGGAAATTTTCATTATAGAACTTGGCTTGTATATTCCAACAATGGGCCTCCTCAAGTGCCCTAGGTCTTCATGTGCAAGCAAGTTGGATGCACACCCACTTAGTTTCTTTTGTTAAGCTTTCATACATTTATAGCTCTAGTGCATCCGTTGCATGGCAATCCCTACTCCTTGCCTTAACATCAATCGGTGGGCATCTTCATAGCCCACTAATTAGCCTCGTTGATGTGAGACTTTCTCCTTTTTTGTCTTCTCCACATAACCCCCTCATTATATTCTATTCCACCCATAGTGCTATGTCCATGGCTCGCGCTCATATATTGCATGAAAGTTTATAGGTTTGAGATTACTAAAGTATGAAACAATTGCTTGGCTTGTCATCGGGGTTGTGCATGATGAGAGCATTCTTGTGTGAGAAAAATGGAGGATGACTAAACTATATGATTTTGTAGGGATGAACTTTCTTTGGACATGTTATTTTGAGAAGACATAATTGCTTAGTTAGTATGCTTGAAGTATTATTGTTTTTATATCAATATGAAATTTTGTCTTCAATCTTTCGGATCTGAATATTCATACCACAATTAAGAAGAATTACATTAAAATTATGCCAAGTAGCACTCCACATCAAAAATTCTGTTTTTATCATTTACCTACTCGAGGACGAGCAGGAATTAAGCTTGGGGATGCTTGATACGTCTCGAACGTATCTATAATTTTTGATTCTTCCATGCTATATTATCTACTGTTTTGGACATTATTGGGCTTTATTATCCACTTTTATATTATTTTTGGGACTAGCCAATTAACCGGAGGCCCAGCCCAGAATTGTTGCTTTTTTGCCTGTTTTAGGGTTTCGAAGAAAAGGAATATCAAACGGAGTCCAAACGGAATGAAACCTTCGGGAACGTGATTTTCTCAACAAACAAGACCCAGGAGACTTGGACCCTATGTCAAGACACAAAAGAGGAGGCGATGAGGCAGTGGGCACGCCTACCCCCCCCCCCCCAGGCGCGCCCTCCACCCTCGTGGTCCCCCTGTTGCTCCACCGACGTACTCCTTCCTCCTATATATACCTGCGTACCCCCAAACGATTAGATACGGAGCCAAAACCCTAATTCCACTGCCGCAACATTCTGTATCCACGAGATCCCATCTTGGGGCTTGTTCCAGAGCTCCGCCAGAGGGGGCATCGATCACAGAGGGCTTCTACATCAACACCATAGCCCCTCCGATGAAGTGTGAGTAGTTTACCTCAGACCTACTGGTCCATAGTTATTAGCTAGATGACTTCTTATCTTTTTTTGGATCTCAATACAATGTTCTCCCCTCTCTTGTGGAGAACTACTCGATGTAATCTTCTTTTTGTGGTGTGTTTGTTGAGACCGATGAATTGTGGGTTTATGATCAAGTCTATCTATGAACAATATTTCAATCTTCTCTAAAATTCTTTTATGTATGATTGGTTATCTTTGCAAGTCTCTTCGAATTATCAGTTTGGTTTTTCATATTAGATTGATCTTTCTTGCAATGGGAGAAGTGCTTAGCTTTGGGTTCAATCTTGCGGTGTCCTTTCCCAGTGACAGTAGGAGCAGCAAGGCATGTATTGTATTGTTGCCATCGAGGATAACAAGATGGGGTTTTCATCATATTGCATGAGTTTATCCCTCTACATCATGTCATCTTGCTTAAGGCGTTACTCTGTTTTTAACTTAATACTTTAGAAGCATGATGGATAGCGGTCGATGAGTGGAGTAATAGTAGTAGATGCAGGCAGGAGTCGGTCTACTTGTCTCGGACGTGATGCCTATATACATGATCATACCTAGATATTCTCATAACTATGCTCAATTCTGTCAATTGCTCAACAATATTTTGTTCACCCATCGTAGAATACTTATGCTCTCGAGAGAAGCCACTGGTGAAACCTATGGCCCCCGGGTCTATCTTTATCATATTAATCTCCTACTACTTAGTTATTTCCTTTGCTCTTTATGTTGTCTTTATTTTACTTTGCATCTTTATCACAAAAATACCAAAAATATTATCTTATCATATCTATCAGATCTCACTCTCGTAAGTGGCCGTGTAGGGATTGACAACCCCTATTCGCGTTGGTTGCGAGGATTTATTTGTTTTTTGCAGGTACGAGGGACTCGCGCGTAGCCTCCTACTGGATTGATACCTTGGTTCTCAAAAAGTGAGGGAAATACTTATGCTACTTTGCTGCATCATCCCTTCCTCTTCGGGGAAAACCAACACAGTGCTCAAGAGGTAGCAACCTCGCCGGCGCGTCGAGCCACCCCAGCCACATCGCCTCGCCTTGTTTCCAAATTGTTTTGCGTAGATGTCTACATATGTAATCAGGTGCACTCGTCTCCGTTAAATTGCTCTGCATATTTGATGTGAATTATACAAAATATATGTTGTCTGCTCGTGCTATTTCATGCTCGCAAATCTATTCAGCTCAAGAGTTTTTGCTGGCGTTTTCTATTGCGTCACTTCCAACGATCTTTTGAGCCGCCATGACGCGTGATTCAAAAAACCCCAGGCGCCAACTCCAATCCGAGTAGCAGTACACCGACACAAGAAAGCCAGTCGGAGTCTGGTTCAAGGAAAATAAAGGGAAAAAGAGTCAGCCCGCAGGTGACCAGACCGGACGCAAGTCGTTCCCGGATGTCACATTCAAACAGTAATAAGGAAAGAAGGAAAATGCCAATATCGCTGAACACCACATATTGTCAAGTGTAATTATGAAGGAAAAAGGCAACATGCTACATGTGAAGACCAAGCCAAAAGAAGAAATCAGATGTTGTTCTATCAAGAAGAGCTGGATGTTAAAAAAATGGCGTTTTACCGCGAATATAGAGGTCGCGCCAGCATTATTCTACACCACCCATTGCCGCGTCGCCTGACGGACACGCGCAAGCCGCCGCCCCCATGGACCAGTCTACCTCAACACGCTGGTGCCGCGCTCGCTCTTATGAACCGCCTGACAGACGCACGCAAACCACCGCGCACGCTGTTCGATTTACATCCGTTCGCACATGCGGCCGATTCCCCCGTCCGCACCGGCTTACAAACGCCGCGGCCAACTTGTCTGTGGTTGATTTTTCACCATGGTGATCATCAACTCCACAGCGGATCATTTTCGACCTAACATATCAGGTGATATCCATCCAGTTTACTTTTTGCTAGTACTTGTTAATTTTTTGTGAAAACAACTACTCTGCCCTATAGTGTTGTTATATACAGGTAAATTATTCATTACAAAAAATGTTGATATACCGCGGATATGTAGCATGCGCCAGCATCATTTTTATTGGCGTTCGTCTGTGTCGCACAGCTTCACGGACACGCATTACCATTATTCCTTACAAAAGGTGTTGCAAAAGGAGGGGGAGCAAATATTATTTTCGCACCAGCGCTCATCCTGCGTAGATTGCCACCCCCGCCACATCAACAAACGTGATTGACTTATTGTCAGCCCCCGCGGCCGACTCTCCCGCCCGCGCCGGTTTACAAATGCCGCGGCGGACTCATCTGTCTGCTGCCACGACCGACTCGGTCATGATTGATTTCAGCTTCACCGTGGTGATCATCAACTCCGCGTTGGATAATTACAGCCTGATGTACTAGGTGAAATCTGTCCAGTGTATTTTTATATTATATTGCTTTCTTTAAAAAAAGTAATTACTCTGGTTTTCAAGCTCTCTAAATATAGGACAAGTTATCTACTGCAAGAGAGACTATTATATCTCTGAGTCATTGAAAGACTTCTAACGGTTTAAAACATGGTCAAATATGGAGAATCTCAAGCCAACTCCTCGAGTCATCTTAAGACTCGGGGGCTACAATGATATGACTCAACAAAGTTTTAAACAGTTTCAGCAAATTTAAGAACCCCAGGGCGTTCATCAGGAAAGTAACCCGGTCCTGGAGGCTACTGTTATATTGGAGTAAATTTAAAAGCCGTCAGAAAATTTCCGGCTCAAAATGAAGATTCCGGTTTAAAATCCGGCTCAAGAGACATCTCTCTCCCGCAAAGCTTTCAAGCTATCGAATCTGGTTCAACATCCGGCTCAAGGTAAATTTGTTTCTTACAAAGCTTTGAAGCTCTCAATATCCAGTTTAAAGTTCCGGTTCAAAAAGAATTAATCTCTCACAAGATTCGAGTTCTCAGAAAAATTAAAGGTTGTCAAAGAGAACTTGCTGCCATGATGCGCGGTTCAAACATGGGTATCCTGCCTTAAGGCTTACCTTATCATGATCACTTGGGGGCTTCCTGTTCAAACATAGGTCGTATTTGAACCAAAGAGAACATAGCTGTCGGTACCCTTTTGATCGGCACACTGCCAAACTCACTAGGGGGCTTCTTGATCGTATTCAAATCATAGCTCAACCCCTTTTGGGTCCGACGTGGATCGTATTCGAATCGGCATCGTTAAAAAACTCTCAAGGTCATTTGGGGGCTTCCTGTTCAAACATAGGTCGTATTCGAACCAAAGAGAACATAGCTGTCGGTACCCTCTTGATCGGCAACGCCAAAGCCACTTGGGGCTACATGATCGTATTCGAATCCTAGCTTAACCCCTTTGGAACGGTTTACTGATCGTATTCGAATCATAAGCCTTGATTTTCTTTTTGTCCGGATTAAGTTTTTTTGAACACAATCTTTTGGGTTTTGAGACTTTTTGCTCATATCTGAAGCATATATATGTGGTTTCTATTAACCCACCTTGGCTTTCGACGAACAAGTCGCCAGCATATGACAATATTAATACTTGGAAGGATTGACTTCTAAGTTTTGGGTTATCACCCTTACTGCACAGGTATCATAAGCTGGCAGTACGATTCAATATCACAGGTATGATATTGTTTATACATGATTATGTTTAAACCAACTCTATCTATGGACTTTAAGCCTCCGGTATATTCTGAATTACGCCATTGGAATCATGCGCGTATCAATGATTGGGTTATCACCCTAACTGTGCAGGTCACATAGACCGACAGTGCAAATTCAATATCATAGGATAAGACTACATTTGGGTGGTTACCCGCCCTGGCTTTTGACATTAAGTCGCCAGGGCGTATGTTGTTTAAACTCTATGTAGGATTTGCAGAACTGTCACTTATATAAATTCTTAAGTCCAAGCTCATCATTAAAATTGATGCTTCAGAATGATCATCTGTGCTGGATTTTCTCAAAGGCTATAAATAGCCGGGTTATAAAAATTCCGGCTTACAATGGAGGCGTATTAAATTGCCATCGGCCAAGAACGGCCGGGTATCTAAAACTCCGGATTTACTTGTCAACAGATAAGGTACTTGAATCTTTAAATAGCGAAACTTGGCTGGATTTTCATTATGATATTGAATGATTGAGGTTTTCAAACCGGGCTATTCAAATCTTTAATAGCCAACATGGCTGGATTTTTATTATGGTTATCAGTAACTAATATTATGATGGAGGTTTTCAAAGTCGCTTCAGCGCAATGGCTATTATTTTATCAATGGGTATGATTTATTCTACAATAAAGGAATAGTCCCGAGTCGCTGCAGGCTTACGACCCGGCACTTGGGGGCTACATTATTCAATTTGAGATTACATCTAATATGAAAGTCCCATGTCACGGCCAGCATGCACCATGGCACTTGGGGGCTAATGCAAAGTCATCTTTTGCTCAACTTATTGAAGACCCGACTCATCACAATCTAAATGAGCCGGCCCTTGGGGGCTACCAATTGCTCCTGTCAACTATTCAAGGTACACAAATCTTAATCCATTATATTGAAATGTATGCTACTCAGTTGGTAAAGCACAAAGCTCTTAACCTTGTGGTCGTGGGTTCAAGCCCCATGATGGGGGTTACATCATATGACGTTATTGTAACACTCTCGATGCGACTATATCTCCCACGTGTCGAGGCACGACTTAGAGGCATAATCGCATTGAAGGCATAAGTCGCAAGTTAGGCAATCTTCACAACATCCCAAGTAATATGATAATAAAAGGGGAGATAACATAGTTGGCTTACACTCGCCACGTCAATCAAGTACATAAATAACATTACATCATCCAAACACTCATGGCCCGACTACGGCGCCAAAATAAAAGAGAACCCAACATGCGACACGGTCCCGATCACCCCCAACTAGGCACCACTACTGATCATCAGGAAAGGAAACATAGTAATGTTGAGAGTCTTCGTCGAACTCCCACTCGAGCTCAAACGCGTCACCTGGAGCGGAATCATCGGGCCCTGCATCTGGTGTAATAGTAATCTATGAGCCACAGGGACTCAAAAAACTCGCACCCTCGCGATCAAGACTATTTAAGCTTATAGGTAAGGCAAGGTAAAATATGTGGAGCTGCAGCAAGCGACTAGCATATATGGTGGCTAAACTTATTCGCAAAAGAGAGCGAGAAGAGGAGGCAAAGCGCGAGCGAGAAACTAGAGAACAACCCGCGCAAACATTACTCCAACACCGTGTCCACTTCCCGGACTCCGCCGAGAAGAGGCCATCACGGTAACACACTCAGTAGATTCATTTTAATTAAGTTAAGGTTCAAGTTATCTACAACCGGACATTAACAAATTGCAATCTGCCCATAACCGCGGGCACGGCTTTCGAAAGTTCAAATCCCTGCAGGGGAGTCCCAACTTAGCCCATGACAAGCTCTCACAATCAATGAAGGAATAGACCTCCTCCCAAGACGTTCCGATCAGACTCGGTATCTCGGTTCTTCAAGACACTTCGACAGGTTAAAACAAGACCAGCAACACCGCCCGAATGTGCCGACAAATCCCAATAGGAGCTGCACATATCTCTTTCTCAGGGCACACTCAGATGAGCGCTCCATACAACTAAAACCAAACCTCGAGTTTCCCCGAGGGGGCGCTGCACAGGACTCTAGTTTGGACCAACACTCAGAGGAGCACTGGCCCGGGGGGGTTTAAAATAAGATGACCCTCGGGCTCCGGAAACCCAAGGGAAAAAGAGGCTAGATGGCAAATGGTAAAACCAAGGTTGGGCATTGCTGGAAAAGCTTTAATCAAGGCGAACTATCAAGGGGTTCCCATTATAACCCAACCGCGTAAGGAACACAAAATCCGGGAACATAACACCGATATGACGGAAACTAGGGCGGCAAGAGTGGAACAAAACACTAGGCGAGAGGCCGAGCCTTCCACCCTTTACCAAGTATATAGATGCATTAAGATAACATGGCAATATAATGATATCCCAACAAGTAAATAAAGGTTCCAACAAGGAACGGCCTCCAATCTTCACCTGCAACTAGCAACGCTATAAGAGGGGCTGAGCAAAGCGGAAACATAGCCAATCAACGGTTTGCTAGGACATGGAGGGTTAGAGGTTTGACATGGCAATTTGGGAGGCTTGAAAGAAAATGGTAGGCATCATAGCAATGGCATAGCAAAAGAGCGAGCAAACTAGCATAGCAAAGATAGTAGTGATCTCGAGGGTATGATCATCTTGCCTGCACAGTTGTCAGAGTTGACTGGATCCTCGAAAGCAAACTCAACGGGCTCCTCGTTAGCGAACTCGTCTCCCGGCTCTACCCGAACAAGACAAACAAGCAACAAGGACACAATCAACCACGTGCAAGGATCAAACAATATGATGTTATGATGATATGCTATGCGAGATGCGATGCGGGATGCATATGCAAGATATGACAAGGGATGCATGAACCTGGCCTCAACATGGAAATCTAAGTATGCCACTGGAAAGATGAGATGAAATCGCTTGAAAACGATATAAAGATCATCGGAATCGGAGTTACGGTTTGGAAATGGCAAGCGATTCAAATATGACACCAGTCTGCGATTTACAGCAAGTAGCCATCTAAATGCAATGAGATGAACATGCTACATCACCCAAACATAACAACAAAATACATGGCAGGGATGCATACAAGATGCTTAACAAAAGTCTAGCACTGAGCTACGGCCAATTCATCCATTAACAGGTTCAAACAAGCATGGCAAAAATGCATATGACAAACAGATCTCAGACTTAGTGAACTTAACACTTGTCTGGAATTTCAGATCAGGTAGCACTCTTCGGAGCAACAAAATTACATGCTACATGAGCTGAACATGGCAAATTAAAGCATGGCATGGAGCTACTCAAAGATCTTAACAAAAGTCCCTTAGTGACCTTGAGCCAAAAGGGATCATAAAATAAAATTCCAAGCATGTGAACATAGCAAAAACATAATCAGATCACAGACTTAGCGAAAACTGGAGCATGCTGAAAACAGATATCAAGTAGGCATGTTTAAGAGCTCAATGCACTCACTACGGTGCAAGTCATGACAAGCTAAGCATACATCCATCAAGAATACACAAAATAAAAGCTAGACATGGCAAGAACGATAACATAGCATGTACAGATCAACTACAACATCATCGGCAAAATTGCAAACAAGTTGACAATCTGCCCAGATTCACAAAGTAGCAAAAGTAGAGCTCGATTGACTCAATCTAGGGTGCTCCATAATTGCAAACAATGACATGGATGGATAGATCACTACAATATTAACAAAACATCCTTACTGATCATCCTCGAAAGAGGCACGGATCACTAGAAAACAACATGAACATATGGCCATATGAGATAAACAGATCAAGGACTTAGTGGAATTGCTAAGTCCCTGAAAACAGAATTACTAAGTGCACCACTTTGCAAGCTTGTACTAGTCACCACACACATCACAAAAATACATGGGTTGCACCTCTGGAAAGATGACAAAACCCTTAACAAAATATATGTAGAGCATCAGGGCATATCATGCATAAAATAATCATGGCTAAAATGACAAAAACCTAAATGGAGTAGCAGATCTGACAATTATCTCAAGTAGCCCTCTTCTAACAGCATTTCGGGCATCAATACGAACTCACATGAAAATGACGCAGTGGAATGAAATGATGTACTCTCTGAGATGAACATTTTGATATGCTATATGCCAAAAACGGAGCTACGGATGCAAAGTTACGGCACGATGAACATGGGCACTTGAAACGGAAAATATCAGGGACTTAGTAGAATTTTCGACCTCCGGATCTAGGGTTCGTCCAGCACGCGAACCGAGGTGGCGGCACGGCTCGCCGGAGAGGACCCGGAGCTCGCCGGAGAGGGGTGCCGGTGCCGGATCCGGGCGTGGGGATGCCGGATCTGGCCGGTGGCGGGGCGGCGACGGCGGAGCACGGCGTCG
>NC_041382.1:202532275-202543483 GCF_002162155.2 Triticum dicoccoides
GAAGGAGGCGGGCAGCGGCTCGCGGGCTCGCGGGGACCGGCGCTGGGCCTGGCGGGCCACGACGGTGGAGGCGGCGGCGGCGCCACTTGGCACGACGGGAGTGGGCGGCGGCGATGTGTCCGTCCAGGGCGGACGTGTCCGGCCGGCGCGGAGATGATTTTTAGGGTTTCAGACAAGGGGGATCCGGATTTTCGGGAGGGGTGTATATATAGGCATAGAGGGTGCTAGGAGAGTCCAAATGAGGTGCGGTTTTCGGCCACGCGATCGTGATCGAACGCTCTAGAAGATGGAGAAGTCTTAGGTGGGTTTTGGGCCAAATTGGAGGGGTGTTGGGCTGCAACACACACGAGGCCTTTTCGGTCCCTCGGTTAACCGTTGGAGTATCAAACGAAGTCCAAATGATATGAAACTTGACAGGCGGTCCACCGGTAGTAAACCAAGGCCGCTTGGCAAGTCTCGGTCCAATCCGGAAATGTTTAATCCCCACACATGAAAGAAAGGTAGAAATGACCACCGGAGGAGAACGAAGCGCCGGAATGCAAAACGGACAACGGAGAAAAAGCTCGAATGCATGAGATGAACACGTATGCAAATGCAATGCACATGATGACATGATATGAGATGCATGACAACGACAACAACACACGGAGACAAAAACCCGAACCCGGGAAAATAAATTAACTTAACGCCAGAAACGGCAAGAGTTGGAGTACAAATTGGGAAAGTTACATCCGGGGTGTTACAACACTCCACCACTACGAAAGGATCTCGTCCCGAGATCTAGGACTGAAAGAATGCCGGGTACTCAGAACAGATGTGATCCTCGCGTTCCCAGGTAGCTTCACGGTCGGAATGGTGTGACCACTTGACTTTGAGAAATTTGATTGACTTATTGCGAGTCTTGTGTTCAGTCTCTTCAAGAATAGCAACTGGGTGCTCACGATAAGAGAGATCTTCTTGGAGCTCAATGTCCTCGAAGTTGACAGTGCGGTCAGGAGTCTTGAAGCACTTTCAGAGCTGAGAGACATGGAACACGTCATGAACATTTGCAAAGTTTGAAGGAAGCTCGAATTGATAGGCGAGGTCGCCTCTCTTGCTGAAAATCTTGAAAGGTCCCACGTATCTAGGGGCAAGCTTCCCTTTGATACCGAAGCGACGAGTAACTTTCATAGGAGAGACGCGGAGGTAAACATGATCTCCGATCTCGAAAGCCAAATCACGGTGCTTACTATCATACAGAATTGGGCTGCTTTGAGGTTATCGCGAATGACTTTGCACATTTCCTCTGCCTCTGTGATTAAGTCATTACCCAAAAGCTGACGTTCACCGGTTTCAGACCAGTTGAGAGGGTACGACACCTCCTGCCATACAGAATTTCAAATGGGGCCTTGCCCAAACTTGCTTGAAAACTGTTGTTGTAGGAGAATTCAGCATAAGGAAGACAATCCTCCCACTTCATGCCGAAGGAGATCACACAAGCCCTGAGCATATCTTCAAGAATCTGATTGACACGCTCGACTTGACCACTAGTTTGAGGATGGAAAGCTGTGCTGAAGCGGATGTTGGTGCCCATGGCCTTCTGAAAAGAATCCCAAAACTTGGAGGTAAAGATGCTGCCACGGTCTGAAGAGATCACTTGTGGAATACCGTGCAGAGAGACAATACGAGAGGTATAGAGTTCCGCCAATTGAGCTGCAGTGATCGACTCTTTGATAGGCAGAAAGTGAGCCACTTTGGTGAGTTTATCGATGACAATGAATATAGCATCATTGCCACGCTTGGACTTTGGAAACCCAGTCACGAAGTCCATTTCAATGTGGTCAAACTTCCATTCTGGAATGGCAAGAGGTTGGAGGAGACCAGCTGGCCTTTGGTGTTCTGCCTTCACTCTTCTGCAGACATCACATTCATTCACGAATTGAGCGATCTCGCGCTTCATTCGAGTCCACCAATAAGCCTGCTTGAGGTCCTGATACATCTTCGTGCTCCCAGGGTGGATGGAGAGGAGAGAATTGTGAGCCTCGATCATGATCACTTTACGGAGGTCACCTTTGGGTACAACAATACGATCCTCGAAGAAGAGAGTGTCTTTGTCATCAAGGCGATAGCACTTGTACTTGGGCTGGCTCTTGGCAATCCCAATATTCACCTTTATCACCATAGCATCAAGAAGCTGGGCTTGGCGAATCTGGTCTTCCAAGGTAGGGGATACTAGAAGGTTGGCGAGGAAACCTTGAGGAACAACTTGCAGATTAAGTTTGCGGAAAGCTTCACAAAGCTCGGGTTGATAAGGCTTAAGAATCAAACTATTGCAATAAGCTTTCCTGCTCAATGCGTCAGCAATCACATTGGCCTTGCCTGGAGTATACTCGATACTTGGATTATACTCTTGAATCATTTCGACCCATTGAGTTTGCCTGAGGTTGAGATTAGGCTGAGTGAAGATGTACTTGAGACTCTTGCGATCAGTGAAAATGTCCACTTTTCTTCCCAATAGAAGATGTCTCCAAGTCAAAAGAGCATGCACAACTGCCGCCAACTCGAGATCATGAGTGGGCTAGTTCTTCTCATTAGGCTTCAATTGGCGAGAGGTATAAGCAACAACTTTCTTCTCTTGCATCAATACTGCGCCAAGACCTTGGAGAGAGGCATCAGAAAAGACCTTGTACGGCTTGGATTCATCAGGCGGAGTCAGAACTGGAGCAGTGATCAATTTCTCTTTCAAAGTGTTGAAAGCAATGTCACACTCCGGAGACCAAACGTACTTGACGTGCTTCTGGAGAAGATTAGAGAGAGGCTTCGCGATCTTCGAAAAGTTTTCAACGAATCTTCGACAATAGCTTGCGAGACCGAGGAAGCTACGGAGTTGCTTCACGTTCTGAGGAGGTTCCCAATTCACAATTGTAGACACCTTCTCAGGATTCACCGCGATGCCCTTGGCAGAGCTGATATGACCAAGATAAAGAACCTCATCGAGCCAAAATTCACACTTGGAGAACTTGGCGTAGAACTGATGTTCCCTGAGCTTATCAAGAACCAAACGCAAGTGCTTGGCATGATCTTCCTGAAGGAAATATGCCCTAGAGGCAATAATAAAGTTATTATTTATTTCCTTATATCATGATAAATGTTTATTATTTATACTAGAATTGTATTAACCGGAAACATAATACATGTGTGAATACATAGACAAAAAGAGTGTCACCAGCATGCCTCTACTTGACTAGCTCGTTAATCAAAGATGGTTATGTTTCCTAACCATGAACAAAGAGTTGTTATTTGATTAACGAGGTCACATCATTAGTTGAATGATCTGATTGACATGACCCATTCCATTAGCTTAGCACCCGATCGTTTGGTATGTTGCTATTGCTTTCTTCATGACTTATACATGTTCCTATAACTATGAGATTATGCAACTCCCGTTTACCGGAGGAACACTTTGGGTACTACCAAACGTCACAACATAACTGGGTGATTATAAAGGAGTACTACAGGTGTCTCCAAAGGTACATGTTGGGTTGGCGTATTTCGAGATTAGGTTTTGTCACTCTGATTGTCGGAGAGGTATCTCTGGGCCCTCTCGGTAATACACATCACATAAGCCTTGCAAGCATTGTAACTAAGATGTTAGTTGTGAGATGATGTATTACGGAATGAGTAAAGAGACTTGCTGGTAACGAGATTGAACTAGGTATTGGATACCGACGATCGAATCTCGGGCAAGTAACATACCGATGACAAAGGGAACAACGTATGTTGTTATGCGGTCTGACCGATAAAGATCTTCGTAGAATATGTAGGAGCCAATATGGGCATCCAGGTCCCGCTATTGGTTATTGACTGGAGACGTGTCTCGGTCATGTCTACATTGTTCTCGAACCCGTAGGGTCCGCACGCTTAAGGTTACGATGACAGTTATATTATGAGTTTATACATTTTGATGTACCGAAGGTTGTTCGGAGTCCCGGATGTGATCATGGACATGACGAGGAGTCTCGAAATGGTCGAGACGTAAAGATTGATATATTGGAAGCCTATGTTTGGATATCGGAAGTGTTCCGGGTGAAATCAGGATTTTACCGGAGTACCGGGAGGTTACCGGAACCCCCCGCGAGCCATATGGGCCTTAATGGGCTTTAGTGGAAAGGAGAAAGGGGCAGCCCAAGGTGGATGCGCACCTTCCCCCTCCCCTAGTCCTATTAGGACTAGGAGAAGGTGGTCGGCCCCCCTCTCCCTCTTTCCCCCTCGGGGAATCCTAGTCCAACTAGGATTGGGGGGGGAGTCCTACTCCCGGAAGGAGTAGGACTCCTCCTGCGCCCTCCTCCTGGCCGGCGCCCCCCTCCCCCTTGGCTCCTTTATATACTGAGGCAGAGGCACCCCAGAAACACACGAGTTGATCCACGTGATCTATTCCTTAGCCGTGTGCGGTGCCCCCTGCCACCATAGTCCACGATAATACTGTAGCGGAGTTTAGGCGAAGCCCTGCTGCTGTAGTACATCAAGATCGTCACCACGCCGTCGTGCTGACGGAACTCTTCCCCGACACTTTGCTGGATCGGAGTCCGGGGATCGTCATCGAGCTGAACGTGTGCTCGAACTCGGAGGTGCCGTAGTTTCGGTGCTTGATCGGTTGGATCGTCAAGACGTACGACTACTTCTTCTACGTTGCGTCAACGCTTCCGCAGTCGGTCTGCGTGGGTACGTAGACAACACTCTCCCCTCTCGTTGCTATGCATCACATGATCTTGCGTGTGCATAGGAAATTTTTTGAAATTACTACGAAACCCAGCACTTCCTTGTTCTTCGAGAAAACCAGAATGTCGTCGAGATAGACCAAAACGAAGTCATTGGTGTAGGCGTTGAAGATGAAGTTCATCATGCGAGAGAACGTCGGAGGAGCGTTGACGAGGCCAAAAGACATGATTGTGTATTCATATGAACCATAGCTTGTCCTGAAAGCCGTCTTGGGAATATCTTGCTCACGGATTCGAATCTGATGATAACCCATACGGAGATCAAGCTTGGAGAATACTTGGGCACCTTTTAGTTGTTCGAATAGCTCATTGATGTTGGGAAGTGGGTATTTGTTCTTGATGGTCTTCTTGTTCAATGGACAATAATCAACACAAAGCCGGTCCGTTCCATCCTTCTTCTTCACAAAAAGAACACCACAACCCCACGGAGAAGAACTAGGCCGGATGAGACCCATTTTCTCTTGAATATCGAGTTGCTTCTTCAGCTCCTTCAACTCTTCAGGTCCGAGCTTGTAAGGACGTTTGTACATAGGTTCCGTGCCAGGCTCAAGATCAATAACGAATTCCACTGGCCGGTGCGGAGGCATTCCTGGAAGCTCTTCTGGAAAGACGTCTTGATATTCGTAAATGACTGGAATTTGAGAGATGGCATCCAATTCACCCTTCTCATTGAGAGAAAACAGACGGATGGTATTATCCTGAGCAGCAAAGACAATTACATCCTCAGACGAATGAGTCAATTGAATCTGCCTGTCAGCACAATCAAGATGTGCCTTGTGCTTAGAAAGCCAATCCATTCCGAGAATAAGATCAATATCTGAGTTACCAAGAACAATTGGGGAAGAAAGGAACTTGTAATCGCCCAATGTGATAGTAACCTTCGGGACGCAGGTGTTAGTTGTCATCTGCTTGCCCGGTGACACAATTTGCAAGGAACTTTGCAGATACTGATAATCGCACTCATACTTTGATGCAAAAGGTTTGGAAATGAAACAATGTGATGCACCAGTGTCAAAAAGAACTTTTGCAGGAATATCGTTAACTGGAAGGTTACCCATGATGACATCTGACGAATCCTCTTCCTGAGCTGCATTCATCAAGTTGACCTTGGCCTACTTGGGGTTATGCTTGACCACAGCTGTACTTGCCGATCTGACAGGAGGAGGAGGAGGAAGACGCCTCTGGTTGAAACACTTGTTGGCATAGTGACCCTTCTGTTGGCACTTGTTGCACGTGACCTCTGAAAGCGGACGGTGGTACGGAGCACTCGATCTTGGAGGTTGAGACGAAGTCTTGTTCTGAAAGCCAGGGTTGGGTGGGTGGTAAGATCCACTGCCACCTTTGCTCTTCTGCTGATACGACTGACGGAACGGAGGAGGAGGAAGCCAATACTTCTGCTGCTTGGCCACTTGAGTAGAGGAAGAAGGAGTAACATCTCTGACTCGCTTCTTGGAAGCATCACACCTCAACTGAGCGGCCTCTTTCTTCAGTGCCATGTTGTAGAACTCATCGTATCTCAAGGGCTCAAAGAGAACAAGAGCTAGCTGAATTTCTTCTCTGAGACCACCCCTGAACTGGTATATCATGCTCTTCTCATCAGGGACGTCCTGCTTAGCAAAGCGGGCGAGCTTCTAAAACAACTTGTTATAGTCATAGACAGACAAAGAGCCTTGCTTCAGGTTGCGGAATTCCTCACGCTTGCTTTCAACCACGCTCTGGGGAATACGATGAGCTCGGAAATCTCGACGAAATTCATCCCAGGTGATAACACGTCCACCTCTGGAATCATTGTACTGCTGGAACAATTCTGCAGCTTGATCTTTGAGTTGGAAGGAAGCGAACTTGACAAAGTCCTCAGGCCTGACGTTACTGCACTCGAAATGCTTGCACAGATCCACTAGCCAATCGTCAGCATCGGTTGCCTCAACACAATTGTTGAAAGTCTTTGGCCCGTTAGCAAGGAACTGGTTGAGTGAAGCAAAGTGATTCTGATTGTTGCCTTGGTTCCCTTGGTTGCCTTGATTGCGCTCTTGGAGAATTTGCATGATCAACTGTGTGTTTGCATTGGTTGCGGCCATCACAGCTTGCCATGCCTCCGGAGGAGGTGGAGGTGGTGCCGGATCAGGATTCGGAGTCGTGCGCGTTGGAGGAGCCATCCTGAAGAGGTTGACCACCATTAGCACATTGATAGGCAAATATTGTAGCTGAATCCAACAGAATGAAAATTGCAACATATAGTCTTCACATCCGAACACAATGAACGAATGCATTCCTCTTGAAATGGTCGCATATCCATAAATTGAGAAGCCACTTAGAATTAAGGTAGAGAAATAAATCAACAAGGTACCGATCAAGAACGAATAATCGGTAAGAAATCCCAATCTCAAACCAATATTCGTGGAAGAAGAACTAGAGCTACAAGAATTCCCACCTATGAAACTCCCGAACCTTTCCGGTTATGCAATCAGGTGTTGGGGATACAGGGGAAGCATAATATCTCACCAAAACTAGCAAATCCTACATCCAGCTGTATCCATCCTTCAACACATAACCAAGAAACCTTCGGAAACCATCTACCTCAACCTTCGAAAAGCATCCGTTATACAAGTTATGGCGATACTACCGAACTCCCGCCCCAGTACTGGGTGGCGTCGAGGTTATCTCACCAACGAACTGCATAAAAGAGAATTTCGATGTCGGCGTACTAAACTCAGGTATTCCAGAACTGCAATGATAAAATTATGATGACAACACCTCAGAGCTCAACTCCCCGGGACACTTCCACTAAACCCCTGACAGGAGGCACCAAGACAATGTTGTCATCATAAAACCATCGGAACGATTCCAAGATACCCGCGTGATCCTAAAAAAAATTAGTGAAATTTGAGAAGAGAAGAGTCAAAACTCTACGTCAGGATGCCTTACCAGAGCGATGAGGAGACTGGGAAGTAAAAAGAATTCCTAAACTCTCCGATATATAATTCCTAAATGACTCAAAACATTTTTCTAGACACAACTCGGCTGCTAAAAACGATCAAGCAATGGGGCTCCTAAGGTCGGGGAAGGCTCTGATTACCAACTTGTAACACCCTCGATGCGACTATATCTCCCACGTGTCAAGGCACGACTTAGAGGCATAATCGCATTGAAGGCATAAGTCGCAAGTTAGGCAATCTTCACAAAATCCCAAGTAATGTGATAATAAAAGGGGAGATAACATAGTTGGCTTACACTCGCCACGTCAATCAAGTACATAAATAACATTACATCATCCAAACACTCATGGCCCGACTACGGCGCCAAAATAAAAGAGAACCCAACATGCGACACGGTCCCGATCACCCCCAACTGGGCACCACTACTGATCATCAGGAAAGGAAACATAGTAACGTTGAGAGTCTTCGTCGAACTCCCACTTAAGCTCAAACGTGTCACCTAGAGCGGATTCATCGGGCCCTGCATCTGGTGTAATAGTAATCTGTGAGCCACAGGGACTCAGCAATCTCGCACCCTCGCGATCAAGACTATTTAAGCTTATAGGTAAGGCAAGGAAAATATGTAGAGCTGCAGCAAGCGACTAGCATATATGGTGGCTAAACTTATTCGCAAAAGAGAGCGAGAAGAGGAGGCAAAGCGCGAGCGAGAAACTAGAGAACAACCTGCGCAAACATTACTCCAACACCGTGTCCACTTCCCGGACTCTGCCGAGAAGAGGCCATCACGATAACACACTCAGTTGATTCATTTTAATTAAGTTAAGATTCAAGTTATCTACAACCGGACATTAACAAATTCCCATCTGCCCATAACCGCGGGCACGGCTTTCGAAAGTTCAAATCCCTGCAGGGGAGTCCCAACTTAGCCCATGACAAGCTCTCACGGTCAACGAAGGAATAGACCTCCTCCCAAGACGTTCTGATCAGACTCGGTATCTCGGTTCTTCAAGACACTTCGACAGGTTAAAACAAGACCAGCAACACCGCCCGAATGTGCCGACAAATCCCGATAGGAGCTGCACATATCTCGTTCTCAGGGCACACTCAGATGAGCGCTCCATACAACTAAAACCAAACCTCGAGTTTCCCCGAGGGGGCGCTGCACAGGACTCTAGTTTGGACCAACACTCAGAGGAGCACTGGCCCGGGGGGGGGTTAAAATAAGATGACCCTCGGGCTCCGGAAACCCAAGGGAAAAAGAGGCTAGGTGGCAAATGGTAAAACCAAGGTTGGGCATTGCTGGAAAAGCTTTAAGCAAGGCGAACTATCAAGGGGTTCCCAATATAACCCAACCGCGTAACGAACGCAAAATCCGGGAACATAACACCGATATGACAGAAACTAGGGCGGCAAGAGTGGAACAAAACACTAGGCGAGAGGCCGAGCCTTCCACCCTTTACCAAGTATATAGATGCATTAAGATAACATGACAATATAATGATATCCCAACAAGTAAATAAAGGTTCCAACAAGGAACGGCCTCCAATCTTCACCTGCAACTAGCAACGCTATAAGAGGGGCTGAGCAAAGCGATAACATAGCCAATCAACGGTTTGCTAGGACATGGAGGGTTAGAGGTTTGACATGGCAATTTGGGAGGCTTGAAAGCAAATGGTAGGCATCGTAGCAATGGCATAGCAAAAGAGCGAGCAAACTAGCATAGCAAAGATAGTAGTGATCTCGAGGGTATGATCATCTTGCCTGCACAGTTGTCAGAGTTGACTGGATCCTCGAAAGCAAACTCAACGGGCTCCTCATTAGCGAACTCGTCTCCTGACTCTACCCAAACAAGACAAACAAGCAACAATGACACAATCAACCACGTGCAAGGATCAAACAATATGATGCTATGATGATATGCTATGCGGGATGCGATGCGGGATGCATATGCAAGATATGACAAGGGATGCATGAACCTGGCCTCAACATGGAAATCCAAGTATGCCACTGGAAAGATGAGATGAAATCGCTTGAAAACGATATAAAGATCATCGGAATCAGAGTTACGGTTTGGAAATGGCAAGCGATTCAAATATTACACCGGTCTGCGATTTACAACAAGTAGCCATCTAAATGCAATGAGATGAACATGCTACAGCACCCAAACATAACAACAAAATACATCGAAGGGATGCATACAAGATGCTTAACAAAAGTCTAGCACTGAGCTACGGCCAATTCATCCATTAACAGGTTCAAACAAGCATGGCAAAAATGCATATGACAAACAGATCTCAGACTTAGTGAAATTAATAATTGTCTGGAATTTCAGATCAGGTAGCACTCTTCGGAGCAACAAAACTATATGCTACAGGACCTGAACATGGCAAAGTAAAGCATGGCATGGAGCTACTCAAAGAGCTTAACAAAAGTCCCTTAGTGACCTTGAGCCAAAAGGGATCAGAAAATACAATTGCAAGCATGTGAACATAGAAAAAACATAATCAGATCACATACTTAGCGAAAACTGGAGCATGCTGAAATAGATATCAAGTAGGCATGTTTAAGAGCTCGATGCACTCACTACGGTGCAAGTCATGACAAGCTAAGCATACATCCTTCAAGAATACACAAAATGCAAGCTAGACATGGCAAGAACAATAGCATAGCATGCACGGATCAACTACAACATCATCGGCAAAATTGCAAACAAGTTGACAATCTGCCCAGATTCACAAAGTAGCAAAAGTAGAGCTCGATTGACTCAAGCTAGGGTGCTCCATAATTGCAAACAAAGACATGGATGGATAGATCACTACAAGATTAACAAAACATCCTTACTGATCATCCTCGAAAGAGGCACGGATCACTAGGAAACAACATGAACATATGGCCATATGAGATAAACAGATCAAGGACTTAGTGGAATTGCTAAGTCCCTGAAAACAGAATCACTAAGTGCACCACTTTGCAAGCTTGTACTAGTCACCACACACATCACAAAAATACATGGGTTGCATCTCTGGAAAGATGACAAAACCCTTAACAAAATATATGTAGAGCATCAGGGCATATCATGCATAAAATAATCATGGCAAAAATGACAAAAACCTAAATGGAGTAGCAGATCTGATAATTATCTCAAGTAGCCCTCTTCTAACAGCATTTCGGGCATCAAGATGAACTTAAATGAAAATGATGCAATGGAATGAAATGATGTACTCTCTGAGATGAACATTTTGATATGCTATATGCCAAAAACGGAGCAACGGATGCAAAGTTACGGCACGATGAACATGGGCACTTGAAACGGAAAATATCAGGGACTTAGTAAAATTTTCGACCTCCGAATCTAGGGTTCGTCCGGCGCGCGAACCGAGGTGGCGGCGCGGCTCGCCGGAGAGGACCCGGAGCTCACCGGAGAGGATCCGGGCGTGGGGATGCCGGATCTGGCCGGCGGCGGGGCGGCGACGGTGAAGCGCGGCGTCGGTGGGCGCGGCGCGGTCGAGGCGGCT
>NC_041382.1:202543836-202596783 GCF_002162155.2 Triticum dicoccoides
CGAAGGAGGCGGGCAGCGGCTCGCGGGCTCGCGGGGGCCGACGCTGGGCCTGGCAGGCCGCGGCGGTGGAGGCGGTGGCGGCACCACTTGGCGCGACGGGAGTGGGCGGCGGCGATGTGTCCGGCCAGGGCGGATGTGTCCGGCCGGCGCGGAGATGATTTTTAGGGTTTCAGACGAGGGGGATCCGAATTTTCGGGAGGGGGTGTATATATAGGCATAGAGGGTGCTAGGAGAGTCCAAATGAGGTGCGGTTTTCGGCCACGCGATCGTGATCGAACACTCTAGAAGATGGAGAAGGCTTAGGTGGGTTTTGGGCCAAATTGGAGGGGTGTTGGGCTGCAACACACACGAGGCCTTTTCGGTCCCTCGGTTAACCGTTGGAGTATCAAACGAAGTCCAAATAATACGAAACTTGACAGGCGGTCTACCGGTAGTAAACCAAGGCTGCTTGGCAAGTCTCGGTCCAATCCGGAAATGTTTAATCCCCACACATGAAATAAAGGTAGAAATGACCACCGGAGGAGAACGAAGCGCCGGAATGCAAAACGGACAACGGAGAAAAAGCTCGAACGCATGAGACGAAAACGTATGCAAATGCAATGCACATGATGACATGATATGAGATGCATGACAACGACAACAACACACAGAGACAAAAACCCGAACCCGAGAAAATAAATTAACTTAACGCCGGAAATGGCAAGAGTTGGAGTACAAATTGGGAAAGTTACATCCGGGGTGTTACAGTTATTTTCAATGAAGTATATATAAAGTCCCAGCTCAATATTATCTTACTGTGCCGGCCCTTGGGGGCTACACTGTAACACCTCAAATTTTCAATTTGGAATGTTATACATAGATCATTCATTGCATATCATATTTTGTTGCATCTCGTTCCGCGATCCTTGAAATCCTAAGAAACTCAAGGACCCTCAGAGAGAGTTGGGGATTTCCCTATTTTCATATTTGAGTTTTATCAAATATTGAAACAAGGATTTTTGGTTTTAATTATTTTTCTCTCCGAAAATATTTCATATTAAAATATATGAGAGGAGATAATATGACTTCTCCAAAATAAATGAAATATTGGAGGAAAAAGATTAAAATCAAATATTTGATTTTATCTGAAGTTTATTGCTATTTTATTTGAATTAGAAAAATTGCACGTTTTTCAAAGTTGCATTTTAGGGCCAAGAAATTGTTCATCTTGTTCTAAATATTTTATTTAGACGGTGAAAATTTGTTTTGGAATTTTTAGATTTTTATTTTATTTTCTAGGAGTTATTTGGTTCCGGCGAAATTATTTTTAAAAAAAGGTCCAGCGCCCGACTTGGCCCAAGCCTAGCCGAGCCGGCCCGCTCCCCGCGCCGCCGTCTCCGGCCTGGAGACCGCGCGTCGCTGCTGCCCGACCCGGAGTCCGGCCGGGACTCCGCCTCCCCGCCGCCTTGCCCCCTCGTCCAAGCAGACCCCCCTCCTCTTAAGTACGCCGCCCCCGAACCCCCCTCCACCACCCAACCCCGCCGCCAGCCCCGACCGCAGCGCCGCCGTCGCCGCCTTTGCCGCGCCGCGCCGCTGCCTTCGCGCTCGCACCCCGCCGCCGCAGCCCGCCTCGCTGGAGCCGCAGCTCCGCCTCACCGGAGGTAACGCCGCCGTTGCCGCCGCTGTTTTTTTTTAAGAAAACCGATTCGGTTTTTTTAAAAACCCTAGTTCGTTTTTTTAGATCGGTTCGCCGGTTTTTCTCGGTTTAGTTATTTTGCGGACGTTCGTCCGTACATTCGTTCTAACGAACGTGTTCAGTCGTTAGCCGCAGACAACGAACGCTCGTTCGTTAGCCTGTTTGTCAGTTTTCTTTTTCTCGGATTTTCCGCGATTATTTTCAATCGCGATTTCTGATCCGATTTTCGTTTTAGTTTATCTTTTCGCTCGTTTGTCAGAATCAGGGGATTCAATCGCCTAGATCTTCGTCTCGAAACCCTCTTTCGGTTTAACCAACTTGAACAAGCTTTTCCTACTGTAAAAATTTGACCTTAGTCCAGATTAGTAAACAGATCTTGTTTCTTTCGTAGTTTGAGTTTCGTTGCTCCGTTTGATTTGAATCTTTTCACAAACTGGAGTTCCTAAGTTGAACTTTCTGGTTAGATCTTCTTGTTTGAGATTTTCCCGTGTTTCTTTGCTTGATTGCTTATGTATGCTATTGCTTGTTTGTGATAGAACACCCGGAGTGCGAAGCGTGCTACTAGGAGTCCCTAGGTTTTGCGGATCATCAGCAAGGCAAGTAACACTTTGATCATACCCCTTTATCACCCAATTTTTATGCATTAGTTCCAATCCTCAAACATTGCATGGTTAGGATGTGATTAACATGTGGGTTGGGAAGTAGTTGATGAGGTAGAACCTATTGCCCTGTTATATTCAAACCTTGGGAGTTACTTCTACGTATTGCTTTTATTGCTATGCTATGCTCGTAGACGTGGTTTGGATGAGTGAAATCCATGACAGATGTGAGATTGTTAATTAATGGTTCAACTTAAGGTGGCAACTTGAATACACATCTGGGTGGATTGTTTGTTGGGCACCTGGGGAATCCAGTGTTGTCATAGGATATCCCGGAGTACCCGTGTGATAATTCTATGGTCCGCCACCCAGGCTCAAAGGGAACTGAGATATTTTCATGCTAGAAACTTCCGTGTGAAGCCACAAGCTATTATGGGCTCTAGCATTGTTGAGTAAGTTGCATGAAGCTGTCGAAGAGGTGGATCAGCAGGTAGAGGGATGTAGGTTGGTATGGTCTGCCCGGAGTAAGGGGTTAATGCTTCTGAAAGACTGTGTCTCGGTCATCCGTTTCTCAAACACCTTGTAGTGCGAGAAATCCAACGGAGGAGATCGGTTCTTGTGGGGAAAAGTGCGCAAACCTCTGCAGAGTGTATAAACTAATCATGGTTAGCCGTGTCCCCGGTTATGGACATCTTGAGTATCTAGTACTTGGAGTATCATAAGTATCTCATCACTCTAAAATAATATTTTTGGGTTGTTAATTACTTTAATTAGGATTGAGTTGGAGGAACCTTCTCAATGATGTTTCAACTACCATGATAGTTAAATAAAATCTATTCCTTTGTTGTAGGAAAAAATTGGCTTTTCGCAAAAACCATAACCATAGAGCTTCCCACCATCCAAATATGCATGTAGTGATAGCACTATTCTGTTCTTGCTCTACTGTGTTACTTTGCCAGCATATTCCATGTGATGACCCGTTTTCGGGCTGCAACGTATTATGTTGCAGACTTTTCAGACGAGGAGTAAGGTTTGTTAGGTCGTTGCCGTGCAACTCAGCTATGTCGTTGGAGTTGATGGACTCACTTTATCTTCCAAGCCTTCTGTTGTTATCGTATTAGATGGCCTTAAGTCATATTTATTGTAATAAGTTCTCTTTTGAGACATTTGATGTAATAAGTGTGTGATTGCTACTCTGTTATAAATCCTCGAGTAATGTGTGTGTCAGCATTACCGATCCAGGGATGACACTGAAGCACAGAGACTTGACCGTTTGAGGTCGGGTCGCTACAAGATGGTATCAGAGCACACGCTGAGTGTAGGACATGACCACTAAGCTAAAGCCCTAGATCACTATTCTCTTCTCATTTCTGACTCCTCTCCATTTTCTACTCTTTAGGATGGCGGACGCAAGGAACAAGTTTGCACAACTGGATGAAGAAGCACCTTTTGGACGATGGTTGAAGTAAGTCACTAGGTACCTGAACATTGGAATACCAAGCTTCACCGGGACTTACAACGCCACTTTACCAGAAGAGGAGCGATGGATGATTCAAGTTCCAGGAAGGACATTCAGGCCAGTCACTAAGCCCATAGAGTTTTCCTTTGATGCACCAACCTGGAGTCTAGGAAAGAGTATGGCAACTCACATCACCATGGGACGTATTGGAGAAGTTTATCACAAGGAGCTTAAGGATACTATCTATCAGATTTGTGGGCGCCGAGACGAGGAATGGGAAATGATCAGTACCAGGAAGGACAGATCAATTGCAGCTTTCATCCAGTAGTTAAACCAGCATATTCGTCGCCAGGAGAACCAGATGTGCGCAGGAATGATATACCTGAAGAAGGCGATGACTAGGATCACGGAACTGGAGGAAGAACTCAAGGCTACACGTGAAGATTATGAGGAGGAAATCATCGTACTAGCGGATAAGAATGCCGACCTGACAATGAAGCTAGGAGTATTCATGGGAGACCCCGCACCAGGAGGAGAAGATGAGGAACCCAAGGAGATTCGCCCGAAGGACTACATTATCATCGACGACGCCAACTCGGACCCCGACAATAGCGATGATGACTATGAAGACGAAGCTGGAGAAGACATCATGGAGTCTTCAACCGAAGAATATTTTTAGTAGACCACCACATCAGTAGTAGTATTCCACCATGTAAATAGTATAGTCCGAGCACTTTTGTAACGATAGTTAGATCGATTGTATGCCCTTGCTTGATTGATTGAGTGAAATGTTTGTGTTTGTCACATGTGCATATGGGTAGTGTTTTCTCATTAGACCTCATTCTATTCTAATCTCTCCCCTCTAAACACATCAGATGCCTCCGAGACATGACCCCGGATTTACCTTCCCACCGGAGCTCACTCAGTTGATCCAGCAGCAGAATACCCTGATGCAGTTGTTAGTTCAGAACCAAGGCAACAACAATAACAATAACAACAATCCACCGCCGCCACCACCAGTTGATAACTTAGCCCGTTTTCTGAGGTTGCAGCCGCCAGTGTTTTCCAGTAGCATCGAGCCCATAGTAGCAGATGATTGGCTCCGCAGAATTGGAAGGGAGTTAACCACTACAGGATGTACCGATGCTGAGAAGGTGCGTTTTGCCGCACATCAGTTGGATGGACCAGCAGCCTCATGGTGGGAGAATTACACTGTCACCTACCCTATAGCAACTGTTACATGGGATCAGTTTCAGCAAGCTTTCCGTACAGCCCATGTCTCAACTAGATCTATGAGTATGAAGAAGCATGAGTTTCGCAACTTACGCTAGGGGAGCCGTACTGTGGCTCAGTATGCGGATGATTTTAGCAAGTTATCTCGTTATGCCCCTGATGATGTGGCCACAGATGCCGCAAAGCAGGAGAAGTTTATGGAAGGGTTGAATGATGAGATGAGCATGCAGTTGATGGTGGCAACATTCAACAACTACCAGGAGTTGGTAGATAAGGCTCTTATGATTGAAGGGAAGCAGCAGCAAATTGAGAGCCGTAAAAGGAAGTATGGACAAGGAAGGTATAATTTAGGAGCTCAGCAGAAGCCTCACCTAACCCTGAACTCGGGACGACTTGTTCATAACCATGGAGGCCACACCCATAATGGAGGAAGTAACCATAATCATACTGGGCCAAGGAATGGGAATGGGAATGGGAATGGAGCAAGCAACAATCAGAACCGCTCCAACCCAGCCACACTCGCGAAGAGAGACCTAAGCCACGTTACTTGTTTCAAGTGCGGGAAGACTGGACACTATACCACAGAGTGCCCTGAAGCAAAGAATGGAAACGGCAATGGGAGCGCTGGAAACAAGCCCAATCCATTCAACAAAGGACAAGTGAACCACGTCAATGTGGAAGAGGTTGAAGAGCAGCCAGACGTGGTTATTGGTAAGTTTTTGGTTAAGTCTTTTACCGCCCTTGTTCTTTTTGATACTGGTGCATCGCATTCATACATATTAAGGGAATTCGTGGATAAGTTTAAACTACCAACCCAAACTCTTAGGACCCATCGGTTTGTAAGTTCACCTGGAGCAGAGTATATGGCTAGTCGATGGTGCGACCAGATACCCTTAACAATTGGTAGCCATGTTTTTCCATCCGACCTAATAATCTTAGAGTCACAAGGATTGGATGTGATATTAGGCATGGACTGGATGTCAAAGTATGGAGGAAGCATTGACTATGTTAGTAAGTCAATTTGTCTCACCACCCCTGAGGGAAAAAGGATCAAGTATGTATCTAGGCATGCGCCAAGGAGTAGCCAATTAAATACCCTCACGAGAGTTGTCCAGGAGGAAGTGCCTGTAGTGAAGGATTTGAAGGAAATATGCCCTAGAGGCAATAATAAAGTTATTATTTATTTCCTTATATCGTGATAAATGTTTATTATTCATGCTAGAATTGTATTAACCGGAAACATAATACATGTGTGAATACATAGACAAACAGAGTGTCACTAGTATGCCTCTACTTGCCTAGCTCGTTAATCAAAGATGGTTATGTTTCCTAACCATGAACAAAGAGTTGTTATTTGATTAACGGGATCACATCATTAGGTGAATGATCTGATTTACATGACCCATTCCATTAGCTTAGCACCCCGATCGTTTAGTATGTTGCTATTGCTTTCTTCATGACTTATACATGTTCCTATGACTATGAGATTATGCAACTCCCGTTTGCCGGAGGAACACTTTGTGTGCTACCAAACGTCACAACGTAAATGGGTGATTATAAAGGTGCTCTATAGGTGTCTCCAAAGGTACATGTTGGGTTGGCGTATTTCGAGATTAGGATTTGTCACTCCGATTGTCGGAGAGGTATCTCTGGGCCCTCTCGGTAATGCACATCACATAAGCCTTGCAAGCATTGCAACTAAAGAGTTAGTTGCGAAATAATGTATTACGGAACAAGTAAAGAGACTTACCGGTAACGAGATTGAACTAGGTATTGAGATACCGACGATCGAATCTCGGGCAAGTAACATACCGATGACAAAGGGAACAACGTATGTTGTTAAGCAGTCTGACCGATAAAGATCTTCGTAGAATATGTAGGAACCAATATGAGCATCCAGGTTCCGCTATTGGTTATTGATCGGAGACGTGTCTCGGTCATGTCTACATTGTTCTCGAACCATAGGGTCCGCACGCTTAACATTATGATGATAGTTTCATTATGAGTTTATGTATTTTGATGTACCGAAGGTTGTTCGGAGTCCCGGATGTGATCATGGACATGACGAGGAGTCTCGAAATGGTCGAGACATAAAGATCGATATATTGGAAGCCTATATTTGGATATCGGAATCGTTCCGGGTGAAATCAGGATTTTACCGGAGTACCAGGGGGGTTACCGGAACCCCCCGGGGGGTTATTGGGCCTACATGGGTCTTAAGGGAGAAGAGGAAAGGAGGCTAGAGGTGGCCGCGCGCCCCTCCCCTTCCTAGTCCGAATAGGACAAGGGAAGGGGGGCGGCGCCCCCCCTTTCCTTTCCCTCTTCCTCCACTTTCCCCTTCTCCTTCTCCAACTAGGAAAGAAGGGAGTCCTACTCCTGGTGGGAGTAGGACTCCCCCTTGGCGCGCCCTCCTTGGCCGGCTGCCCCCTCCCCTTGGCTCCTTTATATACGGGGCAGGGGGGCACCCTAGTACACACAAGTTGATCTTCGTGATCGTTCCTTAGCCGTGTGCGGTGCCCCCCTCCACGATATTACACCTCGATCATATTGTAGCGGTGCTTAGGCGAAGCCCTGCGACGGTTGAACATCAAGATCGTCACCACGCCGTCGTGCTGACGGAACTCTTCCCTGAAGCTTTGCTGGATCGGAGCCCGGGGAGCGTCATCGAGCTAAACATGTGCCAAGAACTCGGGGGTGTCGGAGTAACGGTGCTTGGATCGGTTGAACCGGTAAGACGTATGACTACTTCCTCTATGTTGCGTCAATGCTTCCGCTTCAGTCTACGAGGGTACGTAGACAACACTCTCCCCTCTCGTTGCTATGCATCACCATGATCTTGCGTGTGCGTAGGATTATTTTTGAAATTACTACGTTTCCCAACAGTGGCATCCGAGCCTAGGTTTTATGTGTTGATGTTATATGCACGAATAGAACACAAGTGAGTTGTGGGCGATATAAGTCATACTGCTTACCAGCATGTCATACTTTGGTTCGGCGGTATTGTTGGACGAAGCGGCCCGGACCGACATTACGCGTACGCTTACGCGAGACCGGTTCTCCCGACGTGCTTTGCACAAAGGTGGCTAGCGGGTGACAGTTTCTCCAACTTTAGTTGAACCGAGTGTGGCTACGCCCGGTCCTTGCGAAGGTTAAAACAGCACCAACTTGACAAACTATCGTTGTGGTTTTTGATGCGTAGATAAGATTGGTTCTTACTTAAGCCCGTAGCAGCCACGTAAAACTTGCAACAACAAAGTAGAGGACGTCTAACTTGTTTTTGCAGGGCATGTTGTGATGTGATATGGTCAAGACATGATGCTAAATTTTATTGTATGAGATGATCATGTTTTGTAACCGAGTTATCGGCAACTGGCAGGAGCCATATGGTTGTCGCTTTATTGTATGCAATGCAATCGCGCTGTAATGCTTTACTTTATCACTAAGTGGTAGCGATAGTCATGGAAACATAAGATTGGCGAGACAACAACGATGCTACGATGGAGATCAAGATGTCGCGCCGGTGACGATGGTGATCACGATGGTGCTTCGAAGATGGAGATCACAAGCACAAGATGATGATGGCCATATCATATCACTTATATAGATTGCATGTGATGTTTATCTTTTATGCATCTTATCTTGCTTTGATTGACGGTAGCATTATAAGATGATCTCTCACTAATTATCAAGAAGTGTTCTCCCTGAGTATGCACCGTTGCGAAAGTTCTTCGTGCTGAGACAACATGTGATGATCGGGTGTGATAGGCTCTACGTTCAAATACAACGGGTGCAAAACAGTTTCACATGCGGAATACTCAGGTTATACTTGACGAGCCAAGCATATACAGATATGGCCTCGGAACACGGAGACCGAAAGGTCGAGCGTGAATCATAGAGTAGATATGATCAACATAGTGATGTTCACCAATGAAACTACTCCATCTCACGTGATGATCGGACATGGTTTAGTTGATTTGGATCATGTAATCACTTAGAGGATTAGAGGGATGTCTATCTAAGTGGGAGTTCTTTAAGTAAATCAATTGAACCTAAATTTATCATGAAACTTAGTACCTGATAGTATCTTGCTTGTTTATGCTTGATTGTAGATAGATGGCTCGTGTTGTTGTTCCGTTGAATTTTAATCCATTCCTTGAGAAAGCAAAGTTGAAAGATGATAGTAGCAATTACATGGACTGGGTCCGTAACTTGAGGATTATCCTCATTGCTACACAGAAAAATTACGTCCTGGAAGCACCGCTGGGTGCCAGGCCTGCTGCTGGAGCAACACCAGATGTTATGAACGTCTGGCAGAGAAAAGCTGATGCCTACTCAATAGTTCAGTGTGCCATGCTTTACGGCTTAGAATCGGGACTTCAACGACGTTTTGAACGTCATGGAGCATATGAGATGTTCCAGGAGTTGAAGTTAATATTTCAAGCAAATGCCCGAATTGAGAGATATGAAGTCTCCAATAAGTTCTATAGCTGCAAGATGGAGGAGAACAGTTCTGTCAGTGAGCATATACTCAAAATGTCTGGGTATAATAATCACTTGATTCAATTGGGAGTTAATCTTCCAGATGATTGCGTCATTGACAGAATTCTCCAATCACTGCCACCAAGCTACAAGAGCTTCGTGATGAACTATAATATGCAAGGGATGAATAAGACTATTCCCGAGCTCTTCACAATGCTAAAAGCTACGGAGGTAGAAATCAAGAAGGAGCATCAAGTGTTGATGGTCAACAAGACCACTAGTTTCAATAAAGAGGGCAAAGGGAAGAAGAAGGGGAAATTCAAAAAGAACAGCAAGCAAGTTGCTGCTCAAGAGAAGAAACCCAAACCTGGACCTAAGCCTGAAACTGAGTGCTTCTACTGCAAGCAGACTAGACACTGGAAGCGGAACTACCCCAAGTATTTGGCGGATAAGAAGGATGGCAAGGTGAACAAAGGTATGTGTGATATAAATGTTATTGATGTGTACCTTACTAATGCTCGCAGTAGCACCTGGGTATTTGATACTGGTTCTGTTGCTAATATTTGCAACTCGAAACAGGGACTACGGATTAAGCAAAGATTGGCTAAGGACAAGGTGACGATGCGCATGGGAAACGGTTCCAAAGTCGATGTGATCGCAGTCGGCACGCTACCTCTACATCTACCTTTGGGATTAATATTAGACCTAAATAATTGTTATTTGGTGCCTGCGTTAAGCATGAACATTATATCTGGATCTTGTTTGATGCGAGACGGTTATTCATTTAAATCTGAGAATAATGGTTGTTCTATTTATATGAGTAATATCTTTTATGGTCATGCACCCTTAAAGAGTGGTCTATTTTTATTGAATCTCGATAGTAGTGACACACATATTCATAGTGTTGAAGCCAAAAGATGCAGAGTTGATAATGATAGTGCAACTTATTTGTGGCACTGCCGTTTAGGTCATATAGGTGTAAAGCACATGAAGAAACTCCATACTGATGGACTTTTGGAACCACTTGATTATGAATCACTTGGTACTTGCGAACCGTGCCTCATGGGCATGATGACTAAAACACTGTTCTCCGGTACTATGGAGAGATCAACAGATTTGTTGGAAATCATACATACAGATGTATGTGGTCCGATGAATATTGAGGCTCGTGGCGGATATCGTTATTTTCTCACCTTCACAGATGACTTAAGAAGATATGGGTATATCTACTTAATAAAACATAAGTCTGAAACGTTTGAAAAGTTCAAAGAATTTCAGAGTGAAGTTGAAAATCATCGTAACAAGAAAATAAAGTTTCTACGATCTGATCGTGGAGGAGAACATTTGAGTTACGAGTTTGGTGTACATTTGAAACAATGCGGAATAGTTTCGCAACTCACGCCACCCGGAACACCATAGCATAATGGTGTGTCCGAACGTCATAATCGTACTTTACTAGATATCGTGCGATCTATGATGTCTCTTACTGATTTACCGCTATCGTTTTGGGGTTATGCTTTGGAGACGGCTGCATTCATGTTAAATAGGGCACCATCAAAATCCATTGAGACGACGCCTTATGAACTATGGTTTGGCAAGAAACCAAAGTTGTCGTTTCTGAAAGTTTGGGGCTGCGATGCTTATGTGAAAAAGCTTCAACCTGATAAGCTCGAACCCAAATCGGAGAAATGTGTCTTCATAGGATATCCAAAGGAGACTATTGGATACACCTTCTATCACAGATCCGAAGGCAGGACTTTTGTTGCTAAGTTCAGAAACTTTCTGGAGAAGGAGTTTCTCTCGAAAGAAGTGAGTGGGAGGGAAGTAGAACTTGATGAGGTAATTGTACCTGCTCCCTTATTGGAAAGTAGTGCATCACAGAAAACTGTTTCTGTGACACCTACACCAGTTAGTGAGGAAGCTAATGATGATGATCATGAAACTTCAGAACAAGATACTACTGAACCTCGTAGATCAACCAGAGTGAGATCCGCGCCAGAGTGGTACGGTAATCCTGTTCTGGAAGTCATGCTACTAGATCATGATGAACCTATGAACTATGAAGAAGCGATGGTGAGCCCAGATTCCGCAAAATGGCTTGAAGCCATGAAATCTGAGATGGGATCCATGTATGAGAACAAAGTATGGACTTTGGTTGACTTGCCCGATGATCGGCAAGCAATTGAGAATAAATGGATCTTCAAGAAGAAGACTGACGCTGACGGTAATATTATTGTCTACAAAGCTCGAGTTGTCGCGAAAGGTTTTCGGCAAGTTCAAGGGATTGACTACGATGAGACCTTCTCACCCGTAGCGATGCTTAAGTCTGTCCGAATCATGTTAGCAATTGCCGCATTTTATGATTATGAAATTTGGCAGATGGATGTCAAAACTGCATTCCTGAATGGATTTCTGGAAGAAGAGTTGTATATGATGCAACCAGAAGGTTTTGTCGATCCAAAGGGAGCTAACAAAGTGTGCAAGCTCCAGCGATCCATTTATGGACTGGTGCAAGCCTCTCGGAGTTGGAATAAACACTTTGATAGTGTGATCAAAGCATTTGGTTTTATACAGACTTTTGGAGAAGCCTGTATTTACAAGAAAGTGAGTGGGAGCTCTGTAGCATTTCTGATATTATATGTGGATGACATATTGCTAATTGGAAATGATATAGAATTTTTGGATAGCATAAAGTGATACTTGAATAAGAATTTTTCAATGAAAGACCTCGGTGAAGCTGCTTACATATTAGGCATTAAGATCTATAGAGATAGATCAAGACGCTTAATTGGACTTTCACAAAGCACATACCTTGACAAAGTTTTGAAGAAGTTCAAAATGGATCAAGCAAAGAAAGGGTTCTTGCCTGTGTTACAAGGTGTGAAGTTGAGTAAGACTCAATGCCCGACCATTGCAGAAGATAGAGAGAAAATGAAAGATGTTCCCTATGCTTCAGCCATAGGCTCTATCATGTATGCAATGCTGTGTACCAGACCTGATGTGTGCCTTGCTATAAGTCTAGCAGGGAGGTACCAAAGTGATCCAGGAGTGGATCACTGGACAGCGGTCAAGAACATCCTGAAATACCTGAAAAGGACTAAGGATATGTTTCTCATATATGGAGGTGACAAAGAGCTCATCGTAAAAGGATACGTTGATGCAAGATTTGACACTGATCCGGACGATTCTAAATTGCAAACCGGACACGTGTTTACATTAAACGGTGGAGCTGTCAGTTGGTGCAGTTCTAAACAAAGCGTTGTGGCGGGATCTACATGTGAAGCGGAGTACATAGCTGCTTCGGAAGTAGCAAATGAAGGAGTCTGGATGAAGGAATTCATATCCGATCTAGGTGTCATACCTAGTGCATCGGGTCCAATGAAAATCTTTTGTGACAATACTGGTGCAATTGCCTTGGCAAAGGAATCCAGATTTCACAAGAGAACCAAGCACATCAAGAGACGCTTCAATTCCATCCGGGATCTAGTCCAGGTGGGAGACATAGAGATTTGCAAGATACATACGGATCTGAATGTTGCAGACCCATTGACTAAGCCTCTTCCACGAGCAAAACATGATCAGCACCAAGGCTCCATGGGTGTTAGAATCATTGTTGTGTAATCTAGATTATTGACTCTAGTGCAAGTGGGAGACTGAAGGAAATATGCCCTAGAGGCAATAATAAAGTTATTATTTATTTCTTATATCATGATAAATGTTTATTATTCATGCTAGAATTGTATTAACCGGAAACATAATACATGTGTGAATACATAGACAAACAGAGTGTCACTAGTATGCCTCTACTTGACTAGCTCGTTAATCAAAGATGGTTATGTTTCCTAACCATGAACAAAGAGTTGTTATTTGATTAACGGGATCACATCATTAGATGAATGATCTGATTAACATGACCCATTCCATTAGCTTAGCACCCGATCGTTTAGTATGTTGCTATTGCTTTCTTCATGACTTATACATGTTCCTATGACTATGAGATTATGCAACTCCCGTTTGCCGGAGGAACACTTTGTGTGCTACCAAACGTCACAACGTAAATGGGTGATTATAAAGGTGCTCTACAGGTGTCTCCAAAGGTACATGTTGGGTTGGCGTATTTCGAGATTAGGATTTGTCACTCCGATTGTCGGAGAGGTATCTGTAACACCCCGGATGTAACTTTCTCTATTTGTACTCCAACTCTTGCCGTTTCCGGCTTAAGTTATATTTATTTTCTCGGGTTCGGGTCTTTGTCTCCGTGTGTTGTTATCGTTGTCATGCATCTCATATCATGTCATCATGTGCATTGCATTTGCATACGTGTTCATCTCATGCATTCGAGCATTTTCCCCGTTGTCCGTTTTGCATTCTGGCGCTTCGTTCTCCTCCGGTAGCCATTTCTAGTTTTCTTTCGTGTGTGGGGATTAAACATTTCCGAATTGGACCGAGACTTGCCAAGCGGCCTTGGTTTACTACCGGTAGACCGCCTGTCAAGTTTCGTACCATTTGGACTTCGTTTGATACTCCAACGGTTAACCGAGGGACCGAAAAGGCCTCGTGTGTGTTGCAGCCCAACACCCATCCAATTTGGCCCAAAACCCACCAAACTCTGCTCCATGTCCTAGAGCGTTCGATCACGATCGCGTGGCCGAAAACCGCACCTCATTTGGACTCTCCTAGCTCCCTCTATGCCTATATATACACCCCTCCGTTCTCGGATCTTCTTCCTCCCCGAAACCCTAAAAACTGCAGCTCCGCGCGCCGGACATTGTCCGTCCGGGCCGGACACACCGCCGCCGCCACTATCACGCCGCCTCCCGCCGAAGCCCGCGCGGCCCGAAGGCCAACCGCCGCCGCCTGCCCTCCCCGACCCGCGCCCGCCGCCTCCAGCCGCCGGCCGCCCCACGCCGCCACGCACCGCCGCCGCCGCCTCCACGCCGCGCTGCAGCCGCCACCTCCACGCGCCGCCGCCTCCGCCCGCCGCCACGGCGCCGGCTGGAGCCGCCCCGGCATCGTCTCCCCTCTTCCCCGGCCGGCGAACCCACTCCGGCGAGCTCCAGCCCGCCGGCGAGCCCGGATCCACCTCGGTTCGCGCGCCGCCCCGATCCAGATCTGTTTTTCAGGGTTGACCTAATTTTTTTTCTCTAAGTCCCCAGGATTTTAGCCCAAGTGCACATGTTCGAGGCTCTGTAACTTTGCATCCGTAGCTCCGATTTGGGCATATAGCATATCAAAATGTTCACCTCAGAGAGTACATCATTTCATTCCATTGCATCATTTTCATTTGAGCTCATCTTGATGCCTGAAATGCTGTTAGAAGAGGGCTACTTGAGTTAATTGTCAGATCTGTTACTCCGTTTAGCACTTTTGTCATTTTTGCCATGATTATTGTGTGCATGATATGCCCGTGAGTTCTTCATATGTTTTGTTAAGGGTTTTGTCATCTCTCCAGAGGTGCAACCCATGTATTTTTAGGATGTGTGTGGTGACTTGTGCAAGCTTGCAAAGTGGTGCACTTGCTAATTCTGTTTTCAGGGACTTAGGATTTCACTAAGTCCTGGGATTGTTTATCTCACGATGCCATATGTTCATGTTGTTTCCTAGTGATCCGTGCCTCATTTGAGGATGATCAGTTAAGGAGTTTTGTTAATCTTGTAGTGCTCTATCCATCCATGTCTTTGTTTGCAATTATGGAGCACCCTAGCTTGAGTCAATCTTGCTCTACTTTTGCTTCATGGTGAATCTGGGCAGATCGTCAACTTGTTTGCGATTTTGCCGATGTTATTGTAGTTGATCTGTGCATGCTATGCTATTGTTATTGCCATGTCTAGCTTGTATTTTGTGCCTTCTTAAGGGATGTATGCTTGTCTTGCCATGACTTGCATCATACTGAGTGCATCGAGCTCGTAAACATTCCTTCGTGAGTTATGTTTCAGCATGTCCCAGTTTTCACAGTCTGATAACTGATTATGTTTTTGCTATGTTCGTGTGCTTGTTAGTATATTTTGTGATCCTTTTTGGCTCAAGGTCACTAAGGGACTTTTGTTAAGCTTGTTGAGTAGATCCATGCCATGTCTTTCTTTGACATGTTCAGGTCATGTAGCATGTTGTTTTGTTGCTCCGAAGAGGGCTATATGATCTGAAATTCCAGACAAGTGTTAATTTCACTAAGTCTGAGATCTGTTTTACCATTTGCGTTTTTGCCATGCTTGTTTGAACCTGTTAATGGATGATTTGGCCGTAGCTCAGTGCTAGACTTTTGTTAAGCATCTTGTGCGCATCCCTGCCATGTATTTTGTTGTCATGTTTGGGTGCTGTAGCATGTTCATCTCGTTGCATTTAGATGTCTACTTGCTGTAAATCGCAGACCGGTGTCATTTTTGAATCGCTTGCCATTTCCAAACCGTAACTCCGATTCCGGCGTTCTTTATATCGTTTTCAAGCGATTTCATCTCATCTTTCCAGTGGCACACTTGGATTTCCATGTTGAGGCCAGGTTCATGCATTTCCTGTCATATCTTGCATTTTGCATCCCGCATCGCATCCCGCATAGCATATCATCATTTCATCATATTGCTTGGTCTTGCACGTGGCATTGCTACGATGCCTACCACTTGCTTGCAAGCCTCCCAAATTGCCATGTCAAACCGCTAACCCACCATTGTCCTAGCAAACCGTTGATTGGCTATGTTACCGCTTTGCTCAGCCCCTCTTATAGCGTTACTAGTTGCAGGTGAAGATTGGAGGCCGTTCCTTGTTAGAACATCTTTTATTTACTTGATGGGATATCATTATATTGCCATGTTATCTTAATGCATCTATATACTTGGTAAAGGGTGGAAGGCTCGGCCTCTCGCCTAGTGTTTTGTTCCACTCTTGCCGCCCTAGTTTCCGTCATATCGGTGTTATGTTCCCGGATTTTGCGTTCCTTACGCGGTTGGGTTATAATGGGAACCCCTTGATAGTTCGCCTTGATTAAAGCTTTTCCAGCAATGCCCAACCTTGGTTTTACCAGTCGCCACCTAGCCTCTTTTTCCCTTGGGTTACCGGAGCCCAAGGGTCATCTTATTTTAACCCCCCCCCCGGGCCAGTGCTCCCTCTGAGTGTTGGTCCGAACCGGGCAGCCTGCGGGGCCACCTCGGGGAAACTTGAGGGTTGGTTTTACTCGTAGCTTGACCTATCTGAGTGTGCCCTGAGAACAAGATATGTGCAGCTCCTATCGGGATTTGTCGGCACATTTGGGCGGTGTTGCTGGTCTTGTTTTAACCTGTCGAAGTGTCTTGAATTACCGAGATACCGAGTCTGATCGGAACGTCTTGGGAGGAGGTCTATTCCTTCGTTGACCGTGAGAGCTTGTCATGGGCTAAGTTGGGACTCCCCTGCAGGGATTGAACTTTCGAAAGCCGTGCCCGCGGTTATGGGCAGATGGGAATTTGTTAATGTCCGGTTGTAGATAACTTGAAACTTAACTTAATTAAAATCAATCAACCGAGTGTGTTACCGTGATGGCCTCTTCTCGGCGGAGTCCGGGAAGTGGACACGGTGTTGGTGTAATGTTTGCGCAGGCTGTCCTCTAGTTTCTCGCTCGTGCTTTGCCTCCTCTTCTCGCTCTCTTTTGCGAATAAGTTAGCCACCATACTTGCTAGTCGCCTGCTGCAGCTCCACTCATATTTTACCTTGCCATACCTATAAGCTTAAATAGTCTTGATCGCGAGGGTGCGAGATTGCTGAGTCCCTGTGGCTCACAGATTACTATTACACCAGATGCAGGTCCTGATGATTCTGCTCCAGGAGACGCGTGTGAGCTCAAGTGGGAGTTCGACGAAGACTCTCAACGATTCTATGTTTCCTTTCCTGATGATCAGTAGTGGTGCCCAGTTGGGGGTGAACGGGACCGTTGTCGCATGTTGGGTTCTCTTTATTTTGGCGTCGTAGTCGGGCCATGAGTGTTTTGGATGATGTAATGTTATTTATGTACTTGATTGACGTGGCGAGTGTAAGCCAACTATGTTATCTCCCTTTTATTATCATATTACATGGGATGTTGTGAAGATTGCCTAACTTGCGACATATGCCTTCAATGCGATTATATCTCTAAGTCGTGCCTCGACACGTGGGAGCTATAGTCGCCTCGAGGGTGTTACAAGTTGGTAATCAGAGCCTTCCCCGACCTTAGGAGCCCCATTGCTTGATCGTTTTTAGCAGCCGAGTTGTGTCTAGAAAAATGTTTTGAGTCTTTAGGAATTATATATCGGAGAGTTTAGGAATTCTTTTTACTTTCCAGTCTCCTCATCGCTCTGGTAAGGCATCCTGACGTAGAGTTTTGACTCTTCTCTTCTCAAATTTCAGTAAAAAAGATTTAGGATCACGCGGGTATCTTGGAATCATTCTGATGGTTTTATGATGAGAACATTGTCTTGGTGCCTCCTGTCAGGGGTTTAGTGGAAGTGTCCCGGGTAGTTGAGCTCTGAGGTGTTGTCATCATAATTTTATCGTTGCAATTCTGGAATGCTTGAGTTTAGTACGCCGACATCGAAAATCTCTTTTATGCAGTTCGTTGGTGAGATAACCTCGACGCCACCCAGTACTGGGGCGGGAGTTCGGGAGTATCGCCATAACTTGTATAATGGATGATTTTCGAAGGTTGAGGTAGATGATTTCCGAAGGTTTCTTGGTTATGTGTTGAAGGATGGATACAGCCGGATGTAGGATTTGCTAGTTTGGGTGAGATATTATGCTTCCCCTATATCCCCAACACCTGATTGCATAACCGGAAAGGTTCGGGAGTTTCATAGGTGGGAATTATAGTAGCTCTAGTTTTTCTTCCACGGATATTGGTTTGAGATTGGGATTTCTTACCGATTATTCGTTCTTGATCCGTACCTTGTTAATTTATTTCTCTACCTTAATTCTACATGGCTTCTCAATTTATGGATATGTGACCATTTCAAGAGGAATGCATTCGTTCATTTTGTTCGGATGTGAAGACTATATGTTGCAATTTTCATTCTGTTGGATTCAGCTTCAATATTTTATCTTTCAATGTGCTAATGGTGGTCAACCTCTTCAGGATGGCTCCTCCAACGCGCACGACTCCGAATCCTGATCCGCCACCACCTCCACCTCCTCCATAGGCATGGCAAGCTGTGATGGCCGCAACCAATGCAAATACACAGTTGATCATGCAAATTCTTCAAGAGCGCAATCAAGGCAGTCAAGGGAATCAAGGCAGCAATTAGAGTCACTTTGCTACACTCAACCAGTTCCTTGCTAACGGGCCAAAGACTTTCAGCAATTGTGTTGAGGCAACCGATGCTGACGATTGGCTTGTGGATCTGTGTAAGTATTTCGAGTGCAGTAACGTCAGGCCTGAGGACTTTGTCAAGTTCGCTTCCTTCCAACTCAAAGATCAAGCTGCAGAATGGTTCCAGCAGTACAAGGACTCCAGAGGTGGACGTGTTATCACTTGGGATGATTTCCATCGAGATTTCCGAGCTCATCATATTCCCCAGAGCGTGGTTGAAAGCAAGCGTGAGGAATTCCGCAATCTGAAGCAAGGCTCTTTGTCTGTCTATGACTACAACAAGTTGTTTCAGAAACTCGCCCACTTTGCCAAGCAGGACGTCCCTGATGAGAAGAGCATGATATACCAGTTCAGGGGTGGTCTCAGAGAAGATATTCAGCTCGCCCTTGTCCTCTTCGAGCCCTTGAGATATGATGAGTTCTACAACATGGCACTGAAGCAAGAGGCTGCTTAGTTGAGGTGTGATGCTTCCAAGAAGCGAGTCAGAGATGTTACTCCTTCTTCCTCTACTCAAGTGGCCAAGCAGCAGAAGTTTTGGCTTCCTCCTCCTCCGTTCCGTCAGCCGTATCAGCAGAAGAGCAAAGGTGGCAGTGGTTCTTCCCACCCACCCAACCCTGGCTTTCAGAACAAGACTTCGTCTCAAGCTCCAAGATCGAGTGGTCCGTATCACCGTCCGCTTTCAGAGGTCACGTGCAACAAGTGCCAACAGAAGGGTCACTATGCCAACAAGTGTCTCAACCAGAGGCGTCTTCCTCCTCCTCCTCCTGTCAGATCGGCAAGTACAGCTGTGGTCAAGCATAACCCCAAGCACGCCAAGGTCAATTTGATGAATGCAGCTCAGGCAGAGGATTCTTCAGATGTCATCATGGGTAACCTTCCTGTTAATGATATTCCTGCAAGAGTTCTTTTTGACACGGGTGCATCGCATTGTTTCATGTCAAAGCCATTTTTACCAACCATGAGTTCATTTCTTCTCATTTGGGTAAACAAATGGATATCATTTCTCCTGGCAAACATTTGAGTGCTAGTCTGGAGGTGCCAGATGTTACTATCACGTTGGGCGACTACAAGTTCCTTTCTTCCCCAGTGGTTCTTGGTAACTCGGATATTAATCTTATTCTCAGAATGGATTGGCTTTCTAAGCACAAGGCTCAGCTTGATTGTGCAGCCAGGCAGATTCAATTGACTCATTCGTCTGAGGATGTAATTGTCTTTGCCGCTCGGGATAATACCATCCGCCTGTTTTCTCTCAATGAATCCTCTCTAGGTGAATCCGCTCTAGGTGACGCGTTTGAGCTCAAGTGGGAGTTCGACGAAGACTCTCAACGTTACTATGTTTCCTTTCCTGATGATCAGTAGTGGTGCCCAGTTGGGGGTGATTGGGACCGTGTCACATGTTGGGTTCTCTTTTATTTTGGCGCCGTAGTCGGGCCATGAGTGTTTGGATGATGTAATGTTATTTATGTACTTGATTGACGTGGCGAGTGTAAGCCAACTATGTTATCTCCCCTTTTATTATCATATTACTTGGGATGTTGTGAAGATTGCCTAACTTGCGACTTATGCCTTCAATGCGATTATGCCTCTAAGTCGTGCCTCGACACGTGGGAGATATAGTCGCATCGAGGGTGTTACAAGTTGGTAATTAGAGCCTTCCCCGACCTTAGGAGCCCCATTGCTTGATCGTTTTTAGCAGCCGAGTTGTGTCTAGAAAAATGTTTTGAGTCATTTAGGAATTATATATCGGAGAGTTTAGGAATTCTTTTTACTTCCCAGTCTCCTCATCGCTCTGGTAAGGCATCCTGACGTAGAGTTTTGACTCTTCTCTTCTCAAATTTCACTAATTTTTTTTAGGATCACGCGGGTATCTTGGAATCGTTCCGATGGTTTTATGATGAGAACATTGTCTTGGTGCCTCCTGTCAGGGGTTTAGTGGAAGTGTCCCGGGGAGTTGAGTTCTGAGGTGTTGTCATCATAATTTTATCATTGCAGTTCTGGAATACCTGAGTTTAGTACGCTGACATCGAAATTCTCTTTTATGCAGTTCGTTGGTGAGATAACCTCGATGCCACCCTGTACTGGGGCGGGAGTTCGGTAGTATCGCCATAACTTGTATAACGGATGCTTTTCGAAGGTTGAGGTAGATGGTTTCCGAAGGTTTCTTGGTTATGTGTTGAAGGATGGATACAGCTGGATGTAGGATTTGCTAGTTTGGGAGAGATATTATGCTTCCCCTGTATCCCCAACACCTGATTGCATAACCGGAAAGGTTCGGGAGTTTCATAGGTGGGAATTCTTGTAGCTCTAGTTCTTCTTCCACGGATATTGGTTTGAGATTGGGATTTCTTACCGATTATTCGTTCTTGATCGGTACCTTGTTGATTTATTTCTCTACCTTAATTCTAAGTGGCTTCTCAATTTATGGATATGCGACCATTTCAAGAGGAATGCATTCGTTCATTGTGTTCGGATGTGAAGACTATATGTTGCAATTTTCATTCTGTTGGATTCAGCTTCAATATTTGCCTATCAATGTGCTATTGGTGGTCAACCTCTTCAGGATGGCTCCTCCAACGCGCACGACTCCGAATCCTGATCCGGCACCACCTCCACCTCCTCCGGAGGCATGGCAAGCTGTGATGGCCGCAACCAATGCAAACACACAGTTGATCATGCAAATTCTCCAAGAGCGCAATCAAGGCAACCAAGGGAACCAAGGCAACAATCAGAATCACTTTGCTTCACTCAACCAGTTCCTTGCTAACGGGCCAAAGACTTTCAACAATTGTGTTGAGGCAACCGATGCTGACGATTGGCTAGTGGATCTGTGCAAGCATTTCGAGTGCAGTAACGTCAGGCCTGAGGACTTTGTCAAGTTCGCTTCCTTCCAACTCAAAGATCAAGCTGCAGAATTGTTCCAGCAGTACAATGATTCCAGAGGTGGACGTGTTATCACCTGGGATGAATTTCGTCGAGATTTCCGAGCTCATCATATTCCCCAGAGCGTGGTTGGAAGCAAGCGTGAGGAATTCCGCAACCTGAAGCAAGGCTCTTTGTCTGTCTATGACTACAACAAGTTGTTTTAGAAGCTCGCCCGCTTTGCTAAGCAGGACGTCCCTGATGAGAAGAGCATGATATACCAGTTCAGGGGTGGTCTCAGAGAAGAAATTCAGCTAGCTCTTGTTTTCTTTGAGCCCTTGAGATACGATGAGTTCTACAACATGGCACTGAAGAAAGAGGCCGCTCAGTTGAGGTGTGATGCTTCCCAGAAGCGAGTCAGAGATGTTACTCCTTCTTCCTCTACTCAAGTGGCCAAGCAGCAGAAGTATTGGCTTCCTCCTCCTCCGTTCCGTCAGCCGTATCAGCAGAAGAGCAAAGGTGGCAGTGGATCTTACCACCCACCCAACCCTGGCTTTCAGAACAAGACTTCGTCTCAACCTCCAAGATCGAGTGCTCCGTACCACCGTCCGCTTTCAGAGGTCACGTGCAACAAGTGCCAACAGAAGGGTCACTATGCCAACAAGTGTTTCAACTAGAGGCGTCTTCCTCCTCCTCCTCCTGTCAGATCGGCAAGTACAGCTGTGGTCAAGCATAACCCCAAGCACGCCAAGGTCAACTTGATGAATGCAGCTCAGGAAGAGGATTCGTCAGATGTCATCATGGGTAACCTTCCAGTTAACGATATTCCTGCAAAAGTTCTTTTTGACACTGGTGCATCGCATTGTTTCATTTCCAAACCTTTTGCATCAAAGTATGAGTGCGATTATCAGTATCTGCAAAGTTCCTTGCAAATTGTGTCACCGGGCAAGCAGATGACACCTAACACCTGCGTCCCGGAGGTTACTATCACATTGGGCGATTACAAGTTCCTTTCTTCCCCAATTGTTCTTGGTAACTCGGATATTGATCTTATTCTCGGAATGGATTGGCTTTCTAAGCACAAGGCACATCTTGATTGTGCTGACAGGCAGATTCAATTGACTCATTCGTCTGAGGATGTAATTGTCTTTGCTGCTCAGGATAATACCATCCGTCTGTTTTCTCTTAATGAGAAGGGTGAATTGGATGCCATCTCTCAAATTCCAGTCGTTTGCGAATATCAAGACGTATTTCCAGAAGAGCTTCCAGGAATGCCTCCGCACCGGCCAGTTGAATTCGTTATTGATCTTGAGCCTGGTACGGAACCTGTGTGCAAACGTCCTTACAAGCTCGGACCTAAAGAGTTGAAAGAGCTGGAGAAGCAACTCAATATGCAAGAGAAAATGGGTCTCATCCGCCTAGTTCTTCTCCATGGGGTTGTGGTGTTCTTTTTGTGAAGAAGAAGGATGGAACGGACCGACTTTGTGTTGATTACCGTCCAGTGAACAAGAAGACCATCAAGAACAAATACCCACTTCCCAACATCAATGAGCTATTCGAACAACTCAAAGGTCCCCAAGTTTTCTCCAAGCTTGATCTCCGTATGGGTTATCACCAGATTCGCATTCGTGAAGAAGATATTCCCAAGACAGCATTCAGAACAAGCTTTGGTTCATATGAATACACTGTCATGTCTTTTGGCCTCGCCAACGCTCCTCCGACGTTCTCTCGCATGATGAACTTCATCTTCAACGCCTACACCAATGACTTCGTTTTGGTCTATCTCGACGACATTTTGGTTTTCTCGAAGAACAAGGAAGATCATGCCAAGCATTTGCGTTAGGTTCTTGATAAGCTCAGGGAGCATCAGTTCTACGCCAAGTTCTCCAAGTGTGAATTTTGGCTCGATGAGGTCTTTATCTTGGTCATATCATCTCTGCCAAGGGCATCGCCGTGAATCCTGAGAAGGTGTCTGCAATTGTGAATTGGGAACCTCCTCAGAACGTGAAGCAACTCCGCAGTTTTCTCGGTCTCGCAAGCTATTGCCGAAGATTCGTTGAAAACTTTTCTAAGATCGCGAAGCCTCTCTCAAATCTTCTTCAGAAGCACGTCAAGTATGTTTGGTCTCCGGAGTGTGATATTGCTTTCAACACTTTGAAAGAGAAGTTGATCACTGCTCCAGTTCTGACTCCGCCTGATGAATCCAAGCCGTACAAGGTCTTTTGTGATGCCTCTCTCCAAGGTCTTGGCGCAGTATTGATGCAAGAGAAGAAAGTTGTTGCTTATACATCTCGCCAGTTGAAGCCTAATGAGAAGAACTACCCCACTCATGATCTCGAGTTGGTGGCAGTTGTGCATGCTCTTTTGACTTGGAGACATCTTCTATTGGAAAGAAAAGCGGACATTTTCACTGATCACAAGAGTCTCAAGTATATCTTCACTCAGCCTAATCTCAACCTCAGGCAAACTCGATGGGTCGAAATGATTCAAGAGTATAATCCGAGTATTGAGTATACTCCAGGCAAGGCCAATGTGATTGCTGACGCTTTGAGCAGGAAGGCTTACTGCAACAGTCTTATTCTCAAGCCTTATCAACCTGAGCTTTGTGAAGCCTTCCGCAAACTTAACCTGCAAGTTGTTCCTCAAGGTTTCCTCGCCAACCTTCAAGTCTCTCCTACCATAGAAGACCAGATTCGCCAAGCCCATCTTCTTGATGCTATGGTGAAAAAGGTGAAGATTGGGATTGCCAAGAGTCAGTCCCAGTATAAGTGCTACCGCCTTGATGACAAGGACACTCTCTTCTTCGAGGATCGTATTGTTGTACCCAAAGGTGACCTCCGTAAAGTGATCATGAACGAGGCTCACAATTCTCTCCTCTCCATCCACCCTGGGAGCACGAAGATGTACCAGGACCTTAAGCAAGCTTATTGGTGGACTCGAATGAAGCGCGAGATCGCTCAATTCGTGAATGAATGTGATGTCTGCAGAAGAGTGAAGGCAGAACACCAAAGGCCAGCAGGTCTCCTTCAACCTCTTGCCATTCCAGAATGGAAGTTTGACCACATTGAGATGGACTTCGTGACTGGGTTTCCAAAGTCCAAGCGTGGAAATGATGCTATATTCGTTGTCATCGACAAACTCACCAAAGTGGCTCACTTTCTGCCTATCAAAGAGTCGATCACTGTAGCTCAATTGGCGGAACTCTATACCTCTCGTATTGTCTCTCTGCACGGTATTCCTCAAGTGATCTCTTCAGACCGTGGCAGCATCTTTACCTCGAAGTTTTGGGATTCTTTTCAGAAGGCCATGGGCACCAACATCCGCTTCAGCACAGCTTTCCATCCTCAAACAAGCAGTCAAGTCGAGCGTGTCAACCAGATTCTTGAAGATATGCTCAGGGCTTGTGTGATCTCCTTCGGCATGAAGTGGGAGGATTGTCTTCCTTATGCTGAATTCTCCTACAACAACAGTTTTCAAGCAAGTTCGGGCAAAGCCCCATTTGAAATTCTGTATGGCAGGAAGTGCCGTACCCCTCTCAACTGGTCTGAAACCGGTGAACGTCAGCTTTTGGGTAATGACTTAATCACAGAAGCAGAAGAAATGTGCAAAGTCATTCGTGATAACCTCAAAGCAGCCCAATCCCGCCAGAAGAGCCACTATGATAGTAAGCACCATGATTTGGCTTTCGAGATTGGAGATCATGTTTACCTCCGTGTCTCTCCTATGAAAGGTACTCGTCGCTTCGGTATCAAAGGGTAGCTTGCCCCTAGATACGTGGGACCTTTCAAGATTGCCAGCAAGAGAGGCGACCTCGCCTATCAACTCGAGCTTCCTTCAAACTTTGCAAATGTTCATAACGTGTTCCATGTCTCTCAGCTTCGAAAGTGCTTCAAGACTCCTGACCGCACCGTCAACTTCGAGGACATTGAGCTCCAAGAAGATCTCTCCTATCGTGAGCACCCAGTTGCTATTCTGGAAGAGACTGAACAAAAGACTCGCAACAAGTCAATCAAATTTCTCAAAGTCAAGTGGTCGCACCATTCCGACCGTGAAGCTACCTGGGAACGCGAGGATCACCTCCGTTTTGAGTACCCAGCGTTCTTTCAGTCCTAGATCTCGGGACGAGATCCTTTCGTAGTGGTGGAGTGTTGTAACACCCCGGATGTAACTTTCCCTATTTGTACTCCAACTCTTGCCGTTTCCGGCATTAAGTTATATTTATTTTCTCGGGTTCGGGTCTTTGTCTCCGTGTGTTGTTATTGTTGTCATGCATCTCATATCATGTCATCATGTGCATTGCATTTGCATACGTGTTCATCTCATGCATTCGAGCATTTTCCCCGTTGTCCGTTTCGCATTCCGGCGCTTCGTTCTCCTCCGGTGGCCATTTCTAGTTTTCTTTCGTGTGTGGGGATTAAACATTTCCGGATTGGACCGAGACTTGCCAAGCGGCCTTGGTTTACTACCGGTAGACCGCCTGTCAAGTTTCGTGCCATTTGGACTTCGTTTGATACTCCAACAGTTAAAAGAGGGACCGAAAAGGCCTCATGTGTGTTGCAGCCCAACACCCATCCAATTTGGCCCAAAACCCACCAAACTCTGCTCCATGTCCTAGAGCGTTCGATCACGATCGCGTGGCCGAAAACCGCACCTCATTTGGACTCTCCTAGCTCCCTCTATGCCTATATATACACCCCTCCGTTTTCGGATCTTCTTCCTCCCCGAAACCCTAAAAACTGCAGCTCCGCGCGCCGAACATTGTCCGTCCGGGCCGGACACACCACCGCCGCCACTCCCACGCCGCCACGTGGCGCGCAGCCGCCGCCTCCCGCCGAAGCCCGCGCGGCCCGGGCAAGGCCCCCGCGGCCCGAAGGCCAGCCGCCGCCGCCTGCCCTCCCCGGCCCGCTCCCGCTGCCTCCAGCCGCCGGCCGCCCCACGCCGCCACGCGCCGCCACCTCCGCCCGGCCTCGTCTCCCCTCTTCCCCGGCCGGCGAACCCACTCTGGCGAGCTCCAGCCCGCCGGCGAGCCCGGATCCACCTCGGTTCGCGCGCCGCCTCGATCCAGATCTGTTTTTCAGGGTTGACCTAATTTTTTTTCTCCAAGTCCCCAGGATTTTAGCCCAAGTGCACATGTTCGAGGCTCCGTAACTTTGCATCCGTAGCTCCGATTTGGGCATATAGCATATCAAAATGTTCACCTAAAGAGTACATTATTTCATTCCATTGCATCATTTTCATTTGAGCTCATCTTGATGCCCGAATTGCTGTTAGAAGAGGGCTACTTGAGTTAATTGTCAGATCTGTTACTCTGTTTAGCACTTTTGTCATTTTTGCCATGATTATTGTGTGCATGATATGCCCGTGAGTTCTTCATATATTTTGTTAAGGGTTTTGTCATATCTCCAGAGGTGCAACCCATGTATTTTTAGGATGTGTGTGGTGACTTGTGCAAGCTTGCAAAGTGGTGCACTTGCTAATTCTGTTTTCAGGGACTTAGTGATTTCACCAAGTCCTGGGATTGTTTATCTCACGATGCCATATGTTCATATTGTTTCCTAGTGATCCGTGCCTCTTTTGAGGATGATCAGTAAGGGAGTTTTGTTAATCTTGTAGTTCTCTATCCATCCATGTCTTTGTTTGCAATTATGGAGCACCCTAACTTGAGTCAATCAAGCTCTACTTTTGCTTCGTGGTGAATCTGGGCAGATCGCCAACTTGTTTGCGATTTTGCCGATGTTATTGTAGTTGATCCGTGCATGCTATACTATTGTTCTTGCCATTTCTAGCTTGTATTTTGTGCCTTCTTAAGGGATGTATGCTTGTCTTGCCATGACTTGCATCGTAGTGAGTGCATCGAGCTCGTAAACATGCCTTCGTGAGTTATGTTTCAGCATGTCCCAGTTTTCACTAAGTCTGAAAACTGATTATGTTTTTGCTATGTTCGTGTGCTTGTTAGTATATTTTGTGATCCCTTTTGGCTCAAGGTCACTAAGGGACTTTTGTTAAGCTTGTTGAGTAGCTCCATGCCATGTCTTTCTTTGACATGTTCAGGTCCTGTAGCATGTTGTTTTCTTGCTCCGAAGAGGGCTATATGATCTGAAATTCCAGACAAGTGTTAATTTCACAAAATCTGAGATCTGTTTTACCATTTGCGTTTTTGCCATGCTTGTTTGAACCTGTTAATGGCTGATTTGGCTGTAGCTCAGTGCTAGACTTTTGTTAAGCATTTTGTGTGCATCCCTGCCATGTATTTTGTTGTCATGTTTGGGTGCTGTAGCATGTTCATCTCGTTGCATTTAGATGCCTACTTGCTGTAAATCACAGACCGGTGTCATTTTTGAATCGCTTGCCATTTCCAAACCGTAACTCCGATTCCGGCGTTCTTTATATCATTTTCAAGCGATTTCATCTCATCTTTCCAGTGGCACACTTGGATTTCCATGTTGAGGCCAGGTTCATGCATTTCCTGTCATATTTTGCATTTTGCATCCCGCATAGCATATCATCATTTCATCATATTGCTTGGTCTTGCACGTGGTTGATTGTATCCTTGTTACTTGTTTGTCTTGTTTGGGTAGAGCCGGGAGATGAGTTCGCTAAAGAGGAGCCCGTTGAGTTTGATCTTGAGGATCCAGTCAACTCTGACAACTGTGCAGGCAAGATGATCATACCCTCGAAATCACTACTATCTTTGCTATGTTAGTTTGCTCGCTCTTTTGCTATGCCATTGCTATGATGCCTACCACTTGCTTGCAAGCCTTCCAAATTGCCATGTCAAACCGCTAACCCACCATTGTCCTAGCAAACCGTTGATTGGCTATGTTACCGCTTTGCTCAGCCCCTCTTATAGCGTTGCTAGTTGCAGGTGAAGATTGGAGGTCGTTCCTTGTTGGAACATCTTTTATTTACTTGATGGGATATCATTATATTGCCATGTTATCTTAATGCATCTATATACTTGGTAAAGGGTGGAAGGCTCGGCCTCTCGCCTAGTGTTTTGTTCCACTCTTGCCGCCCTAGTTTCCGTCATATCGGTGTTATGTTCCCGGATTTTGCGTTCCTTACGCGGTTGGGTTATAATGGGAACCCCTTGATAGTTCGCCTTGATTAAAGCTTTTCCAGCAATGCCCAACCTTGGTTTTACCATTCGCCACCTAGCCTCTTTTTCCCTTGGGTTACCGGAGCCCAAGGGTCATCTTATTTTAACCCCCCCCCCGGGGCCAGTGCTCCCTCTGAGTGTTGGTCCGAACCTGGCAGCCTGCGGGGCCACCTCGGGGAAACTTGAGGGTTGGTTTTACTCGTAGCTTGACCTATCTGAGTGTGCCCTGAGAACGAGATATGTGCAGCTCCTATCGGGATTTGTCGGCACATTTGGGCGGTGTTGCTGGTCTTGTTTTAACCTGTCGAAGTGTCTTGAATTACCGAGATACCGAGTCTGATCGGAACGTCTTGGGAGGAGGTCTATTCCTTCATTGACCGTGAGAGCTTGTCATGGGCTAAGTTGGGACTCCCCTGCAGGGATTGAACTTTCGAAAGCCGTGCCCACGGTTATGGGCAGATGGGAATTTGTTAATGTCCGGTTGTAGATAACTTGAACCTTAACTTAATTAAAATGAATCAACCGAGTGTGTTACCGTGATGGCCTCTTCTCGGCGGAGTCCGGGAAGTGGACACGGTGTTGGTGTAATGTTTGCGCAGGCTGTCCTCAAGTTTCTCGCTCGTGCTTTGCCTCCTCTTCTCGCTCTCTTTTGCGAATAAGTTAGCCACCATACTTGCTAGTCGCCTGCTGCAGCTCCACTCATATTTTACCTTGCCATACCTATAAGCTTAAATAGTCTTGATCGCGAGGGTGCAAGATTGCTGAGTCCCTGTGGCTCACAGATTACTATTACACCAGATGCAGGTCCTGATGATTCCGCTCCAGGAGACGCGTGTGAGCTCAAGTGGGAGTTCGACGAAGACTCTCAACGATTCTATGTTTCCTTTCCCGATGATCAGTAGTGGTGCCCAGTTGGGGGTGAACGGGACCGTTGTCGCATGTTGGGTTCTCTTTATTTTGGCGCCGTAGTTGGGCCATGAGTGTTTTGGATGATGTAATGTTATTTATGTACTTGATTGACGTGGCGAGTGTAAGCCAACTATGTTATCTCCCTTTTATTATCATATTACATGGGATGTTGTGAAGATTGCCTAACTTGCGACATATGCCTTCAATGCGATTATATCTCTAAGTCGTGCCTCGACACGTGGGAGCTATAGTCGCATCGAGGGTGTTACAGTATCTCTGGGCCCTCTCGGTAATGCACATCACATAAGCCTTGCAAGCATTGCAACTAAAGAGTTAGTTGCGAAATGATGTATTACGGAACGAGTAAAGAGACTTGCCGGTAACGAGGTTGAACTAGGTATTGAGATACCGACGATCGAATCTCGGGCAAGTAACATACCGATGACAAAGGGAACAACGTATGTTGTTATGCGGTCTGACCGATAAAGATCTTCGTAGAATATGTAGGAACCAATATGAGCATCCAGGTTCCGCTATTGGTTATTGACCGGAGACGTGTCTCGGTCATGTCTACATTGTTCTCGAACCGTAGGGTCCGCACGCTTAACGTTATGATGACAGTTTCATTATGAGTTTATGTATTTTGATGTACCGAAGGTTGTTCGGAGTCCCGGATGTGATCATGGACATGATGAGGAGTCTCGAAATGGTCGAGACATAAAGATCAATATATTGGAAGCCTATATTTGGATATCGGAATCGTTCTGGGTGAAATCGGGATTTTACCGGAGTACCGGGGGGGGTTACCGGAACCCCCCGGGGGGTTATTGGGCCTACATGGGCCTTAAGGGAGAAGAGGAAAGGAGGCAAGAGGTGGCCGCGCGCCCCTCCCGTTCCTAGTCCGAATAGGACAAGGGAAGGGGGGCGCCCCCCCCCCTTTCCTTTCCCTCTTCCTCCTCTTTCCCCTTCTCCTTCTCCAACTAGGAAAGAAGGGAGTCCTACTCCCGGTGGTAGTAGGACTCCCCCTTGGCGCACCCTCCTTGGCTGGCCGCCCCCTCCCCTTGGCTCCTTTATATACGGGGGCAGGGGGCACCCTAGTACACACAAGTTGATCTTCGTGATCGCTCCTTAGCCGTGTGCGGTGCCCCCCTCCACGATATTACACCTCGATCATATTGTAGCGGTGCTTAGGCGAAGCCCTGCGACGGTTGAACATCAAGATCGTCACCACGCCGTCGTGCTGACGGAACTCTTCCCCGAAGCTTTGCTGGATCGGAGCCCGGGGAGCGTCATCGAGTTGAACGTGTGCCAAGAACTCGGAGGTGCTGGAGTAACGGTGCTTGGATCGGTTGAACCGGGAAGACGTACGACTACTTCCTCTACGTTACGTCAACGCTTACGCTTCGGTCTATGAGGGTACGTAGACAACACTCTCCCCTCTCGTTGCTATGCATCACCATGATCTTGCATGTGCGTAGGAATTTTTTTGAAATTACTACGTTTCCCAACAGGATTACCCGGATGTTTTTCAAGAAGAGTTACCAGGCATGCCACCGGATCGATATATCGAGTTTTTGGTAGAGTTATTGCCAGGCACCGGGCCTATATCGAAGAGACCATACCGGATGCCCGCAAACGATCTGTAGGAGATTAAGAAATAGATCAAGGAGTTATTGGATAAAGGTTACATTCGACGGAGCTCATCACCATGGGGAGCCCCGGTGCTTTTGGTCGAGAAGAAGGATAAGTCTCTAAGAATGGTTGTTGATTATCGAGCGTTAAATGAGGTAATGATCAAGAACAAATACCCACTGCCGATGATCAATGATTTGTTCGACCAGCTGCAAGGAGCTAAGGTGTTTTCAAAGATCGATCTGCGATATGGATATCACCAGCTGAAGATACGAGAGAAGGACATACCAAAGACAGCATTCACCACACGGTACGGGTTGTATGAATATACGGTCATGTCGTTTTGACTAACTAACGCCCCTGCCTACTTCATGAGCATGATGAACAAAGTGTTCATGGAATATTTGGATAAGTTCGTGGTGGTGTTCATTGATGATATAATGGTATATTCAAAGAACGAGGAGGAGCATGAAGAGCATTTGCGTTTAGTTCTTGAGAAACTCAGGGAACAGCAGTTGTATGCCAAGTTCAGCAAATGCGAGTTTTGGCTGAAGGAAGTTGGATTCCTTGGACATGTTATATCAAGAAAAGGTGTAGCAGTAGATCCTACCAAGGTTCACTCAGTCACTGAATGGTTGGCACCCACTTCAGTTAGCGAGATCCATAGTTTTCTTGGACTCGTAGGATACTATCGGAGATTCATTGAGAATTTTTCCAAAATTGCTAAGCCAATGACGGAGTTATTGAAGAAGGATACCAAGTTTAAATGGACAGAAGAATGTGAAGCGAGTTTTCAGGAGTTAAAGAAACGTTTGACTACAGCCCCAGTGCTGATTCTGCCGGATATACGCCAGGAGTTTCAAGTGTATTGCGACGCCTCTCGCCTAGGACTTGGAAGTGTGATTATGCAGGACGGAAGAGTTGTTTCGTATGCCTCACGACAACTGAAACCGCGTGAGTTAAATTATGCCACACATGATTTGGAGTTGGCTGCCGTAGTGCATGCGTTGAAGACCTGGAGACATTACCTTATTGGAAATCGTTGTGATGTGTACACGGATCATAAGAGTTTGAAGTACATTTTCACACAGAAGGAGCTGAACCTTAGGCAGAGGAGATGGTTGGAGCTTATAATGGATTATAACATGAAGCTTCACTATCATCCAGGCAAGGCCAATGTCGTAGTAGATGCCTTGAGTTGGAAGAGTTATGCTAATACCCTAGTGAGCACGGGATTGCCGAAGGAGTTAGCAGAGGATCTCAAGGAACTTCAATTGGACATTGTTCCTAGAGGTTTTGTTGCAACAATGGAGGTTCAGTCTACATTGTTAGGAAAGATTTGAGAAGCTCAGAAGGATGACAAAGAGGTTGCCGAGATAAAAGAGAGAATGAGCGAAGGAAAGGCCAAAGGTTTTCGTGAGGATGAGCACAACACCTTATGGTTCGAGGACCGCGTTTATGTGCCCAATAACACAGAGATAGGGAAGTTAATACTTCAGGAGGCTCATGGCTCACCATACTCGATACACCCCGGAAAAACCAAGATGTATTTGGATTTGAAGGAACGTTTCTGGTGAAATGGTATGAAGAAGGATATTGCCGAGTATGTAGCCGTATGTGATGTATGTCAGAGAGTGAAGGCTGAGCATCAAAAGCCAGCAGGATTGTTACAGCCTATGCCGATACCCGAATGGAAGTGGGATAAACTTGGCATGGATTTTATCACCATATTACCCAGAACCAACTCAGGATATGATTCTATATGGGTAGTAGTTGATTGCTTGACCAAAGTAGTTCACTTTATCCCAGTGAAAACCACCTATACAAGTGCAAAGTTGACCAAGATATATATGACCAGGATCGTATGTCTACATGGAGTTCCGAGGACCATCGTATCAGATAGAGGGACACAGTTTACTTCAAAGTTTTGGCATCAGCTGCACCAAACTTTGGGGACAAGGTTGGAGTTCAGTACAACATTCCACCCGCAGATAGATGGACAGACCGAGAGAGTCAACCAGAATCTAGAGGATATGTTGAGGGCCTGTGCGCTAGATTATGGATCTAGTTGGGATGACAATTTTCCCTACGCGGAGTTCTAATACAACAATAGCTACCAAGCCAGTTTAAAGATGGCACCGTTCGAAGCCCTGTACGGACGAAGGTGCAGAACACCATTGATGTGGGATGAAGTCGGAGACCGACAATTGTTTGGACCATATTTGATCAAAGAGTCTGAAGAGAAAGTTAAGTTAATCCGAGATAGACTGAAGATAGCTCAATCCAGACAGAAGAGTTATGCAGATTCGAAATGCAAGGAAATAACAAATTGGAGATAGAGCATATCTGCGAGTGTCACCCCTGCGAGGAGTGAAACGTTTCGGAGTTAAGGGAAAGTTAGCCCTGAGATTTGTAGGACTGTATCGAATTTTGGAATGTATGGGAGAAGTTTCCGACAAGTTGGAGTTACCTGAAGGACTGTCAGGAGTTCATGATGTATTTCATGTTTCACAGCTGAAGAAGTGTCATGCTGAGATGGCCTATATACCGTTAAGAGATACAGTACCCTTGGAGGCGATTCAGTTGGACAGTGATTTGACCTATGAGGAAAAGCCAGTCAGGATTCTTGAATTTGCCAGCCGAGTCACCCGCATCAAGGTTATCAAGTTTTGCAAAGTTCAGTGGAGCGACCATACCGAGGATGAAGCCACCTGGGAATGAGAGGATGATCTTCGCAAAGACCACCCACACCTATTCTCTAGCCAACCCGAATCTCGAGGGCGAGATTCATCTTAAGGGGGGTAGGTTTGTAACATCCCAAATTTTCAATTTGGAATATTATACATAGATCATCATTGCATATCATATTTTGTTGCATCTCGTTCTGCGATCCTCGAAATCCTAAGCAACTCAAGGATCCTCGGAGAGAGTTGGGGATTTCCATTTTTTCATATTTGAGTTTTATCAAATATTGAAACGAGGATTTTTGGTTTTAATTATTTTTCTCTCCGAAAATATTTCATATTAAAATATATGAGAGGAGATAATATGACTTCTCCAAAATAAATGAAATATTGGAGGAAAAAGATTAAAATCAAATATTTGATTTTATCCAGAGTTTATTGCTATTTTATTTGAATTAGAAAAATTGCACGTTTTTCAAAGTTGCATTTTAGGGCCAAGAAAATGTTCATCTTGTTCTAAATATTTTATTTAGACGGCAAAAATTTGATTTGGCATTTTTAGATTTTTATTTTATTTTCTAGGATTTATTTGGTTCCGGTGAAATTATTTAAAAAAAATTCCAGCGCCCGACTGGGTTGAAGCCCAGCCGAGCCGGCCCGCTCCCCGCGCCGCCGTCTCCGACCTGGAGACTTCGCGCCGCCGCCGCCCAACCCGGAGTTCGGCCGGGACTCCGCCTCCCCGCCGCCTTGCCCCAACCGCAGCGCCGCCGCCGCCTTTGCCACGCCGCGCCGCCGCCCTCGCACCCCGCCGCCGCAGCCCGCCTCGCCGGAGCCGCCTCCCCACCTCGCCGGAGCATCGCCGGAGGTTTTCTAGAAAACCGATTTGGTTTTTTTAGAAACCCTAGTTCGTTTTTTAGATCGGTTCGCCGGTTTTCTCGGTTTAGTTATTTTGCGGATATTCGTCCATACGTTCGTTCTAACGAACGTGTTCACTCGTTAGCCGCAGACAACGAACGCTCGCTCGTTAGCCTGTTCGTCAGTTTTCTTTTTCTCGGATTTTCCGTGATTATTTTTAATCGCGATTTCTGATCCGATTTTCATTTTATTTTATCTTTTCGCTCGTTTGTCGGAATCAGATGATTCAAGCGCCTAGATCTTCGTCTCGAAACCCTCTTTTTGTTTAACCAACTTGAACAAGCTTTTGCTACTGTAAAAATTTGACCTTAGTCCAGATTAGTAAACGAATCTTGTTTCTTTTGCAGTTTGAGTTTCGTTGCTCCGTTTGATTTGAATCTTTTCACAAACCGGAGTTCTTAAGTTGAACTTTCTGGTTAGATCTTCTTGTTTGAGATTTACCCGTGTTTCTTTGCTTGATTGCTTATGTATGCTATTGTTTGTTTGCGATAGAACACCCGGAGTGTGAAGCGTGCTACTATGAGTCCCTAGGTTTTGCGTATCATCAACAAGGAAAATAACACATTGATCATACCCCTTTATCACCCAGTTTTTATGCATTAGTTCCAATCCTCAAACATTGCATGGTTAGGATGTGATTAACATGTGGGTTGGGAAGTAGTTGATGAGGTAGAACCAATTTCCCTGTTATATTCAAACCTTGGGAGTTACTTCTATGTATTGCTTTTATTGCTATGCTATGCTCGTAGACATGGTTTGGGTGAGTGAAATCCATGACAGATGTGAGATTGTTAATTAATGGTTCAACTTAAGGTGGCAACTTGAATACACATCTGGGTGGATTGTTTGTTGGGCACCTGGGGAATCCAGTGTTGTCCTAGGATATCTCGGAGTACCCGTGTGATAATCCTATGGTCCGCCACCCAGGCTCAAAGGGAACTGAGATATTTTCATGCTAGAAACTTCTGTGTGCAGCCACAAGCTATTATGGGCTCTAGCATAGTTGAGTAAGTTGCGTGAAGCTCCCGAAGAGGTGGATCAGCAGGTAGAGGGATGTAGGTTGGTATGGTCTGCCCGGAGTAAGGGGTTAATGCTTCTAAAAGGCTGTGTCTCGGTCATCCGTTTCTCAAACACCTTGTAGTGCGAGAAATCCAACGGAGGAGATCCGGTCTTGTGGGGAAAAGTGCGCAAACCTCTGCAGAGTGTATAAACTAATCATGGTTAGCCGTGTCCCCGGTTATGGATATCTTGAGTATCTAGTACTTGGAGTATCATAAGTATCTCATCACTCTAAAATAATATTGTTGGGTTGTTAATTACTTTAATTGGGATTGAGTTGGAGGAACCTTCTCAATGATGTTTCAACTACCATGATAGTTACATAAAATATATTCCTTTGTTGTAGGAAAAATTGGCTTTTCGCAAAAACCATAACCATAGAGCTTTCCACCATCCAAATATGCATGTAGTGATAGCACTATTCTGTTCTTGCTCTACTGTGTTACTTTGCCAGCATATTCCATGTGCTGACCTGTTTTCGGGCTGCAACGTATTATGTTGCAGACTATTCAGACGAGGAGTAAGGTTTGTTAGGTCGTTGTTGTGCAGCTCAGCTATGCCGTTGGAGTTGATGGACTCACTTTATCTTCCAAGCCTTCTGTTGTTATCGTATTAGATGGCCTTAAGTCATATTTATTGTAATAAGTTCTCTTTTGAGACATTCGATGTAATAAGTGTGTGATTGCTACTCTGTTATAAATCCTCGAGTACTGTGTGTGTCAGCATTACCGACCAGGGATGACACTGAAGCACAGAGACTTGACCGTTTGAGGTCGGGTCGCTACATACACGTTGCTGTTCAAATCTACATGATCATATTTACAAAGTCCCTGCTCATTATTGCATAATGACCAGGCCCTTGGGGGCTACGGTGGTTGAATTTTTTATGAGCATAAGGCAATTACAAGTCCCAGGTTGCTTCAAGCATGACAACCCGACACTTGGGGGGCTACAGGTGATATGTATATAAGGGAGGAATAACTTCATATTCTCAGTTTTGAGCAAATCAGGTATTATATTATTATCGGAGAAATCTGCAAAGTTTATGACCCGACGTCATCATAAGATTAACCCGGCATCAGCAACAATTACATGACCCGGCATCATTTGTTTATAACCCGACAATTTTGGCAATCATAAATTGGCAAGATCTACATCTTTTAAGCTGGCTGAATATCACTTGAATATTTCAAGACCAATATTTTTTCAAATCAGAGCATTGAAGGCCGACTCAAATGGATTATCTCTTATAATATTTCTTTACAAGAACCAATGTTAGCAAATGGATTATGAAGCTGGCCTATTGACCCGGATTTTCCAGGAGAAAATATTAAGGACTTAAGGATGATCAGGTGCCCGCTTACAAGAATATTTAACCCGGAGCACAACCTGTCAAATTTGTTCTTATGTTTATAATGCAGATTAGTTTAACGTGGATAAATACAAATTAAACTGGGGGCTAATGTCGGGGATATACCCTGCGGTATGACCCGGCCGGGCTTAGCATTTTCATTGATAACCCGCCCTGGTGGCGACTCACAAGCCTGGCGACTCATGGATGGCCCTAACGGCGGGTCAGATAGAAGACTAGGCCCAAGGCCCAGAAGGCCGGCTCATGTTATGGTGGGCCGGTTTACGAGGAAAGGCATAAGGAATATTCTCCTACCAAGGAAGCAAGACTAGGACTCCACTTGTAATAGAGCAATCCTAATCCTACTAGGACTAGTCATGTAACCCGCCCCTTCAACATATATAAGGAGGGGCAGGGCTCCCCAAGAGGGACAAGCAAAAAGAAACAATCTTTAGGGTTAGACACCAAGAGCCGGCTTACCGGCGACTCCCTCATGAACATAATGAAATCTATCCACAAACAGCATGTAGGGCTATTACCGGATGATGTTTCCCGGGGCCCGAAGCTGTCTAAATCCTTGTCTTGTGTTGCGTATCTCGATTCCGCTCAACCCCTCTCAAGCTACTACAAAGATGCATTGGCCTCACGACTAAGTCCCCACACTAGGACATCTGACGTGACAATTCGACGACACTATAGATATAGTGCCAAGTGTCAGTTCCTGTTTTTTCCGTGTTTTTTACATCGCAGAAAATCAATATCATACGGAGTCCAAATGCCATGAAACTTTACGAAGATTTTTTATGGACCGGAAGGAACAAGTTGGGCCCTGGTAGCACCTGGGGGTAGTCTCGTGGAGGGGTCAACCCACCAGGGCGTGCTAGGAGGCCCAGGCGCGCCTTGGTGGGTTGTGCCCACCTCGGGTGCCCCTCGGACCACCTCTTTGCTCTATAAATACCCAAATATTCCCAAAACCCTAGATGAGTCGACGAAATATTCATACAGCCGCCACAGAGTCCAGAACCACCAGATCCAATCTAGACACCTCTCGGATGGGGTTCACCACCTCCATTGGTGCCTCTCCAATGATGCATGAGTAGTTCTTTGTAGACCTTCGGGTCCGTAGTTAGTAGCTAGATGGCTTCATCTCTCTCCTCAATACAATAGTCTCTTGGAGATCCATATGATGTAACTCTTTTTGCGGTGTGTTTGTTGGGATCTGATGAACTTTGAGTTTATGATCAGTCATATCTTTTTATATCCATGAAAGGTAATTGAGTTTCTTTGATCTCTTATATGCATGATCTCTTATAGCTTCATATTTCTTCTCTGATATTTGGGTTTTGTTTGGCGAACTTGATCTATTTATCTTGCAATGGGAAGAGGTGCCCGGTAATGGGTTCGATCTTACGGTGTTGGATCCCATTGACAGAAAAGGGAACCGACACGTATGTATCGTTGCTACTAAGGATACAAAGATGGGATCTATATCTACGCAATAGATAAACGGATCTTGTCTACATCATGTCATCGTTCTTATTGCATTACTCTATTTTTCCATGAACTTAATACACTAGTTGCATGTTGGATAGCGATCAATGTGTGGAGTAATAGTAGTAGGTGCAGGCAGGAGTCGGTCTACTAATCTTGGACGTGATGCCTATGTAATGATCATTGCCTAGATATCGTCATAATTATTTGAGGTTCTATCAATTTCCCAACAGTAATTTGTTTACGCGCCGTTTGCTATCTTTCTCGAGAGAAGCCACTAGTGAAACCTACGGCCCCCGGGTCTTCTTCCTCATATATTTGCTTACGATCTACTTTTCCTTTGCATTTTTATTCAGATCTATTAAAACAAAAATACTTTGCTGCAATTTATTTTATTCGCGATCTATTATTCCAATCTACTATAATTTTCTGGCATCGTTACCCGAAAGGGATTGACAACCCCTTTAACACGTCAGGTTGCAAGGTGTTGTTATTTGTGTGCAGGTGCTATTTACGTCGTGTTGCTTGGTTCTCCTACTGGTTCGATAATCTTGGTTTCTTCACTGAGGGAAATACCTACCGTCGCTATGCTGCATCATCCCTTCCTCTTTGGGGAAATACAAACATAGTCCTAGCAGACAGGAGCTTTTTGGCGCTATAACCAGAGAGCAATCAGTTCTCCGGCATAAATGTCGGCCAAATACGAGCGAGGCAGCTCGCTGCTCCACCTTCCTCACCTAGCCCGACGAAGCAAGTTGCCGCCCCATGCTGGCGCATGGTTCAACAACTCGTCGCTCCAAGACATCTCGCGAAGGAGTAGCAAGTTGCTCTAGGCCGACACGGTGGGGAGCACGGCGGCACGGGCATAGTCGTTGTCGTGGACGACCCCACGTCATACTGTGCCTCCCGTGCCTGCGATCGCGCCATCCGCCGTCAACGCGCGCGTAATCGCACCTTGCCGATAGAGAAAGAAGTCGGCTACGCGGAGATCGATGAGTTGGTGGCCAACACATCTGCATCTGTCGCCAACATCGAGGGAAAGTAGAACAAGGGAGTCCATCGCGCTTGGGTCCTAGGAAGGCCACCACCGGCGCATCGCTGGCTTGTACAGCCGGTGACTTGCCCAGTTCTTCAGCGCAGAGCATCACAACCCCCGCTTGGGCTACACGGAAGCCCCCCTCCCGTTCCCATCCAGCTAAAGCATCAGCCAACGGTTCCACTCCGATTAGCAGTGGGGAAGCGAGGCACCCTCTGCGCTGAAGCATATACCTCCAGGGCTCCCAACAGTCTGGTGAGCGGGCTACCGGACATGGGAAAGACAAATGGATCTGCCGCGGCCGGCCATAGCCTAGTGTAGTGTATCTGTGTCGTGGGAGTAGAGCTCTGCGCGATCGTATGTGCACATAGTTTTACCTTTTTAGTTAAAGTATGTCCAAAATGTAAACTTTTTCGTCTGGTTTGTATGAAATCCGTCATGTTTATATGAAATTCAGTCATGTTTTGCATGAATTTCACCCGGCTTGTTGAAAAAGTGTTTGAAATGTATGCAGCTACAGTTGGATAGAGGCCTCCCGCATCCGTGTCCGCGGACTGGTCCCCCTGTCCGCGGACGAATGTGGGAGAAAATTTGCGGGTCGCCCTTGGAGACGCCTAAGAGCATCTACAACCGGGCGCCTCAAATCCGCCCTAAAAGTCCGGGTGGACGGCCCTGATGACCCACAAGCATAGGGGATCTATCGTAGTCCTTTTGATAAGTAAGAGTGTCGAACCCAACAAGGAGCAGAAGGAAATGATAAGCGGTTTCCAGCAAGGTATTCTCTGCAAGTACTGAAATAAGTGGTAACAGATAGTTTTGTGATAGGATAATTTCTAACGAGAACAAGTAACAAAAGTAAATAAGGTGCAACAAGGTGGCCCAATCCTTTTTGTAGCAAAGGACAAGCCTGGACAAATTCTTATATGATGTAAAGCACTCCCGAGGACACATGGGAATATCGTCAAGCTAGTTTTCATCACGCTCATATGATTCGCGTTCGGTACTTTGATAATTTGGTATGTGGGTGGACCGGTGCTTGGGTGCTACCCTTACTTGGACAAGCATCCCACTTATGATTAACCTCTATTGCAAGCATCCGCAAATACAATAAAAGTATTAAGGTAAACTTAACCATAGCATGAAACATATGGATCCAAATCAGCCCCTTACGAAGCAACGCATAAACTAGGGTTTAAGCTTCTGTCACTCTAGCAACCCATCATCTACTTATTACTTCCCAATGCCTTCCTCTAGGCCCAAATAATGGTGAAGTGTCATGTAGTCGACGTTCACATAACACCACTAGAGGAGAGACAACATACATCTCATCAAAATATCAAACAAATACCAAATTCACATGACTACTAATAGCAAGACTTCTCCCATGTCCTCGGGAACAGAAGTAACTACTCACAAAGCATAAACATGTTCATAATCAGAGGGGTATTAATGTGCATATAGGATCTGAACATATGATCTTCCACCAATTAAACCAACTAGCATCAACTACAAGGAGTAATTAACACTACTAGCAACCTACTAGCACCAATCCCGGACTTGGAGACAAGAATTGGATACAAGAGATGAACTAGGGTTTTGAGATGAGATGGTGCTGATGAAGATGTTGATGGATATTGCCCTCTCCCGATGAGAGGAGCGTTGGTGATGACGATGGCAATGATTTCCCCCTCCGTGAGGGAAGTTTCCCCGGCAGAACAGCCCCGCCAGAACCCTAGATTGGTTCCGCCTCGTGGCAGCGGAGTTTCGTCCGAGAAGATGGTTTATGATTTTTTTTTCCATCAAAAGAGTCCATATAGCAGAAGATGGTCATCGGAGGGCCACCAGGGGGCCCACGAGGTAGCGGGTGCGCCCTGGGCGCGCTCCCACCCTCGTGGGCAGGGTGTGGCCCCCTGGTGAAGTTCTTGCTCTCAGTATTTTTTATATATTAGGAAAACATCATCCGTAAAGTTTCAGGACTTTTGTAGCTGTGTAGAATAGGTCTCTAATATTTGCTCCTTTTCCAGCCAGAATCCCAGCTGCCGGCATTCTCCCTCTTTATGTAAACCTTGTAAAATAAGAGAGAATAGGCATAAGTATTGTGACATAATGTGTAATAACAACCCATAATGCAATAAATATTGATATAAAAGCATGATGCAAAATGGACGTATCAACTCCCCCAAGCTTAGACCTCGCTTGTCCTCAAGCGAAAAGCCGAAATCGAAAAATATGTCCACATGTTTAGAGATGAAGGTGTCGATAAAAATAAAATACGGGCATGAGGGCATCATGATCATTCTTAGAACAGCAACTTATATAATTCTTGTCATATGATATCTTATGCTAGAGTAATAATTCAATCACAATATCAAGCATGAATCGTAAACTTCATTGAAAACTAACAAACTATAATCTCAGTCATTGAGGCAATTGGAATTTATCATAACATAGGAAAGAGTCAATGTATAAGAGCTTTTCAGCAAGTCCACATACTCAACTATCATATAGTCTTTCACAATTGCTAACACTCACGCAATGCTTATGGGTATGGAGTTTTAATCGGACACAGAGAAAGATAGGGTCTTATAGTTTTGCCTCCCAACGTATTACCTCAAGGGTAATGTCAACAGTAATAGTTCATGAAAACCCACATCCAATTAGTCATATATACCGGGATCTTTCCAACATATTGTGCTTGCCAAAGGATAAAATGTAAAAATGAAGGGTGAAGATCACCATCACTCTTTTGCAGTAAAGGAGATAAAAGCAAAAGATAGGCCCTTCGCAGAGGGAAGCAGATGTTGTCATGCGCTTTTATGGTTGGATGCACAAAATCCTAATGTGAAAGAACATCACTTTATATTGCCACTTGTGATATGGACCTTTATTATGCAGCCTGTCACTTTTATTACTTCCATATCACACGATCGTATAAAGCTTATTTCCTCCACACCAATCAATCATACATATTTAGAGAGCAATTTTTATTGCTTGCACCGATGACAACTTACTTGATGGATCTTACTCGATCCATAGTTAGGTATGGTGGACTCTCATGGCAAAACTGGTTTAAGGGTATTTGGAAGCACAAGTAGTATCTCTACTTGGTGCAATGAATTTGGTTAGTATGACGGAGAAAGGCAAGCTCAACATGTTGGAGGATCCAAGACAATATAATTTATCTCACATGTAAGAAAACATAACCCATTATGTTGTGTTCCTTGTCCAATGTCAACTCTTTAGCATGTCATATTTTAATGAGTGCTCACAATCATAAAATATGTCCAAGATAGTATATTTATATGTGAAGACCTCTCTTTCTTTATTACTTCCTATTAATTGCAATGATGACCAAAACTATGTTTGTCAACCCTTAATAACTTTTATTCATCATACTCTTTCTATGTGAGCTCATTACTCTCCATAAGAGTCACATGATCTCTTTGTTTCTTTTTATTTCTTTCTCTTTTCTTTTTTTCACTTAGGATCATGGCAAAAATAAGCAAGCCCTTGACTCAACACTAATCTTTATTATATAGCTCATGGACTCGATTACATAGAAGGATAATAAAGAAAAACTCACAACTACATCATATTAAGAACTTTTATTCTACTAGATCAAAATATTACCAAAAGGATCGAACTAAGGAAAACGGTAAAGATAAAAGTGATGGTGATACGATACCGGGGCACACCCCCAAGCTTGGCAGTTGCCAAGTGGAGTGCCCATACCAGATACTCAATTCTTCTTTGTTGGAGGAGATGGTGGTGATGTTGTTGATGGCGTAGGCTTGTCGTCCTTCTTCCAAGGCATAGGCTCACCATCGTAGAAGGATGACCGAGTCTCCGGGATCCTCAAATCTGCAGCCAAACTCATCCTTTTGAATCTATATTCATACTCACAGTTTTGGTTTTGTAGGTCATAGATCTGAGCTTGAAGGTGCTCGATTTTCTCGTGAAGCTTGAAGATGGTCTCCCCAATGTTGTCGGCATCCAGCTTGTGTTTGTTGGTGAACTCTGCAATCATCATGTAGTTGGAGTTGAGTCCACGCTCCACCATCCCTTGACACTTGAAAACTTGTTGCTCCATTTCTTCGAGCCTCGTCTCCACGCTTACGTTCCCCTTCGGTCCCTCAACATCACGGATGTGCAACAACCCATCATGCATCTCAATGGGTTGAGGGTGTCACTGCACCTCCGCGAGGTAAGGGTTGATGACCTTCTCGAAGAACTTGTCCTTGGGAGCACTTGGAGACGTCATGATAATCTAGATCTGTTAGAAAAACAGCTCGAAACAAAGACATGAGATTTTTGCGTGATACGGGAGTCAAAACCCCCGGGAGGTTATATAATGAATTACCGACCAAAATATGTGTCCTGTAAGAATTGGAGTCTGGAGGGCAAACGACGTGCCCACAAGGTAGGGGGGCGCGCCCAGGGGGGTAGGGCGCGCCCTCCACCCTCGTGGGGCCCTCGTGTTCTTTCCGGACTGCTGCTTATTTTTCTATTTTTCTAAATATTTCAAAACGGAGAAATACTGCCTTAAAAACTGTTTTGGAGTCGGTTTACTTACCGTACCACATACCTATTCCTTTTCAGAGTCTGAAGCATTCCGGAAAGTGTCCTTTATGTACTCCTCCGGGGTGATGGTTTCAATAACATTGGTTTCAACATTTATGGGATTACCTGAGATATAATGTTTGATTCTTTGACCATTTACCACCTTCAGATTTGTGCCTTTGAAGTTGTTGATTTTTATGGCACCAGGATGGTAGACCTCCTCGATAACGTAGGGACCTTCCCATTTAGAGATAAGTTTTCCTGCAAAAAATCTTAAACGAGAGTTGTACAGCAATACGTAATCACCTACATTAAACTCATGCTTTTGTATTCTTTTATCATGCCACCTTTTAACCTTTTCTTTAAACAACTTGGCATTTTTGTAGGCTTGGGTTCTCCATTCATCAAGTGAGTTAATATCAAATAACCTCTTCTCACCAGCAAGTTTAAAATCATAATTTAGTTCTTTAAGCCCAATAAGCCTTGTGTTCTAGTTCGAGAGGTAAGTGACATGTTTTTCCATAGACCATTTTATACGGAGACATACCCATAGGATTTTTATATGCAGTTCTATAGGCCCATAATGCATCATCAAGTTTCTTGGACCAATTCTTTCTAGACCTATTAACAGTCTTTTGCAAAATTAATTTGAGTTCTCTATTACTCAATTCTACTTGACCACTAGACTGAGGATGATAAGGAGATGCAATCTATGATTAACATCATATTTAGCAAGCATGTTATGGAAAGCACCATGAATAAAATGTGAACCACCGTCAGTCATTAAATATCTAGGGACTCCAAACCTTGGAAAAATAACTCTTTAAGCATTTTAATAGAAGTGTTATAATCAGCACTACTAGTTGGAATAGCTTCTACCCACTTAGTAACGTAATCAACAGCAACTAAAATATGTGTATAACCGTTAGAGGAAGGAAAAGGTCCCATATAGTCAAAGCCCCAAACATCAAATGGTTCAATAACAAGTGAATAATTCATAGGCATTTCTTGATGTCTACTAATATTACCAATTCTTTGACATTCATCACAAGATAAGAAAAACTTACGGGCATCCTTGAAGAGAGTAGGCCAATAAAAACCAGATTGTAGTACCTTATGTGCGGTTCTATCTCCAGCATGGTGCCCTCCATAAGCTTCGGAGTGACACTTGTGTAGGATCTGTTCCTGTTCATGCTCAGGTACACAACGTCTAATAACACCATCTACTCCTTCATTATAAAGATGTGGTTCATCCCAAAAGTAATGCCTCAAATCATAGAAGAACTTTTTCATTTGCTGGTATGTGAAACTAGGTGGTATAAACTTAGCAACGATGTAATTAGCATAATCAGCATACCATGGAGCAGTATGAGAAGCATTTATGACATTTAATTGCTCATCAGGAAAGCTATCATCAATAGGTAGTGGGTCATCAAGCACATTTTCTAACCTAGACAAGTTGTGTGCAACGGGGTTCTCAGCTCCTTTTCTATCAACAATATGTAGATCAAATTCTTGAAGCAAGAGAACCCATCTAATAAGTCTAGGTTTAGCATCTTTCTTTTCCATAAGATATTTAATAGCAGCATGATTATTGTGAATAGTTACTTTAGAATCAACAATATAGGGTCTAAACTTATCACAAGCAAATATAACTGCTAAGAATTCTTTTTCAGTAGTAGCATAATTTCTTTGAGCATTGTAACATAATGTGTAATAACAACCCATAATGCAATAAATATTGATATAAAAGCATGATGCAAAATGGACGTATCAGGCCCATCACTGACCGGTCACAAAATTTTGATCCAAACGGGCGCCTCAAATGGGCCTCAAACGCTCGGGCTGTCATAGGGCAGATGTGGGGTGGCTCGTGCGCGCCCGGGCGCATCCGCCACGTTAGCCCGGCTGATACGTCTCCAATGTATCTATAATTTTTTATTGTTCCATGCTATTATATTATCTATCTTGGATGTTTTATATGCATTTGTATGCTATTTTATATGATTTTTGGGACTAACCTATCAACCTAGAGCCCAGTGCTAGTTTCTGTTTTTTCCTTGTTTTTGAGTTTCGCAGAAAAGGAATATCAAACAGAGTCCAATTGTCCTGAAAATTTATGGTGATTTTTTATGGACCAGAAGAAGCCCCCGAAGCAAAAGAGTTGGGCCAGAAGAGTCCCGAGCCAACCACAAGGGTCGAGGGCGCGCCCTACCTCCCCCCTCCCCCCGGGAGGGTGCTCCACCCTTGTCGTTGACTCGTGGACCCCCCTGACTTGTTCTCGACGCCAACAAATCCTACGAATATAGAAACCCCCAAAAATAAACCTAGATCGGGAGTTCCGCTGCCGAAAGCCACTATAGCCATGAAAAACTAATCGAGAGCCCGTTCTGGCACCCTACCGGAGGGGGAAACTATCACCGGTGGTCATCTTCATCATCCCGGCGCTCTCCATGACGAGGAGGGAGTAGTTCACCCTCGGGGTTGAGGATATGTACCAGTAGCTATGTGTTTGATCTCCCTCTCTCTTTCTCTCTCTCTCTCTCTCTCTCTCTCTCTCTCTCGTGTTCTTGATTTGGCACGATCTTGATGTACCGCGAGCTTTGCTATTATAGTTGGATCTTATGATGTTTCTCCCCCTCTACCTTCTTGTAATGGATTGAGTTTTCCCTTTGAAGTTATCTTATCTGATTGAGTGTTTAAGGATTTGAGAACACTTGATGTGTGTCTTGCATGTGTTTATCTGTGGTGACAATCGGATATTCACGTGATATACTTGATGTATGTTTTGGTGATCAACTTGCGGGTTATGTGACCTTGTGAACTTATGCATAGGGTTTGGCACACATTTTCGTCTTGACTCTCCTGTAGAAACTTTGGGGCACTCTTGAAGTTCTTTGTGTTGGTTTGAATAGATGAATCTGAGATTGTGTGACTCATATCGTATAATCAAACCCGCGGATACTTGTGGTGACATTGGAGTATCTAGGTGACATTAGGGTTTTGGTTGATATGTGTCTTATGGTGATATTTTAGTATGAACTCTAGGGCTGTTTGTGACACTTATAGGGATACCCCAATAGATCGATCAGAAAGAATAACGTTGAGGTGGTTTCGTGCCCTACAATAATCTCTTCGTTTATTCTCCGCTATTAGTGACTTTGGAGTGACTCTTTGTTGCACGTTGAGGGATTGTTATATGACCTAATTATGTTATCATTGTTGATAGAATTTGCACTAGTGAAAGGATAAACCCTAGGCCTTGTTTTCAAGCATTGCAATACCGTTTTCGCTCACTTTTACTACTAGTTACCTTGATGTTTTTATATTTTCAGATTACAAAAACCTATATCTACCATCCATATTGCACTTGTATCACCATCTCTTCGCCGAATTAGTGCACCTATACAATTTACCATTGTATTGGATGTGTTGGGGACACAAGAGACTCTTTGTTATTTGGTTGCAGGGTTGTTTGAGAGAGACCGTCTTCATCCTATGCCTCCCACGGATTGATAAACCTTAGGTCATCCACTTGAGGGAAATTTGCTACTGTCCTATAAAACTCTGCGCTTGGAGGCCCAACACGAGTGTACAAGAAGAAGGTTGCGTAGTAGACATCACCGCCCACCCCGACCCCACTCCGTCCCTACGAAATATCCCCAATCCGAAAACCTACTCCGCTCCACTTTCGCTCTGTCTCTTCTTCTCTCCTCCAATTTTTCCGATTCGATCCGGTCCGAGGACTCCAGGGACCATGTTGAGCTCCGGCAGCCGCTCCGACTCCGACTTGACAGCAACGAGGAGCTGGCCCTCCGCATTGCCCTCGAGAAGTCCAAGGTGGATACGTGGGGCAGTTCCGGATTTGCCGCCTCGCCTCTCCCTCGCAGGCGCAGCAAGGACGCCGGCGCTGGCCACTCTCGGTCCGTGCGCAGCTCCGCCAGGGCTACACAGCCCGCGCCTCCCCAGTGGTGTCCCCTGCCCCCACCGACCGCTGCTCCACGCGGGCAGCGGCGAGTGCTAGTGCCCGCACCGTCGGCCCGGACACGCACACCAGAATCGGAGGCACGCGCCGCCCGCCACGAGAGGCAGTGGGAAAGGAGGACGAATGCAGCACAGCAGTACATGTGCCACCGTCGAGGGTTGCTGGCGGGGCCCGACGAGGACGAGAAGTTCCTCGGTTGGGTCTACTACCGGTCACTTACGACGATGGAGACAGACGCTCGGCGACTCTAATGGAAGAACACCAAGGCGCTCTAGCTTGCCATTGAGCAGTCGTAGTGCGAGGCGGCGGAGGTAGCGGCGGAGGCGGCTCGGCTCGCGAAGTTCAAGCTACAGCAGGACATGGCCGTCCAGCGACTCAAAGGGTTTATCGTCCTCTCCAACTCCGACTCCTGCGACGACGACGACCACGATGCCTCGTCCGACGGCACTGACGATTCTCCACCAGCCGCCGATGCCTACAACAGTGTCGTCGACTAGAAGGGGAAAGGGCCGGCGAGGAAGTGGTGAAGATCTGTTTTCTTCACCTTAATTTTAAGTTTTAGATGTAGTTTGAACTTGTTTGTAGTATTATGTGCATTATGTGAACTTTGGCTATTTTTTGAAGATTCGTATGCGATTATCGGATTGTAGCTTTGTATGCCCGTTTTTATGTCCATTCATGATTTGCGTAGTTTTTATCAATGTTGCATTAATATGGATATAGGGAGTCAGATATGAGAATACGTGAGTGGACGATGAAATTTGACGACTGACCGGTATGTGCCAGCGAACCGCGGCCAGACGCGTCCGCACACGTTTGAGGAGCCGGATTTGCCATGTCGGTCCGTAGATGATCTAAAGGACTTATTCTAAAGCCGGGCAATAGGCTCATTTTTAAAAAAAACATTCAACATGAATAGTGAGCTACTCCTTGTGTAAACTAATATAAAAGTAGGGATAAGTATATTTTTCGTCCTCAAACTCTTTCCAGAGTTTAGAAATCGCCCCTCAACTGTAAACCAGAGAATTTTCGTCCCTCAACTATCAAAACCAGATAGTTTTCGTCCCTCGTGCCGATTCGGGCGGTTTTAGTCCGGGGTGAACAGTAAAATCGAAAAAATAGCAACAAAAATCAGAATAATCTGAAATTTTAGAGCATCGAAGATACTTTGGTGCGCAAGACACGTGCAAAATTTTGTGGTGTTTTGATATTCGAGCAGCTCGTGGAAAACAAAAAACTATAAATTTGTACATCGGTGAACAGTAAATTCAAAATAAATAGCAAAAAAATTCAAAACAGTATGAATTTTTTTGGCATAAAAGAGGCTTGGGTGCCCTACGTGCGTGCAAATTTTCGTGATGTTTGGGTATTGTACGAACTCTGACAAAAAGAAACAAAGTTTGGCTAAGATTTTATTAAAGTGCGCTATTTTTTTTTTTTTTTGGCTAGAGCTCCTCGTATGTCATTTGATCACAAAATTTTGCATGCATCTTGCGTACCTGAGCATCTTTGATGCCAAAATGTTTCATGTTTTTTTGAATTTTTTTTGCTATTTTTTAATTTACTCTTCACCGACGTACATATTTACAGTTTTTTGTTTGCCACAAGCTGCTTGAAATTCGAAACACCACGAAATTTTGCACGGGTCTTGCGCACCAGAATATCTTCGATGCTGTAAAATTTCAGATTTTTTTATTTATTTATTTTTGCTATTTTTTTGTTTTATTGTTCACTGATTTACTGTTCATCCTAGAGTAAAACAGCCTGAAGCGGCACGAGGGACGAAAACTATCCGATTTTGATAGTTGATGGACGAAAACTCTCCAGTTTAGAGTTGAGGGGCGATTTCTAAACTCTCGAAAGAGTTCGAGGACGAAAAATATACTTATCCCATAAAAGTATTTAGAACACTTTTTTTAGAGCCATTTAGAACACTATTTTAATGATATAAATGTTCTTATATTAGTTTTTGGAGAGAGTATATCGAAAGCAATTCCTAGAGTTACTTCAGCTCGGTTCATGCTAAATAATGACAATGTCCCCCGCAAAAAAAATTAACGACAACGTTAGAAACCCTTTCAATTTAGTGTGTGTCGGAAACACATCCATCTGTCAGGCGTCGTAAGAACGTGGCACGGCGCCCCCGCCACATCGCTAGTTGTATCTCTCCCCACAAACAGGAAGCGTGCCGCGCGTGCGTAGAAGATTCGAGGCAGTTGAGGCCCGGGCACCATATGTGGACGAGGAAGACGAGGGTGCACTGCTGCAAGCGTTGCACACGACGGATTGGCTCCAAGGACGCCACTCGCCGTCAGCCCACCTCCTGTTTTGCTTGTATGCGTTCGTGCTACGATTGTGATATATTGTCGCCTGTACTACCGGTACTCCCCCTTCCACCGTTCCACGTTCTTCAACAAACGACTGTAATCCCCTCAAAAAAAAAAACGACTGTAATTTTTTGTGTTGAAACTGTAATGTTGTTATGTTTCCTAACTTCAACTGACGAATGTTATTATCCACGCCACGCATACTTGCTGTACTACTGTTTTTTTACATATTAATAACTTTTGCAAAATGATCTTATACTATGGGACGAATAGTTAGAGCATCTACAGCCGGACCTCTTAAATCCGTCTTATACGCCCGGACGGACCACTCGGTCACTGACCGAATACGTTTTTTCGATCCAGGCGGACGCCTCAAACGCCCAGACTGGCCGACACCTCCCATATTCAGCCCAAATATAGAGTGGCACCGCCTAGTAACCATGTCCCACGCCGTCGGGTAAGAAACGAGCCATTTCTGACGCCGGAGGGCCGGATCGAGCTCCTTGAGCAGATTCAGGCTAGGCGCGAAACCCGGGTCGCCGCGGGCTCCCTCGGGATGCGAGGAGGACTTTAAGGGGGAGGGGAATGACCCGGAGGAGAAGGATGTAGGGGACGTTGGCGACGGGGATCTGCATGCGGAGCAGCAGCCCATCCTCGATTCCCTTCGGTCGGAGTCGGCTGCGGAGGCAAGACGCCGTTGTCGGGAGCAGATGAAGGCGCAAGAGGCCGCGGAGGAGGCGGAGATATTCGCCTACATAAATGAGGTCGAGTAGGAGGAGGATGAGCCGGAGCCTTCCTACCTACCCGTCACGTTGTTGTGGACATCTCCGACGATGAATAGTAGCTAGGATAGTACGTAGATGTGGTACGTAGGATTTCTTTTATATGCATTGTATGAATTTAGGGGATGAATATGAGAAATGTGGATGCAAAATGGCTAATTTAAGGCGTGCCTGACTGTGTCCGCGGACGTGTTTACGAGCGTTTAAGGGGTCGGAATTGTCAAGTCCGGCTGTAGATGCTCTTACCACGCCTTAATGGTCATTTGTCCTCGTAGTGACACGTCATGTCCTGTTACTGTTCATCATGTGCGTTGGTCGAGATACTTGGAACCTGATGTGTGGCAGTGCATCTGTGCATGCGTTGCACGCCAGCTGTACCAGCTTAGGCCCCGCTTGGAACGTCGGTTGGCCCTTAAATACCCCCCGTAAAGAATACACATAACAAGGCGTCGTTTTCCAACTGGAAATGATATGCAACCGGTAATATAAATCTGTAAATTAAATCTGGGTGTACAAATTTACGCCCATGCCAAGCGGGCCTTAGCTGGACATGCCAGAGTGTGTATATATAATACACCCGTGACCTCCTTTCTAGTATACCGTACCGTGCAAAGCACTGTCTCCTCTTCCTCTCTATTTCTTATTGGCTCCGGCACCGCACGTACGCGGAGCTAGCTAGCATTATCATCGCCCTCAGGTACGTATTATTGCTTACTACCTTATCATATCTCTGTGCATGCGTGCGACAGTTGAGCGCATTAGCACAAACATCAAGGCGAGATTTCCTACCATTTATGTGCATGCACGCACCATGCAGGCAATGACGACGTCGCCGGCGACACACGACGGCGCCGCCACCGGACTCAGCGAGCCACTCCTCCCGAACCGCAACGGCGTCCACGCAGGAGCACTGGTTGTCACGCCGGTCGTGGCCAATGGTCACGGCGGCGGCGACAAGCTTAAGGGCGACCTGAAAGCCAAGGACAAGTACTGGAAAGACGTCGACCAACCGGACGACGTGGCGGCAGCGCCAGACCTGGAGAATGGCGGCGGCCGGCCGCTGCTGTTCTCGAACAGGAGAGTCAAGAATATCATCCTGTACCCGTACAGGTGGGCTTTCCTCCTTGTAATTCGCTCTGCAGTGCATCTATCTTCGGTAATCTAAGGGGCCTAGCTTGGTGTATGTTTTTAAACTTATAGCAAATTTTGTGTCTGAAATATGAAATCCAATGAACTTTATCTTAAATCTCCGCAAGAAACATCAGTTGCAAGCTGTTTGAGGCAAAGTACCTTTCAATATTAACTGAGAGAAAAACTTTTCTGGGTTGAAACGAAAGTATTAATTAACGTTTGTTTTATTCTCTGAATTACACTGTAAAATACTCCAAACTATGATAAGAATTATAGAACGGAGGGAGTAATGACCAAACGTTTGTTTTATTCTTTGTAATTATTGATCAATGTTTGCCTGTTCATATCGAATCAAATACGCTTTACATTATGGAGCGG
>NC_041382.1:202596954-202637188 GCF_002162155.2 Triticum dicoccoides
CAGACTTACATATAAAGAGACAAATACGTGTGAATCTTCTACTGCTGTCATGAGTCCATCAATTTTATTAGAAATACATTCTTGTCATTTATGGGCTACATAAAAAGACAAATATGTCTATCAAAAGTGAATCTGGTACTCACTACTATGGGTCAATCAATTTGTTTGGTGTACAGCTTGCACATTAATGTGTTGTAAAAAATTACTAAAAATATGTAGAACAAATCAATGCGTATAAGTGGAAAAAAAACATCAGGCTTCTTGGAGCATGGGATCCAAAAACACCACACTCTTCTGAAGTCCCGATACATTCTCGTTTGAGATAGATCGATTTGTGCTCAGAATATAAAATGAAATAGCTCATGTTAATAAACACTAAGTACTAGTAGGCACTTGCATAGCTAGACTATACATTTGCAAACATTTGCATGCACTGATTACTTTTTTCTCCGCTCATGATAAACAGGGTATTGATCCTGATACGAGTAATCGCCGTCATCTTATTTGTCGGATGGCGCATCAAGCATAATAATTCTGATGTCATGTGGTTTTGGGTGATGTCCGTCGTCGCAGACGTGTGGTTTAGCTTATCATGGCTAAGCTACCAGCTCCCAAAGTATAATCCCATTAAAATGATACCCGACCTTTCTACACTGAGAAAGCAATTTGACACTCCAGGCAGGAGCTCCCAACTGCCAGGCATCGACGTCATTGTTACCACTGCCAGTGCTACTGATGAGCCCATATTGTACACCATGAACTGTGTTCTCTCTATCCTTGCAGCCGACTATCATATTGGCAGGTGCAACTGCTACCTATCAGATGATAGTGGCTCATTGGTCCTCTATGAGGCATTGGTTGAAACTGCAAAGTTTGCTGCTTTGTGGGTTCCCTTCTGTAGAAAGCATCAGATTGAGCCAAGAGCACCAGAAAGCTATTTTGAACTAGAGGGCACGTTGTGCGAAGGGGCCTCACATAAGGAGTTCATTCAGGATTATAAGCATGTATGCACGCAATATGATGAGTTCAAGAAGCATTTAGATATGCTTCCTAACACCATCCGCCAAAGGTCAGACATTTACAGTAGAACAGGAACAAAGGATGAAGATGCAACAGTGACTTGGATGGCTGACGGAACACAATGGCCAGGCACATGGCTTGACCCAACAGAAAAACATAGGCCTGGCCACCATGCAGGAATTGTTAAGGTATAGAAGTCTTTTTAAGTAACTATTACTTTTATAACATATGTAGTACTCTTTTGTAATCTGATTGGCAAACAACATTTCATTTTCTGACAAAAATGTAACTTGTTTCTTAACAACAGATTGTGCAGAGCCATCCAGAACATGTGGTTCCACTAGGCGTACAAGAGAGCAATGACAGCCCACTCAACTTTGACGACGTTGATATGCGCCTGCCGATGCTGGTGTATGTGGCTCGTGAAAAGAGCCCAGGTGTCGAGCACAACAAAAAGGCAGGCGCTTTGAATGCAGAGCTACGTATCTCAGCTCTACTCTCTAATGCACCTTTCTTCATCAACTTTGATTGCGACCATTACATCAACAATTCAGAAGCCCTGCGTGCAGCTATTTGCTTCATGCTAGACCCACGGGAAGGGGATAATACTGGATTTGTTCAGTTCCCGCAAAGATTTGATAATGTTGACCCAACAGACCGATATGGAAACCATAATCGAGTCTTTTTTGATGGCGCCATGTATGGCCTCAATGGTCAACAAGGGCCTACTTACCTTGGCACAGGTTGCATGTTTCGTCGCCTTGCACTCTATGGTATCGATCCACCTTGCTGGAGAGACGAGGACATCATAGTCGACAGTAACAGGTTTGGTAACTCATTACTCTTCCTGAACTCAGTTTTAGCAGCCATAAAGCAAGAAGAAGGTGTCACACTACAACCACCACTGGATGATTCATTTCTTGAAGAGGTGACAAAAGTAGTGTCATCTTCCTATGATGATTCGACAGATTGGGGTAGGGGCATTGGCTACATATACAATATGGCAACAGAAGACATAGTAACAGGATTTCGCATCCATGGGCAAGGTTGGTGCTCCATGTATGCTACCATGGAACGTGAAGCATTCCGTGGCACTGCACCCATCAATCTAACAGAGCGCCTCCGGCAAATAGTCCGATGGTCTGGTGGTTCCCTAGAGATGTTCTTCTCACACATTAGCCCTCTGTTTGCTGGTCGTCGACTCAGCTTGGTGCAACGACTCTCCTACATCAATTTCACTATCTACCCATTGACATCACTCTTTATCCTAATGTACGCCTTTTGTCCAGTGATGTGGCTTCTTCCAACAGAAATACTTGTACAGAGACCATATACTAGGTACATTGTGTACCTTATCATCGTCATTGCGATGATCCATGTGATTGGCATGTTTGAGATAATGTGGGCAGGAATCACATGGTTGGATTGGTGGCGCAACGAGCAATTTTTCATGATTGGCTCAGTAACTGCATATCCAACAGCAGTGTTGCACATGGTGGTGAATCTCCTTACAAAAAAAGGTATACACTTCAGAGTCACCACAAAGCAACCAGTTGCTGATACAGATGACAAGTATGCTGAGATGTATGAAGTGCATTGGGTGCCCATGATGGTACCGGCGGTTGTGGTATTGTTTTCCAACATCTTGGCTATTGGTGTAGCAATTGGTAAATCAGTCTTATACATGGGGACATGGTCTGCAGCGCAGAGAAGGCATGGTGCACTGGGTCTGCTATTCAACCTGTGGATTATGGTGCTCCTTTACCCATTTGCATTGGCGATTATTGGAAGATGGGCCAAGAGAACTGGAATCCTCTTCATCTTACTACCCATTGCTTTTTTGTCCACCGCATTGATGTACATTGGCATCCATACATTCCTTTTACATTTCTTTCCATCCATGTTGATATAGAAAGTACCTTAGCATACTTTTCTATGGATCACTATGACAAATGAAGATATCTCCTTAAGGAAGGGACTTAAGTAGTTGAACGTGTATATTGTGGTATAGTAACCTATTTCAGGACTATTGAATGGAAGAACACTGCAAAAATCATGGTTGTTCCCGCAAAAAAAATCATGGTTTCTAGTTGGTGCATGCTCACATGTAGGGACGGGACTAGAAAATGCAGATGGGGTGAAAGAGCAGCTAGATGTTTTTCGGCAAGCTTATTGATCCAACATCATATTTTTAAGCATTCCGAGCGAACGCCATCATCAGACACGTTGTATCTCATGGACGAATCCCAAAGCGTTTGCTCCCACACACCTAGGGCTGGACCAAAAGCTCGTAGCTCGCGAGCTTAAGACTAACCACAATGGGTAGTAACATAGAGTAGTAACATGCCCATGTTACTACTCTATGTTACTACCTCTATAGTGGGGAGTAACATATATGTGATAACATGCAACAATTCATTTATTAGGCTATAGACTCATCTTGCCTCGATATGTGTGATGTTACTCATACTAGTACTAACTAGCTATGTTACCACATGTGTCTTTTTCTTCATTTATTACTTGCCACATCATCTATTTTATCTAGATATGTGTGATGTTACTACATATGTTACTCCCATTATGGGTAGTCTAATGAGCGTTCGATAGTTCGGCTCATTAAGCTCGTAGCTCGCTTCTTAATGAACAGAGTCAATGATTGATTTCAGCTCGTTAAACTTAACGAGCGAGCTAACGAGTTTCACGAGTAGCTCGTTAAGCTCGTTAGTAATAACACAACACATATCTTCATCTTACATGACAAACTTTTTGTAGCACCTCAGCCATCTATTCAATCTAATCAACATATGAGGCAACAAACTACTACATTTCTTTTTGTAGTCAGCATATTTCATCTTGAAAACCACACCTACACATTCATCATGTATATCGTAACACATTATAATCTATTAACGAGCTCTCGCGAGTGCTCACAAGCTTAACGAGCTTCAAACGAGCCGAGCTGAGTAGGATTTTCTGCTCGTTAATCTTAACGAGCTTAACGAGCATGAGCTTACCGACCCCCTCTGAGTGCTCGGCAATCTGGCGGTAGTACATGGTTCGCTCTGGATGGCAATCCGAGCAAACACTTTTGGGGATGGTAAATTATATTGTTGGAGCATGGAAATTGCCATCATTTTAGGTTCATGAATGTCCAAAAAATGCTTTCCTGAGTGCCACACTCAATACAGAGTACTTAGGGTTGTTTGGTCGAAGAAATAGTGATTTTCCAAGTGGGCAATGTCAAACATTGGGTATAGGCTAACTTAGGTGTATCTTAGCCTCGTAGTTGATGAAAAGGAAACTCTTTAGGAAAATGTCTTAAATAAAATTACAAAATGGTGACAAATCATTTTGCCGAGTGCCAAACACTGAAAAAACATCATATAGGTGGCCAGTGGCAGATTTCTCCTTTCAGAAATCTTATAGATTTGACGTCGGATTTTTTTTGGCATTCAGAATGAATACCCTTAGACACGTTGGATCTAGTGCATAAATCCCAAAGTGTTCGCTCCCACGCATTGCTTCGAGCGAACTATGAGCTAGAGGTAGTTTACGGTTCGCTCTAGATGGAAATATGAGCGAACACTATTGGAGATGGGAAACTATGTTGCTGGAGCATGGCAATTGTCACCATTTTACATTGATGTAGCATGTAATTTTGTTCATCAACATGGAAAATCCTGAGCATGACAATTCTTGTTATTTTTTTAGGCTCCCAATTTTCCATGCTACAATCATGGAAAATCCCCGAAAACGCATGACAAATACATCCGTGGAGCATGGCAATTTTTTATACAACATGGCAATTTTTAGTTTATAACATGGCAAATACTTTACAACACCACAAAACCTTTCTTTTCGACATGGCAATTTTTGAAACGTTCGCTGTTAATGGTTATTTTGAGCGAACAAAAACATTTGTTCGTCGCTCTCTCCTCGGGGGAACGAATCCTTCGCTCTGAGGGACAACCGAACAATATACATGCGAGAAAGGATATGGACTGCAACTGGCACCTCAGTTGCGTGCTCTTTTTAATACCTCGTATGTGTGGTTTTCTTTTTTTACGGAACCTCGTGAGAGGTGCAAGGTGCTCCGATTTCATTAAGAAAAAGAGAATTCACAAGGTATAAGAAAAATATGAGGTCAAAATCACACAACATATGGTTGATTATGGGATAAACATTCAAAAAACACCAATGATGAACATGAACAACCCTAAACAAAATTAGACACCACCAAAAACCAAACTTGCCAATAGCACAAGCCAACGACTATGGGCCAATGACACCCCGGTAGGGAAGAAGAGGGTGTTCGACAATGCCTTCAAGGTGTAAATGGTGCCCATAGGTGCCAGCGTCACTGACATCAACCCTCGTTCAGACAAAGGTTTCGCACAGGGATCCACACTCCAGTCTCATCGAACCTCGTGAGAGAGGATCTTGCCACCCTAGCAACCACCGAACCTTAGCTCCAACCAATAATGATTCTGTGTCAAGGTGAACTCTTTGATGCCACCTTCAAAGAGTTAAGGACACTCTTGGACTCCTCTGAAGCTTGTTCCCACTGATTGCTTCCTCATAACCCAACTAGCGGTGTTTGTTAGTTGAACATCTGTAGGGCCCCCAAAAGTAAGAGTTTGTAGTATCAGAATAATACTTCCTTAGTGCTTGAGAACCAAAGTATAAATTCATGGAGTTCTCCTATGCGCCAATGATCAATCTTGCGCTCAACTAAGAAACGTTTCTTGGTCTCCAACTTGACTAGTGAGGTTGTCAATCTCATTGGCTTTTCTAGTTACAAGGATTAATGTATCGATTTTATGGAAAATATTTTATATGCAAATGATGTTGAAATTCATAATATTAAATAACAATAAAGTAAGATAACGAGGTTGTATTTAGCAGGAATAAAGGACTGTAATCCATAATTTCACTAGTGTCATCTCTCCAAACAACATATGTATGGTGAATAAATTATAGTTATGTATCGATTAAATTGCAGTGTTTATGTTTGATAATACATGTCATATATGCATTATATCATTATATCTATAGATCGTCTCTAATTGCATCTATATCTAATACTCTACTTCAATATCGAAATTCATCTTGCATCTCAAAGTAATAGGTAAAAATAGTGCATTGCATTAAACAAGATGACATAATGTTGAACCCAATCAATATACACCACTCCCTCATTATTCTCCTCACCTCCAGTTCATCACCGAAACAACTAGGCAAATATCTTCTTATCCTTAGTGGAAATAAGACACTAAATGCCTTTTCCCCTCTCTCATTGAGATATATTGCTTGCAAGGTTAAACCCAACCAATACACACCACTCCCTCATGGAGATCGTTCATCTAAACATGGTCATCGCAGAACTTATAGACTGGATAGCATGTACATATATGAAGCATGAGCAAAGAACCAAACAACATCTATAAATTCATATATAATATGATCATAGACCAAAAATTTATCAAAACTCAACATAATTGTGTTAGGAAGCTCATGCGACCTTGGTATTAAAGGACGGAGAGATAGAGAGAGGATATACTACAGAGCTACTGGTTTGGACCCATAGTCCAAGAAGTATTACTCATGCATGATTACCGCAGCAACAAAGTTGATGAAGAAGGCTCCCACAACAATTTACCCCCTTCACCAGAGTACCAAAAAAGCACACTAGATAAAATTGCCTCGGAACAGGTAAGATGGTGGCGTAAAAAATCCTCCTTAATTAGGCTTAGCATCAGGGAGTTTTCATAGAGCCAGAGGCACCGAGAGGTAGTAAAGAGGAGCCCTAGGGGGCCCACGCGATGGGCTCGCTCAGCCAGCGCCTCAGCCATGTGATTGGGCTACATGGAGGCCTGTGCCCTCCCATCTAGCACTTCTTTGGCTCCTCTTAACCTCCTCTTGTTTTCTTCTCACTATTTTTATTTTTTTGTCCCCAGAAAATATTTACCCCGTCGCATAAAAGTATTAAAAAATCTGACAATTGGCACTAGATTAATAGATTAGTCCTATTAAATCATAAAAGGTGGTTTCAAAATTATGTATAGATGATGTTATTATAACATGAACATAACAAAACTTATAGATACGTTGAAGATGTATCATGAACACCGTCGACCAAAGCTTACACCCAAAGCCCAGAGAACCTCTACCTCGGTGAGCCTCTTGGGAGGAGGTTAAGCCCCCGACACATGCCAAATTAAGGCCAACTCCACCGCGCGACCCCAAACGGACGTCCGCTTTGCCCGGATTCTGTCCATTTGTGTAGGGCGATGGGGTCGTGTCCGGGCGTATCCTGGGATGCGGTGGCCATGCGCCCAGCACATGGCCGCATCCTTTGGCCCCATCTTGTCTGCCTTCATATTAAAAAGAGAACAACGTTTTAAATACAAGCGGTCCTAGTTTAGGTCAGCGGCCCTAGTCGCGCCGGCAACAGAGCCATCGGCCTACACGTCCTCACCGGCAACACAGCCAGCCTCCAAAATGAATAGTTTTGTTCGCCGGCAACACAGCCAGCCTCCAAAATAAATGTGTTTCTCGCCGGCACACAGCCAGCGCCCCAGCGGGTGGGCGGCACCCATGCCAGCCTCCAAAAAGAACGGCCGCGGCTGATCGGATGACCTAGTTCAGGCCGCCGGCATCGAACATCTCCTTCTGTCTAGCCTCGAACCAGCTCCTTGTCTTCTCACTCATCTTGGTCAAGTCCATGCTCATGATCGCAAGGGCTACCTCCTTTGCTTTGGTTGCGGCATTGGTGGCCTCGATGTTGAGCTGTCGCTGCCCGACCGAGACATTGGCGGCCTCGATGTTGAGCTGTCGCTGCCCGGCCGAGACATTGGCGGCCTCGATGTCGATCTGCCTTTGCCGGGACGCCTCCTCCATGTCGATCTTCCTCCTCTTGGCCGCCTCCTCCATCTCAAGCTTCTTCCTTTGAAGCTCTAGGTATTGCTTCATTTGCTCATCCTTGCTTTGCCACTTCTTCTCGTCCCTCACATCCTTTTGAGACATCATGCCATGCAAAGTCTCATACAAGGCCATGGATGAGGCATCATGTATGTCATCCACCTTGGAGTTGGTTTTGGCCCTCGGCCTCTTCAATGCCTCGCCATCTCCACCTCCGGCGAACTTGGCCGTCTTCTTGCCTCGTTTCCTTTGAAGTTCACGGTATTGATCCTTGAACTTAGGGCAATTATTGATGATCATCCAACAATGCATAAGAGTGAATGGCTTGTCATTGTCCCAGGCCTTGAATGCTTCCAAAGATTGAAATGCCTACACGACATGATCAACAACAATTGAACATGCAAGCATATACAAGGCCGAAGTCTCATGGCCGTAGCAAGGAAAGGACTAGGATGAGGAGAGCATACCATGTCCCCAGCGCCGAGACCACTCACGGGTCGTGCTTCGACGCTCTCAAGTGCGGCGCAATACTTGTTACACTCTTGTTGGATGAACAACCACCTCTTTTGAATCGAGGTGATGCCACGGTTGCTTGTAATTTGGTAGGGCTCAAACATATTCCTTTCATGGAATGTTTTGTGGACTCTTGTCCAAAAAACAAGGCCCTTTTGTTGCGCGCCGGTCCTCGGATCTTGGCTAATATCCATCCAACATTGGCAAATCAACTTGTCCTCATCTTGTGTATATGAACCCATGTGAATGCTCTTCCTCCTCTTTTGTGATTCTACTCTTCGGGTGATGCTACGTCTTGAGCTTGCGTTGGTTTTCCCCGAAGGGGAAGGGATGATGCAGCAGAGTAGCGTAAGTATTTCCCTCAGTTTTTGAGAACCAAGGTATCAATCCAGTAGGATCCCACGCTCAAGTCCCTCGTACCTGCACAAAGCGATAGCTACTCGCAACCAACGCGATTAGGGGTTGTCAAGCCCTTCATAGTCACTTACGAGAGTGAGATCCGATAGATATAATATTTTTGGTATTTTTGGTATAAAGATGCAAAGTAAAAAGTAAAGGCAAAGTAAAAAAGCAAAGCAAGATTAAAGTGATGGAGATTGATATGATGAGAATAGACCAGGGGACCATAGGTTTCACTAGTGGCTTCTCTCAAGAGCATAAGTATTCTACGGTGGGTGAACAAATTACTGTTGAGCAATTGACATAACTGAGCATAGTTATGAGAATATCTAGGCATGATCATGTATATAGGCATCACGTCTGTGACAAGTAGATCAAAATGATTCTGCGTCTACTACTATTACTCCACTCATCGACCGCTATCCAGCATGCATCTAGAGTATTAAGTTAAAAACAGAGTAACGCCTTAAGCAAGATGACGTGATGTAGAGAGATAAATTCATGCAATATGAAATAAACCCCATCTTGTTATCCTCGATGGCAACGATACAATACGTGCCTTGCTGCCCCTTCTGTCACTGGGTAAGGACACCGCAAGATCGAACCCAAAGCTAAGCACTTCTCCCATGGCAAGAACTACCAATCTAGTTGGCCAAACCAAACGGATAATTCGAAGAGACTTGCAAAGATAACCAATCATACATAAAAGAACTCAGAGAAGATTCAAATATTATTCATAGATAGACTTGATCATAAACCCACAATTCATCGGTCTCAACAAACACACCGCGAAAAGAAGATTACATCGAATAGATCTCCACAAGAGAGGGGGAGAACTTTGTATTGAGATTCAAAGAGAGAGAAGAAGCCATCTAGCTACTAACTATGGACCCGAAGGTCTGAGGTAAACTACTCACACTTCATCGGAGAGGCTAGGATGATGTAGAAGCCCTCCGTGATGACGGCCCTCTTCCGGCGGAGCTCCGGAACAGGCCCCAAGATGGGATCTCGTGGATACAGAAAGTTGCGGCGGTGGAATTAGGTTTTTGGCTCCTGTTCTGATCGTTTGGGGGTACGTGTGTATATATAGGAGGAAGAAGTACGCCGAAGGAGCAACGAGGGGCCCACGAGGCAGGGGGGGCGCGCCCTATGGAGGGGGGGCGCCCCCCACCCTCGTGACCGCCTCTTTTGTTCCTTGGAGTAGGGTCCAAGTCTTCTGGATCACGTTCGGTGAGAAAATCACGTTTCCGAAGATTTTATTCCGTTGGGACTCCGTTTGATATTTCGTTTCTTCGAAACACTTAAATAGGCAAAAAAACAGCAATTCTGGGCTGGGCCTCCGGTTAATAGGTTAGTCCCCAAAATAATATAAAAGTGGAAAATAAAGCCCAATATAGTCCAAAACAGTAGATAATATAGAATGGAGCAATCAAAAATTATAGATACGTTGGAGACGTATCAGGTGAGCTCGTCGATGAACAATGGCTCGCCACCAATATCAATGTCATTGCCTTCTTCTTCATCACCAGCACCTTCGCAATAGATGTCATTGTCTTCATGCCATGAGTCACCATGGTCGTAGTCAGCACGGTCGTCGGGCTCTTCATTGGCAACATACTGGGCGCGGCCATCTTGACTTTGGGTCTCGTCAGGGTCATAGGCACGGCCATGCGAACCCTCGTAGATCACATCCTCCATGAACTGGTTGTAGAAGGGGTCGTCGATCGGTGGCGTTGGTGTTGGCATTCCGTCGAACAAGACGCGAGGGGACGACATGGTGCACGTAAACGGCGGCCGTGGTTGCTTTCTTTACATCTTGACGGACAACCGGCCACCTCTGTTAGACGCAGGCGTGACGTTGAGGTCGATGAAGGCCGAGGGGCACAGGGTGGACGACACGATCACGCCAGCGTTCGGCGACCCCGAGAAACGGGTCTGGGCGTCGTGCCTTGGCGGGGGAAAGCCGGGCGACATAGGCGTGGTCCGTGACATCGGCAACTGGCAGTGCGGAGGCCGGGCGACCGACGAGCCTGTGCTCGCCAGGCCGACAGCCACTGCAGAGAAACCGGCCGGACGGCAAATGCCAGGCATGAGGAGGGCATGCGCTTTGTTGATGATGTCCTCCTTCTCGTCGACCTCGGCCTTGAGCCGCGCGGCCTCCATCGCATCGCGCTCGGCGGCGAACATGGCCGTGGCAGCATTGCCCTTGACGACCGCCCTTCGGTTCCTCCTCTTTGTCGATTCCGCGTCCAACCTGGCGATCTCCTCTGGCGTGCACTCCGACCGCGGCTTCCTTGACGCCTTGGCCTTCTTCTTCTTGAACTTTCCGGGCGGGTGGACAGCCAGGCCGCCGGAATTCGGCTGGGTGTCGGCCATGGACGGGGGAGGGAGGGGGCGGCGGGACGTGGGAGGGTTTGGGGGAAATGGCGCCAAATGGGGCGGGGGGGTTGCTTTGTGCCACCGACAGGCGAGTCAGGGGAGGACAAGCACGCGCGTCCCGCCCGTCCGCGCGCTGTCCATTTCACCCCAAAATCAACGCAAACTTGGGCCGGTGATGGGTCGAAAGCGGAACAGAAAACAGACAAAGGTCCATTTGCTCCCGTGCGCTGGACCGTTTGGTTTATCTATTTTATCCCAAACGATACGCGAGGACGGGATGGGATCGCGCGGTGGAGTTGGCCTAACTGAAACATAGCACATCAATGTCGCACGGTCACGAGTTGATCGTGTGATGCCTGTTCACTTTCCTAATTCACTTGATCCTTTCTCTAAAGAAAAAAGGTTTCCTAAAAAAAGTTTCCCTAACTTCATTCGGAGATCAGATTAAAATTTAAGTGGTTTTCTCAGATCAAAACACAACTTACGAAGCGTTTTTCTCGCGAAGACGACTCTGAAGGCGATCTAGGGTTTTGACCCGGCGGCGGTGGCTGCCTATCCTATGTCTGCCCGACGGGAATCATGGGTCTCTCTTGGGAAGCTAGCTTGATCCCATGACCAGAGGAGGAGAAGAGATGAGTCAGGTGGGCTGCTATTGGCCGTGATCTGGTTTCTCTCGGCTGCTTTGAAGGACTAGGCGAAGAGTAAAGTTTGACGTCCCAGCATGTTCTAGCATAGCTGGTTTTTCTGTCCCGGCACAGCCTGTTGCTTTGCAAGGTGGTGTGATCGGTTTCTTTTCCTCCGTATCTGTCTGTATACGGTAGGTTTTCTGGATTTAGTTTGTCTGCATAGTCGACGGAAGTGATGTTCGAGGAGGAACGCCTCACGCAATGAAGCTTATAAGCTGGAACTACTGGGGACTCCTGGGGACCCCGACGGTTCGTTCGCTTCTGGACTTCCAGAGGCGGCATAACCCGGATGCGTTTTTTCTGTCCGAGACGCATTTAGATGAAGATAGGGCAGAAGATTTGATGAGAAGGATGGGCATGGACTACAAAATCGTTGCGCCATGTCTCGATGGTAGAAAAGGTGGATTGCTTCTAGTCTGGAAGAAGGAGGTGGGGATCTACTCTCGGACTACTACCTTTAGTGTCATTGATGTGATGGTTGAAGAACAGGATGGAAGAGAGTGGAGACTCTCATGCATATACGGGGAACCCAACTGGGATAATAAGGACTGTACGTACCGCCTACTATGGGACTTGCATGCTCAGTCTAGCCTCCCATGGGTTGCCATTGGCGACTTCAATGAGATTTTGCTCTCTTTAGAGAAGGAGGGTAGAGCGTCGCGGCAGCAGGCGAGACTCCACGCCTTCCAAGATGCGTTGTCTGATTGTTCCTTGGAGGACATAGGATACCATGGCGATAAATTCACATGGTTCCGAGGTGGTCTGAGGGAACGTTTGGATCGGGTCGTCTCTAATGCCGAATGGATGGAAATGCACCCCTTGTGTGGACTGTGCAACCTTGATATGGGGAAATCAGATCATAGACCGATATGTCTGGACACTGACTACTTGGCCGGCGTGGCAGCCCCAAGGAAGCAGGCAAGACGTGTGTTTGAGGCCCGTTGGTTATCTGAGGAAACAGTGGAAGAAGTAGTTAAAATGACATGGCAAAAAGCGGCTACTCGGGGACTGTGCCCTTCGCCCAGCTCAAAGCTTGCGGCAGTTCATAGAGACTTACATGCTTGGGATCGCAAAGTGTTGAAAGGGCCACGTGCTCGCTTGCGAATGGCACAGAAGGATCTAGAAAATCTAATGCGCTCATCGTTTACGATCGAGACAAGTCTGAAACAGAAGGACCTTAGTTGATCGAGAACCTGCTCGAGCAAGAAGAAATATATTGGGCACAGCGTGGGCGAGTGAACTGGTTGCGCTGAGGAGATCGAACACAAAGTTTTTTAATCAATCTGCTTCAGCTCGTAGGCATCGTAATTTGATCAAAAAACTAAAAAATAATAATGATGCTTGGATTGAGGGTAATGATAACCTCAAGCCCCTTATTTTTTATTACTTCTAGAGCCTTTTTAACTCGGATGCAGGTGTGATCAATGAAGGACTAGTACATTCTGTTAAGCAGGTTGTAACTGAGGATATGAATAGGATACTAATGGCGCCATTCACGAAGGAGGATGTTAAAAAATCTCTTTTCCAAATAGGAGATATGAAGGCTCCTGGACCGGACGGATTCCATGCTGTTTTCTTTAAACGGTTCTGGTATATTATAGGCGATGAGCTGACAAAAGAAGTCCTTGATGCGATCATTCACAAAAAAAATTCCTGAAGGGTGGAATTCTACAAATGTTGTGCTCATCCCAAAGGTGGACAGCCCGGAGGTACTAACTCAGTTTAGACCCATTAGCTTATGTAATGTGGTCTACAAAATTATTTCTAAGATGCTAGCAAACAGACTCAAGAAGATCTTGCCTGAGGTAATCTCCCCAAATCAGTCGGCATTCGTTCCAGGTAGATTAATGACAGATAATGTGCTAGTGGCTTATGAGTGTTTTCATGCAATAAAAAAGAAGACACATGGATCAAATGGTGTTTGTGCAGTCAAGCTGGATATGCTCAAAGCGTATGATCGAGTTGAATGGGGCTTCTTACAGAGAATGATGTTGAAACTGGGCTTTAATCTGAGTTGGGTGGATATGATTATGGTGTGCGTCTCGTCTGTAAGCTACAGGATCAGGTTTAATGACACAGAGACAGATGAGTTTATGCCCACGAGGGGGCTTAGGCAGGGGGATCCTTTATCCCCTTACCTATTTCTGTTATGCTATGAGGGTTTATCCAGTTTACTGGCCCATGAAGAAAGCATTGGAGGAATTGAAGGTTTAAGGGTTTGCAGAAACGCGCCCTCAATCTCACACCTTCTTTTCGTTGATGACTCACTTATTTTAATGAAAGCAACAGATCAAAACGCAAATACCTTGAAGAAGATTTTGGATACTTATTGTGCAAGCTCGGGCAGCGGGTTAGTAATGCAAAATCCAGTATTTTTTTCAGCCCTAATACTGGAGTGTTGGTCAGGGAAGGTGTTTGTGGCATCCTGGATATCCTGACGGAAGCACTGACTGACAAGTACTTGGGTCTCCCTACTATGGTAGGAGTGGACAGAAGCGATTGCTTCCAACACCTTGTTGATAGAGTTTGCCAAAGGTTGAAGGGATGGAAGGAAAAGATACTATCAGTACAAGGCAAAGAAATTTTGGTGAAATCGGTGGCACAAGCAATCCCTTCTTATGCCATGTCGGTCTTCAAATTACCCAAGGGGGTTTGCAAGTCAATAACAGATGAAATCGCAGGTTTTTGGTGGGCAGATGGAGAGGAGAAAAAGAAAATGCACTGGTTTGCATGGTGGAAATTATGTGTCCCAAAGAAGAAGGGTGGCATGGGGTTTAGGGACCTTCACAGCTTTAATCTTGCTATGTTAGCAAAGCAGTGTTGGCGACTTCTCCAAAATCCTGATTCTTTATGTGCACGTGTTCTGAGTGCCAAGTATTATCCAAATGTTGATATTCTGAAGGCAGGGCCTAAAAAGGGTTCATCATTCACTTGGCAAAGCATTGTTGCAGGTATACAGACTTTCAAGCGAGGGTGTATTTGGCATATAGGGTCTGGCTCACATATTAACATATAGGATGATCCCTGGATTCCTTCTAGTGAGTCAAGAAGGATGATCACACCTAAGGGAGGAACCATTCTGTCTAAGGTTGAAGAACTTATATATCCACATACGGGTCAGTGGGGTGTGGAGCTCCTTCGGGACAATTTTTTACCCGTGGATGTTGCAAGAATCTTACAAATTCCTTTGCATGTTGAAGCCGTAGAAGATTTTGTTGCTTGGCACTTTACAAGGTCTGGTACCTTTTCGGTGCGATCTGCTTATCACGTAGAGTTCAACCACCAGTTCGGCCGTCAGTTTGGTCGATGGGATACTCCAGGTGGTTCTCGAATTAACTTAGTGTGGAAACAACTTTGGCAGCTCCGCGTCGCCGGGAAAATCAAGCACTTTGGTTGGAAGGTTCTAAAGGGGGTGTTGCCATGTTTCGGTGTTCTAGATGGAAGACACATTCCTATAATCCCCCAATGTCCCTTCTGTAAAATCGGTTTGGAAGATATACATCACTGCATCTTCACATGCTCAAGGGCCATGGAAGTGTGGAATGAACTTCAGCTGGCAGATACAGTACAGAAGGCAGTGGTACAAGATCGCTCGGGGTCCATTACTCTGGAGATCCTCCTACAATCTGATTTTGTGATACATGAAATACCAGCAGCAGAACTCATACTTGTGGCAATGTGGTACATTTGGTGGCAGCGGAGACAAGCGATGAAGGGGGAAACCATACAGACTCCTGATAGAACGGCCCTATTGATTAAGGTACTCGCTACAAATTTTGTTCGAGCAAACTCACCAAACAAGCCAACCCGAAAGTTAGACCAGATATGAAGGAAACCTGACTCGGGTATAGTGAAAATCAACGTGGATGCATCGTTCCATGCTGATACAATGGCCGGAGCATGTGGAGCCGTGGCGAGAGATGAACATGGGACCTTCATCGCAGCGGCGAGCTGGATTTTGCCTCATGTCGTTTCGGCAGATTCCGCAGAAATATATGCAATCAGGTTTGGACTTATTCTTGCTGCTAACGTTGGATGCATCAAAATTGTTATTGAATCAGATAGCTTGAATGCTCTTGAGGCGGCTTCAAACCCAGAGGCATACATGGGCGGTGATGCTGCAGTTATAACCGAAGCAAAAATCTTGGCTATGGAGTTTTCATCTGTTAGTTTCGTCCATTGCTGTAGGGAAGCCAACCTAGTAGCTGATAGCTTAGCAAAACATTGCTTTAGTACTAGAGTTTCAGAAGTTTGGGACTCCTTTCCTCCTGACTTTATTCTTCCAAAAATTGTAAACGATTTGGCCATCATTTGAGGAATAAAAGTTATTGATGATTCGGAAAAAAAGTCTCCGAGTATCCCCAGCCGCAATCGGGATCTGAACGCGAGTCGTTGTTTCATAGATGAACTCGGCTCTTCCATCTCTAGTTCACTACTCCATGCGCCAGACTGCGCTATCACTCAGCACACACATGCTCATGCACATCACCGAGCGCCTGTCGCGGACGCATATACACACCGCCCCAACACCGTGCACCCGGTCATATTATCATCGACACCGATTCAACCGATCTAAGGTAATATCATATTCATGATTTTATATGGCGGGCGAAACCGGAAATCAAATTTGGCCCTAGGGAACACGTGCTCCCGCGTGTGAAAAATGATTTTTGAAATGTCAAAAAAATCCTCGCAAAATTTTTATGTATTCATAGTCACATCCAAATGCTAGCCGCAAAGTTATACGCAAAAAGGTTAAACATTTTGGAATGTAAAAGTTGAACATCAAATGTTACTCTAAATTTATTTGTTTTCGCCGACGAAACATTAATGCTCCGTTTCACATGAAAATTGTCAAGCATACTTGCGGCACAAACACGAGCATCCATAGAGAAATGAAAAAAATGAAAATATTTTACCACTTTTTTTGAGTTGCTGTTTATCCGAGAGCAAATGCTCCCGGTAGCCAAAACGCCTCTCCAAGACGAAACGGCCATGATTGTGACACAAGCTGCAGGAAAATAGCCCCGTGATTGACATGCATGCCAAAATCATGGGAGATCGTGCTGATTTAGGCTGAAATTTTGCTGTAAATTTGGTTGCCACGTATGTTGATAATTCAGTGATTTATCTTCATCAACATGATGCAGTTTGTTTGTTATACTTTTGATCCAAAATTTATTATTTTTGGCATTGTGTGTATAAACTATTTCATATCAATACTGATTTTGGAAGGAATAAAATCACGGGCAGATTATATTAATATGCCTATAGCCCCGCAGAAACAATATATATTAAGGGCCCCTAAGTTTAGTTTTTGCCCGGGCCCCAAAAATCGCAGGACCGACCCTGAGCCCGGAGTCCCAGTTGAAGACCCGTGTGGTTTTCGTTGTATTACTTCACACTTATGATATTACATGGTTGAGTTATTTACATGTAATTTTCAGAACTCTAATGTCAATAGACTATTTTGAAGACCTGTCGGTTGTGATCATCTAGTTAGTTTAGTTGAATGCTTTTTGTGATTTTTGTGGGATTTTAAAATTATATTTATCTTTTTCAGATGGCTTCAGCCAGAAAACCTCTAAAGAAAGCTCCCGATTCGAAATATCCGGATCACAATCTCAGTCCGCTTTTCGCGCCAATCCTCATGCCCTCCATTGCACTACATTGTCGCCGACCTCTCATCGGACTATCACATCTCCTCGTCCTCCCCATCACGGGCCAACAGGGGCTAGCGTGTCTACTACGCGCTAGCCGACGCAAGGACCGAGCCGCCGATTTTCTTACCGTACACCATGGTTCACGGCTAGAGGCTGGTCGCATGTAGACACTACCTTCCATACATGGAAGAGTCCATGTTGCAGAAGCCCAGGCTGCCAATCTATGCAGTGGACGAAATTCTGTATCATCAACTATACTATGTTGCATAAACTTCCATACACGGGCCTTGGAGTCTATTAGAAACCTAGCGGCTGTAAAACCTTTGAATGATGCGGAGATTGAGGCCTTGGGTGTTAGGGTGCTTGATAAATTCTGCGCGGATCTTGTTCCTCCGTCTGCGGAGCCTGATGAGGATGAACTCCAGGTAGATGATGCAGCCCATGTTCAACCAGAGCACGGTTATGAGGACCGGGCTACAGGTGATAACATTCCTAAACGTAAGTGGAAGCGGAAGGTGTACCCTGCATCCGCGGTACGCAGGAGTGCTAGAATTCGTAAGGCCAAAAAATTCCATGATGACCTATGAAAGGAATATTCTGGAATAGCAGAGGTCTTAAGGACTTGGCTAAACGTAGGTTTCTAGCGGAAGCATCTTTAGAGCACCGTTTAGATTTCATTGCTCTCTCTGAAACTGGTAGGGATAATTTTGCACCTCAGTTTCTTAACACGTTGTCGGGAGGGGTGGAATTCGATTGGCATTGTCTTCCTCCAAGAGGGAGGTCCGGGGGCATCTTGCTGGGTGTGAGAGGTGATTCCCTTGAAGTCCGGAGTGTTGTTATGGGTGACTTTGCAGTGAAATTCAGAGTCAGGTCCAAAATAGATGGGTTTAACTGGGTGTTGGTGGCGGTCTACGGGGCTGCACAACCTGAGCTTAAACCTGAATTTTTGGCTGACCTGGTTCGAATTTGTGGGTCCGAACAACTCCCTATCCTGGTTGGGGGGGACTTCAACATTATTAGGAGGCGGGATGAAAAGAATAACGATAATTTTGATAGGCGATGGTCCTTTATGTTTAATACCATCATTGAGAGTTTGGATTTGAGAGAAATCGAACTCTCTGGTAGACAATTTACCTGGGCTAACTCTTTACCAAACCCGACATATGAGAAGTTGGATCGGGTTCTTGCAAGTGCCGAATGGGAGCAGAAGTTCCCTCTGGTCACGGTGCAGGCTCTAACGCGAGGAATTTCGGACCACACACCGCTATTTGTTGACTCAGGGGAGCCAAGGCATGTGGGAAACAAGAATACTTTCTCCTTTGAAACGTCATGGTTTGAAAGAGAAGGTTTCTTGGATATTGTTGCCAGAGAGTGGGCTAGAGAGTCTAGGGGTAGATCGCCTGTCGAGAGATGGCAGAATAAGATTAGGCATTTGAGGTGCTTTCTTCGAGGTTGGGCTAAACATCTAAGTGGAGTTTATAAGGTTGAGAAAGACAGACTCCTAGAGATTATTCAATACCTAGATGTTAAAGCTGAATCAGCGGTTCTTCAATCTGCGGATATGTGCTGTAAGATTGATGCGGAAAAGAGGTTGAAGGAACTTCTCCGCGAAGAAGAGCTGAAGTGGGCGCTCAGAGCAAAGGTTCGCAAAGTAATCCAAGGGGATGCGAACACTCAATTCTTTCATCTGATTGCGAATGGCAAACACAGAAAGAAAAAAATATTTCAGCTCGAGCAAGATGAAGGCACAATTGTTGGTCACGATAATCTTAAGCTATACATCACCGAATACTACAAGCAGTTATTTGGACCGCCGGAGGATAGCGCTGTGTCCCTCGATGAGTCCAGGACTGAGGATGTGCCTCAATTAACTGCTGCTGATAATGACATGCTAGTTGCGCCGTTTACGGAAAAGGAGGTTTTCGATGCCATCTCTCAGATGGAGAACAATAAGGCTCCCGGGCCGGATGGGTTCCCGGCGGAGTTTTACAAAAGATGTTGGCATATCATCAAAGGGGATCTGCTACCCATGTTCCACGACCTTTTTGCTTGACGGCTTCAACTTTTTCATTTGAACTTTGGAACGATAACGTTGCTTCCAAAGAAGACCGACGCTCTCAGGATTGAGCAGTTCCGTCCTATCTGCCTCTTGAATGTCAGTTTCAAAATTTTTACCAAGGTTGGGACTAATAGGCTCACACAGATTGCGCATTCTGTGGTGCAGCAATCCCAAACAGCTTTCATGCCAGACAGAAACATCCTTGAAGGGGTGGTGGTGTTGCATGAAACGCTCCAGGAAATTCACTCTAAGAAACTTGATGGAGTCATCTTTAAAGTAGATTTTGAGAAAGCGTATGACAAAGTTAAATGGCCTTTTCTGCAACAAGCTTTGCGTATGAAAGGTTTCCACGAGGGCTGGAGGAGCCAGATTGAAACTTTTACGCAAAAGGGTAGTGTTGGCATAAAAGTGAATGACGATGTCGGTCATTACTTCCAGACACATAAGGGCCTGCGGCAGGGAGATCTGATGTCCCCTATTCTGTTCAACATAGTAGCCGATATGTTGGCGGTGTTGTTAGGGAGAGCCAAGGAAGTTGGCCAAATAGGGGGCTTGGTGCCACACTTAGTGGATGGGGGTATATCCATCCTGCAATACGCTGATGACACTATCATCTTCATGGAGCATGACTTGGTAAAAGCTAGAAATCTGAAGCTGCTACTTTGTTTGTTTGAGCAGCTAAGTGGGCTCAAAATTAACTTCCACAAAAGTGAGTTGTTCTGCTTTGGGAGAGCCAAAGAGGAACAAGAGGATTACAAGCAGTTGTTCGGATGTGGTTTGGGTGAGCTGCCTTTTACCTACTTAGGAATTCCTATTCATCACCGCAAGCTCACGAATAATGAATGGAAGTGTATTGAGGATCGTTTCGAGAAGAAGCTAAGTTGTTGGAAGGGCAAGCTCATGTCGTATGGAGGCCGTTTAATTCTTATTAATTCGGTGCTCACGAGCATGCCCATGTTCCTTTTGTCCTTCTTTGAAGTCCCAGTTGGAGTTAGGAAACAAATGGACTTCTATCGATCGAGGTTCTTTTGGCAGGGGGAGGAGCCTAAGAGAAAATATCGGTTAGCGAAGTGGGATATCATTTGTAGACCAAAAGACCAAGGGGGTATGGGGATTGAGAATCTCGAAGTCAAGAACCGGTGCCTTCTTAGTAAGTGGTTGTGGAAGTTATCCTCAGGAACTGACGCCATGTGGGCTCAAATCCTGCGTAACAAGTATCTCCAAACCAAAACTTTGGCTCAGGTGTCAGTTAGACCAACTGATTCACCCTTTTGGAAAAGGGCTTATGAAAGTGAAGCTTTCATTTTTTCAGAGGTCAAAGCATTTAGTTGGTAATGGTGCAAGCACGAGATTCTGGGAGGATACTTGGCTTGGAGAGGCTCCCCTAGCAATCCAGTATCCGTCTCTGTATCGTATAGTTCGAAGGCGCGATGCTTTGGTTGCATCGGTCTTCGCCTCGATACCCCTGGATATCCAGTTTAGAAGATCGTTAGTGGGCAATCGTTGGGAAGAGTGGCTGCATCTAGTTAGGAGACTGATGCAGGTACAACTATCTCAACAACCTGATAAATTACGCTGGAATCTCACTAGGTCGGGGGGATTCACGGTTAAATCAATGTATGTTGATGTTATTAATTCCAGCTCGATTCCTACTTCAAAGCATGTGTGGGACGTCAGAGTTCCTTTAAAGATCAAGGTGTTTATGTGGTTTCTACATAAACATGTGATCTTAACAAAGGATAATCTTATTAAGCGTAATTGGACAGGACCTACTAGGTGTAGTTTCTGTGATCAGGGTGAAACCATTAAACATCTTTTCTTTGACTGCCCACTAGCTAGAATTCTTTGGACGACTATTCAAGTCGCTTTCAATATTACCCCACCAAGGTCGGTTAACATGTTGTTTGGGACATGGCTAACCAGGGTAGAGCCCGGGTTAGCAAAACATATTCGCTTGGGGGTTTGCGCTTTTTTGTGGGCGCTTTGGAATTGCAGAAATGACTTCGTCTTTAACAGATCAACAAATATCCATGTTTTGCAGGTTATCTTCCGAGCAACGGCTCTTATCCGTTCCTGGTCGCTACTCACTCCGACGGAGGCCAGGGAGCTTTTGGTTACTGCTGCTATCCGATGGGAGATGGTAGCTCGGGATATATTCAGCCGGTTTGGATGGCGGTCGTGTAACAGGATAGGCAATTAGTTTACCTGTCTATTTTGGAGCCAAACGGCTGTGATGTATAAGTGCTTTGGCTAGCTTGTGTATCTAGCCTTCGGGCTCTGTGTGAGCCTTTTCTTACTTTTCTTGTTGACAACCTTGTGACTTGGAGACTTTGTGGACTATTTTATGCTTAATAAGATGGCCGTATGCATCATGCTGATGCAGAGGCCGGGGAAGCCCCCCTTTTCGAAAATAAAATAAAATAAACTTTCACACGTTTTTCAATATCAAATTATTTGTTAATAGTTCTGCGGCAAATGCGCGAGGTATCATCTACTAATAGATAGTAACAACCGGCATCGTCCATGTCTCATAGTTTTTTTTCCATGCAAGAACAAACGAGTCTGGGATTGGTCGATGTGGGAACAGCTAAAGACGCATTTGTGTCCCCGGACAAGAAAAGATGCATTTGTGTGTCAATGGTGAGTTGAGCAAGAGGTTTCCGTACGTACCAGCCAGCGGATGGATAGCTTCGATTTGTTTAACTCTTGCATCTCAAAGGTAGCGACTATTACATGGATACGGTGCAGTGCACGCTAGTACTCGCTCAATTTCAAAATATCGTGCATTCTCGGTTTCTGCGCTTCAATCTTGATCATAAATTTAACTAACAAGACTGACTGCCACGGAAGCAAAAGTTATATCAGTGAATTCGTATTCAAAAGAAGTTTTCAATTATATAATTTTTGCTCCCGCCGCAGTCGGCCTCGTTGGTTAAGTTTATGGTCAAAGTTGAATCACGGGAAGCGCGAGCACACTATATTTTGAAACGGATGGAGTAATGTTTCTGCTGACATCATATTCAGCACGTCACAAAACAAAAACCATAAAGGCGTGAAAATAATAGAGGTGCGCGCTAGAGCCAATCGATGCCCATTCATGTTTTGTACATATATAAGACATGCATAGAACACAAGAAGAAAGAAGATACTCAAGACAACCAGGGCCCTTTCATTCACCCGTTGTAAATGGAGACTGCAACATAATATGTGCACATATATGCATTGGCCAACTCATACGGGCTATTGATTGATTGATCGACAACGCAGTGTGTGTCCAGATCTGGCATGCTATGTACAAGACCGAGAGTGCCACCATCTGGACATGGACTATACTTATGGCTAGTTGATCTGTATTTCCTTACTTTTACATTCTGTATGTACATATTTAATTTTTAAAGAAAATTACCGTAGAACTATTGTTCTACAGTTTCGGGGTCAAAAAAAAAAACTTATGGCTTGTTATAGGAAAGAAACTCCAACACTGCTTCCTTTCGCTCCTCAAAGCGCCATGGAAAAAACCACATCTTCAAGATGCGCTAGGCCGAGGGTAATGTTAAGCACACGGATCAAGCTGAATGGAGCAGCTTGCATTCAATCATTATGTCGGCAATAGAATTAATTCCCATTTTTATCCTCAAGTTTCAAGTTTATATGGTTGCATGCATCTTTCGAATGCAGAGGCCGAAGATAAGCCTTTTTTTAAAGAAAGTTTCAGGCTTGTGACAGGTTTTAATTTACTCTTTAAGAAAAACATATCTCATTGGCTCGATATATCAAAGGTCTTTTTGATTAGGAAAAGTCCAAAATAAACCTTGAACTTGTACATGAAAGTTAAATTAAACCTTGAACTTTGAATCCCTAAAATCAGCACACCAAACTATTTAATCCCAGTCTATTCTGAACCTGGAGCGTGTTCTGAAGGGGATCGCCGACGTGGCAGCTAAGACTATGGTCTGACCACCAGAAGCGAAGCATGTTTTATTTTTGTAACGCGCAACTAAAAATACCCAAAAGAAATTTTAACCTCACAGGTATTCCAACTTGAAACCTGATGCTTCAGGGATAATGCCGCCAGCCACTTCATCAAATGATTTTGGGTGATTAAAGTCAAGTGCGAAACTATTCAACAACACACGACACCGTCAAGATTTGACTTTTTTAAAAAATATTGAAACATTTTCTTGAAAATTGTCAACAATTTTGAAAAACAAATATTATTAAAAGGAAAAAAGCAATTTGAAAATTCCAAACTTTCTTTTGGAGAAAATTGAACAATTTTTTGGAATTATGATCATTTTTTGAAAAACACAAAGAAATTTTGAAAACATGAAACATTTTCAAAATTCTTGAACATTTTTAAAGTGCGAACACTTTTTGAAAAATGCCAAAAAAACACTAACAATTTTTTAAACCTGAACGAAACTTCAATGTGCAAAAAATTCTAAAGTTTTAAAAAGTGGGAATAAATTTTGAAAATTTGTTTGCACTTTAAAATTTGGTTCAAGTTTCAAAATTGTTTGTTTTTTTTAGAGTGTCCGCACTTAAAAAAATCTTTGAAGATTTAAAAAATGGTTCACGTTTTCATATTTGTTGGTGTTTTTCAAAAAGGTTCATAATTCCAAAATATCCATAAAATGTACGGAGTTCAAAGTTGTTGATAATTTTTAAGAAAATGTATCGAATTTTTTTGAAAAAAAATTCAAATCTGGATGTTGCGCTAAGTGGTTAAATACTTTCCCGCTTATACTTTACCAAGAACAGGTATCTATTGGATTGTCTAGCAGGAATAGTTTAGCGACGCCAGGTCCCAAGTATCCCCAGCCGTCTACCCATTTCTGCGACTTTATAAGTAGCATGTTACGGAATCGTTACAAAAAATACCCGCTTTACGCCTGGTGGGCCAGTTCAGTAGCGTCCGGCGAAGCCAATCCTTGGTTTGAGGTGCCATGTCGACAATCCTTGTTTGGCAACACAGTCGAGGTTTATAAATAGACTGGGATCACAGAGTTCAGTGCGCTGATTTCAGGGATCCGAAGTTCAAGATTTGATTTAGCTTTCGTTTACAAATTCATGGTTTATTTTGGACTTTTTCCTTCTGATTACGAACCAAAATCATGGCATGCCCATATCCACAGTGGGCATTTCCTGTGGTGTGAATGTTGATTGCAATTTAGGTCCAAATAGTTAGAGGTACACGCAAGTAACGTTGGCGGCTTGGTGCTGTCGTCTTCATCGTGTGTCACGTAACAAGTAATATGAATCAGAAAGAGAAAACAACAACTTAAGGCGGTCGAGCCAATTGGTATACCCATCTATCTGTTGTACTATCTCAGCGATCACTATTGTGCATCATATGGAGACATGCATGCAATGGACAAAAGCCATGTGGAGCACACCAGCGAAGGAGCTGAAGACAAGCGGAGTCAACTCATGCATTGAAGCCGGAGAGCAAAAATACTTTTTTTAGTTGAGAGCAAACATACATTTTAGGGTTAATTATTCTTTTGCCCTCAGTGGTGTCCATGTGCTCAGTTTTGCCCTCAGATGCAAATTGTCCTCAGTTTTGCCCCTAGTCCGAGCACAGCAACTACGACGAGGCCAAACGGCCATATTTGAGTCCATTCCGGCGTTAGTAGTTGTGGGTCCGGAGCTTACACGTGGGACCGCGTGGACGTGGGTCCGGAGCTGACATGTAGGCCCCTGCAACTAAATCCCCAAATCATTCTAGCTCACACCCATCCGCCCGGCCGGCTGTCCTGCGCCGCCGCCGCCGCCACCTGCGCCGCGGCCAGCACCTGCCCCGCCACCAGTTGCACGGCCTGCTCCGCCGCTACCTCCCTGCGCCTACACTCCACGGCTCATTGTGACGCCCACCACCTTCCTGCGACGCCACGGGTGGGGCGCCCGCCACCTGCTCGATTCGCGGCGCGGCCTCCTTCCGTGCGCCCGGCCGGAGCGCTCAAAGGTGGGGGGCTGCTGGAGCTATTTGAACTAAGAGGAAGAACCCTAGGGCGAAATGGTGAGCAGCGGCGACCCCGGAGTATTTGGCGAGGCAGGCATCAGGCCGGAGATCCGCCGCGTCCACGACTGGGTTCCCGAGGGGTAAGTCTCGCCTCTTGTTTAGATTGAGCTTAGTTGTGCATTTGAACACTCGATTCGAGTAGGTTTGCCCAATTAGTGTGCTGATTGCGTCTCTGTTTTTCGCCGGTTAGGATGGAGTTGCGGTTTGCTTTCATGGTGCACATTAGAAGGGACCGGTACATGTTCGATGCAAAGGATAAGAAGAAATACCAAGGAGGTTTTGATTATCGGTTGCCAATGGCTAGTAATTGGAGTTTCAGACAATTTGGGGAGGTAATTTGTAGCCAATATCCTTGGGGTTTGCTTGATGAAGTGGTATGCAAATACTATGATGGGGAAAAGAATTGGGTGACAGTTAGTAATGATGAAGAGCTAGCTACCATGTTTATTAGGCATAAAGAGAAAGATAATTTTCATGTGAGGCTGCAAGTTGATGTGCTTGAGCAGGCATTTGGACCTAGGATGGCGGGTGCAACATCTCGGGGAGAATCAAGTCGTCGTAATGGCATCTCTAGCCAGAACAGTTCAGTTGGTGCACGGCGATGTGGTGGCTCGACAAGTGTGGGCAACAGCAGTAGGGTCCCCCTTGAAGTGGAGCCTGATGGCTACAATTCTGGGGTTGATGAAGAGAAGTTATATTCTGATGTTATTCAGAATTTACGACGGGCACCTCGGGCTGAAAACCAAGATGAGGCTCACAATGCAGTCCGTGTGGATGATGACGCGATGGGTGAGGACGAAGACCTTGCAGCTGTTGAATGGGACCCTTTGAACCCTCAAATGGAAGAAGGTACAGTTTTTGCATCCATGAATGAGTGTAGAAATGCACTTGTGACATACTGCATCAAGGTAGAACGTACTTTCAAAGTTGACAAGAGCGATCAAGTACGTTACAGAGTGCACTGTCCGACTGAGGGTTGTCCATGGAGGCTGCTTGCAGCTAAAATGCGAAATAGCACTAATGTTCAGGTCAAAATGAATCCTTTTAAGCACACATGCCAGGAATCAACCCTTAGGAAGGATACAATCAGTAGAGCCAAGTCAAGATGGGTGGCAGAAGAAGTAAAAAAGTGGGTGAAAGAAAACCAGCAAGTGGGTCCAAAGGAATTGCAGAAGAACATCAAAGATAAGTTCAAGATAGATTTACCATACATGAGGTTGTTCAATGGTAAACAACATGCTATGAATTCTATTTATGGTAACTGGCAGGAAAGTTTTCAATTGTTGTATTCATTCAAAGGTGAAGTGGAGAGGACAAGCCCAGGTAGTATTGTAGATATTGATCACCACACCGTGGAGTACACATTCAGGGGAGTGACAAAGACCAAGGAATGCTTTAGAAGGGTTTTTGTCTGCTTTGAGGCTTGTCGCCGGGGTTTTTTGGCAGGCTGCAGGCCTTATTTGGCTATTGATGCCACTTTTCTCACAGGAAGGTTTAAAGGACAGTTAGTAGCAGCTTGTGCAGTTGATGCACATAGTTTTGTATTTCCAGTTGCCTATGGTGTGCTGGAGACAGAGTCTGAGGAGAGCTGAACTTGGTTTTTGCATAATCTCCGTCGGGCTATTGCACATCCCAATGGGTTGGTCATTCATACAGATGCCTGCAAAGGTTTAGAAGTGGCCGTGGACAATGTGTTCCCTGGAGTAGAGCATAGGGAATGCATGCGTCACCTTGCTGTAAATTTCATGAAGAAATTCAAAGGAAAGGTGTATACCGACAATTTATGGCCAGCATCTTTGACATGCAGTGTGAAGAAGCACAACTACCACTTGAGGCAGTTATACATGAATCCCAAAGTGAAAGAATACTTGGAAACACACCACTCCAAGTTATGGGCCAGAAGCCAATTCAGTGAAGTGAGCAAAGTTGACTATGTGCACAATAATCTAGCAGAGTCTTTCAACTCAACGATCCGGAAACTAAAGGGTCATTATGTGGTGGATTTGCTTGACAGGATAAGGATAGAATACATGCAGAAATTTCATTATCGTGCAGGAATAGCCGAGGCAAAATTCATGGGCCACATTATCATCCCTGCTGTGATGAATGAACTGAAGCAGAAGACAATAGGCTTGGAAATGAACATGACGCTTTGCTCGGGTACCACAGCAGAGATATCATATTTGGATAAAGAGAAGAGGGAATGGAGATATCCAGTGGATTTAGAAGCTAGAACTTGCAGTTGTAGGCAATGGCAGATAACTGGGTTGCCATGCATTCATGCCTTGTTTTTCATCACTTCTCTTCCAGGTCCAGCAGGGAACATACAACAGTATGTGCATGATTACTACTCTGTTGCAAGGTTCAAAGCCACATATGCTTATGCCTTGCCTGCTATGGAGGGAAAACAACAATGGGACATGGTGGACCCTGGATTCAAGCTTTGCGCTCCAGTTCTGAAGAGAGCAGCAGGTAGACCAAGGAAGAGTCGAATAAGACCTCGCAGCGAAGGAGCTGGACTTGGAGCGAGGAAGCGTAAGTGCACAAGATGTGGTGGGTCTGGTCATTTCGGTAAGTATTGTGATAACACAGTAGATCCAGCGTTCGGAGAGAGTTTCGATGAAGGCTTCGATGAAAATGTTGGTCAGCAGCCGGTTGCCTCAACAGATGATGAAAATGTTGGTCAACAGCCGGTTGCCTCAACAGATGATGAAAATGATGGTTAACAGCCGGTTGCATCAGATGAGGATTTTGACGAGGTTCCAAATGATGATGGTCAACAGCCGCATGATTTTGACGATGATCCAAAATATCCTCCAAATAATGATTCAAGTGAGGCTCCAAGTGGTGATCCAAGTAAGGCTCTAAATGGTGATCATGGTGATCCAAGTGAGGCTCCAAATGATGATCCAAGTGAGGATCCAAATGGTGATCCAAGTGAGGCTCTAAATGGTGATCATGATGATCCAAGTGAGGCTTCAAATGGTGACCAACCTTCTGTTGTTGTGAGTTCTGCTAGGTATGTAAATCTTGCAAGGGTCAAATACTACTGTACATCTATCACTTGACACGATCTCATTACCGTTTATGTTTGGACCCTTTATGTTTTGCACAGCTCTATGGTAGGTTTGAAGAAGACGCGCAAGGTACCGACAACCAAGAGAAGAAGAGAAGAAACAATGAGCACAAGGTGCACGAGGAGCAAAGTGATGGCAAGAAGCTCAAGGAATAGACAGAAGCCCCAACGCTATCTATGAACAATTATGAAACATTATGAATAAGGAATGATGTTGTATTATGAAACATTTATCACTTGACATGTTGTATTTCTGTTGGATGATGTTGGACCTATGTTAGAAGTATGTTTGACATGATGTTTAAATATCTGTTGGATGATGTTTGAATGAGCACATGGTTTTTCTTTTTTTTTGATTTTTTTGAATTTTGTTTTGCTCATTTAAATTCTGGTCAAAACTAACTTTGACCAAGATTTAAGCAAGTCTAAAACATCAAAATGATAAACTAAGCCTGGATACTTCTTAGTCAATCCAAAATGAAGTTGTGGTGAGGTTTTTGAAATTTTCATGAAAAATGTGCTAAAAAGAGGGGTCCAAAGGTAGGGTAAACGGCCTCATTTCTAAGCAAGGTTTTTTTCGACCTTATCTAAATCAGCCAAATAACTTTCATACACATATATTCTATATGTACAGACTATGTGCGCTGGTTTTTCTATTTTTTGATTTTTTTTAAATTTGTTTTGCTCATTTGAATTCTGGTCAAACTTAACTTTGACCAAGATTTAAACAAGTGTAAAACATCAAAATGAAAAACTAAGCCTGGATCCTTCTTAGTCACTCCAAAATGAAGCTGTGGTGAGTTTTTTGAAATTTTCATGTTCATTTCCCCAAAACACTTCTCTTCACTTCATACCAGAGAGTGAGATACTCGAGATATCATACAATACACATGAACTTATCATTTAAATGTATGTAAAGCTTGTTTATCAACTTAAATCGTTAGTATATGACATAAGAAGACTATGTGCGCAGGTTTTTCATTTTTCTGATTTTTATTTAATTTATTATGCTCATTTGAAATCTGGTCAAACATAGCTTTGACTGCTCCAAACCCCTCCCAAACCCCGCTAACCCTAGCGCTGAATAAGGACTGTTCATCTAACCCTAGCGGTGATCAAGGGCCGTCGATCTAACCCTTCTAGAAGAAATCTGCGGGGAGGAGGGGGACGATCCGCGAGATGCAATCTGATTGGCTGGGAGATTGTTTTTTTAACAAATATCGGACGCGCTGGATGGACCATTGGGCCGTCTCGTTGTCTGGGCTTGAGATCGCAGTAAATAGCCCGTCTCAGCCTTTCCAGGCCTTGCATGCATGGAGGCGGCTATGTGGGTTTGCGCATGCGCGGGAGGCGGCGACGTGCATGCATGCGAGTGAGGCGAGCGAGGCGCGCTAGGCGAGCTAGGCTAGCGAGGCGAGCTAGGTGGTTCAGGGCAGTGGTTCAGGGCAGCGGTTCACATGCACTGCCCGGTCAAAGATGCATCGTTTTCGTGCAAAAATTTAAGTGTGCAAAACGTAACGGATACACACACGCGTCCGGATTCACGCACGCACCGTTCTCATCCTTTCTCTCTTCCTCTCCCACCCACAGGCCTATAAATGGGGTGCCTCTCTTCCTCTCCCACCCACAAGCCAGATCCGATCCTCTCCAACTTCAAACACCCAAGCGACCAAGCCCTCCCCAAGCGAGACCAAGTGAAGAAGATGCAGTTCAACGGGCCGACCTTCCGCCGTCCACCTGTGGTGCCGGAGCTGCGCTACCCACCGGGCGTGCTCGTGGAGAGGGAGCTCCGTGTGTGGGCTATTTCAAGGTGGAGGGGTTCCGTCGAACTCACCCGCGCCTTCCTCAGAGCCGGCTATGCCCACCTCCCACGGGGCTCGCCGAGGATGTTCACCCTCAACGAGGTTCCTGACCGCGGCGGCATCCTCCTACTGCTCACGGTCACCTTCACCAACCCATTTGACGCGCGCGAGCTGCTCGGCCAAGTCTTTTGGTGCGGCTGCGAGGCCATCTTCTTCACCATCTACAACATCTACACCAACTACGAGCGCATCTTCCCCGCTCCAGGCCAGATGCACTCCCTTCCCTACGACAACGAGGAGGAGGTGTGAAGATGAAGATGGTGTTGAAGGGGCACGCGCGGCCAAGGTGGAAGAAGGAGGTCAAGATGAAGATGTTCAAGCCCGGAGTCAAGCTCGTCATGTTTGGTTTTTTATTTTGTTGCTTTTCTATGTCATGTCGTGTCGTGTCATGTTTCGTCATGTGTTCATGAACTGTCCGTGAACTTATCTAAGTTATTGTAATGGTACGGTGTGTTCTATCTCATTATGTGTGTTAAAAAATGTCCGTGCCCAAACTTATCATTTCTTCCCTAAACAAGTCATGAAGTTCAAGAACTTGTGGTTTTCATTAATGAAAATCGTAGGGGGTGAGAAGCCCTCTGTTTCATTCAAACAAAAAGTCATGAACTAACATGTAAATTTATTCCCTTTAAATCCTAAACCAAGTGCCACTCTAACCCTAAACCAAGTGCCACTCTGACCAAAATCATGTGGTAGTGCAACATACATTTTCAACCTTCCAACCCTCTAAAATTTAAGTGCAAAACAAAGGAAAACCACTCTCACGCGTATGCAAACATTCACGGTCTCACTATTTTTTTAAAAAAAAAATTCACAGTCTCACTATGTATACCTTCCTTCCCTACCCATGTCAAAGTCTTGCCATCTGTCCTAGCGGTTACCAGCGCAGCCCTAAACACCACAAACCCACGCGGTCCTGGGTTTGAGGCCCCAGCCGCACCAATTTTTTGTGCATTTTCCACCCTTCATTTTTTTATACATATTATGTTTTCCTCAATGTAATGCCCTTAAAAAATGTTCATTTATTTTGGCACCTGGCGTAAACCTCTACCAGAGCTGAGGCACATTTTCCATGACATTTTGGTCTTTGATTTAAATCACGGTGTATTTGAATTGGATTAATTAACAGCTCCAAAAAATTTCTAACCTTAATTGTTTGGCTCCGGAATAATTCAATTAGCTTCCACAAAAAGTTTCAGCATTATGATTTACTGCCTAAATTAAATCAGAATAGAAAACAAAAAAATATGCAAGAAAACCCCTGAATGGGCCTAATTGGATGCAGTTGGCCCATTAGTCTAGCCTGCACTTGGCTCTACGCTCTGAATTTGGCCCAAGAGCAACCTTTTTTCGGACAGAAAGGCAGAGCAGAGAGCTGCATTTCATTGATCAAAAGTTTCTGAATTCCTAATTTCTTCTCTTTTTTTCCAACATATTTAAATGTTGGTCACTTCTTCTCTTTTTGTTTCAACATTTAAACAACTTTAACCAACATTTAAACTAGGTGAATTTCTCAAACAATTTCAAGATTACAAATTCCTTCATAATTCATGCCTTTCCATACATTTTCAACATTACAACCAGTGCGATTACCATACCTACAAATGCCCAAAAGTATTTGCAAATGGGTATTGGTAGTGCTTGATCTTCAAGCTTCCTAACCTTCTTCTTCAACATCCTAAGCTCAATAGCTAGCTCTCTGTCAGTGCGTGCTTCGCCATCCATCTCTTCTTCCGGAGCTCATGGTGTGGCCACTGCCGTTCGTGGCAGCATGCGCAACCATTCTTCATGCTCTTCTTGCAGTTCATTCATCAAAGTCTTGGCCAGAGCATCGACCCAAAGAAAGAAGCATGTCACCTGCATGAACACTAAACAGATCAACCCATTGCTCAAACATCCCGACGACGAAAATGGTGCAATTGCCCCGATTCTTACCCCATTCTCGCTGCACACGTAGAACGGACGATTCTGGTTCCTCGGTGTCTGAGAAACCCTTCGATCAACGCCCGCCCGGCACCGCGGACAGACGAAGACAGGCATGTCCACACGCGCCCGGCTCTGCATCCGCGAGGTGGCGCGGGAGCTTGAGGAAGACATGGAGCTCGGAGCCGAAGGGGATCTCAACGCCGCCGCGCCCTCCACTGCTAGCTTCCCACCGCCGCGCCCTCCACAGCTAGCTTCCCGCCGCCGTGCTCTCTCTCTCGCCGTGGTCACCGCCGTGCTCTCTGTCGCCGTGGTCACCGCCGCTGTCGCCCGCTTATATAGCACACCCGCCAACGGCTCTCTGCTCAACGGCTCTTTGCTGGGTCCCACAAGCCACGCGTGCAACGGTCTGAATAAAATTGGCCGTTTCTGCCGCCTGGTCCCACCTGTAAGGGCCGAGTCAAAAGGTTGACCTGACGGAGACGGCAGAGTTCACGGAACGAGTCGGTGCGCATGGACTAGGGGCAAAACTGAGCACAATTCGCATCTGATGGCAAAACTGAGCACATGGACACCACTGAGGGCAAAAGGATAATTAACCCTACATTTTAAGTGGCCAATCGCATGCATGTAGGAAATGGAAATTGAAGACCACAAAAACGTATGGAATGGCCAACTCTGGTCGTGGAGAGGCATATGAAAAAATGGCACCATCTGTCGTTGTCCTGAATGGACCATTACTTGATTGATTCCCATGACCTTGGAAGTCGTTATCTGTTAGTGTAAGAGCGACTCTAGCAGATTCCTTACTCCTACGCTTCTTTTATAAAACCGTTAACATGAAGCTTAGGGATAAAAGTACATACTCTAAGGCTGGCTATAATGGGAGTATCATAAGCCATATCATGCATGTCAACTACACATTTTTATGAGGTAACACACAATTACTGATAAAAGAGAGGATTTAGTATCATACCAAGATACCATATCATTTTAAATGTTGTACTACATTGTGTCATGAATGACAATAAATGAGGCAATCTAAGATACTCCCTCCGTTTTTATTTACTCCGCATATTAGCTTTGACCTAAGTCAAACTTTATAAAGTTTGACCAAGTTTATCGAAAACAATCTAAACTTTCACAATAAAAATATATATGGTATGAAATAATATTGAATGATGATTCTAATGGTATTGATTTGGTATATATTGTGGATGTTAATTTTTTTTTATAAACTTAGTAGTCGAAGTTTACAAAGTTTGACTTGAGACAAAGCTAATATGCGAAGTAAATAAAAACAGAGAGAGTACCAACTTATGATACTATGCATTACGAAAGTAGTATCATACACTGGTATCATATGTATGATACTAGTATATGATACTCTCCAATACAGGTAGCCTAACAGATTCCTTACAACTAATTTTATCTCTACAAATTCTAGAGTGCACTAGGCTCTAGCCTTTATATTTAGAGGGCAAGGATGGCTGTTTTAGGGTGCATTGGACTCTAGCCTTTATAGTTAGAGGGTGGGAGTGGCTGTTTTAGAGTGCATTAGGCTCTACCCTTTTTATATTTAGAGGGGTGGGGGTGATTGTTTTAGAGTACACTCTATGACTTGGAAGGGGGGGGGTTCAATGTGGTGGAGCTCCCCGGTTCAATGGTGCCGACACCGACATCAATGGTGTTGAAGTCCGGTACACCTCCCATAGGCATGATTCTCACCGCTAAAATCACAGTCCATCTAATTTACCCATTGTGTACTGCCACTATCCGTGCCTACAAATAGCCGGCCTCCGCACGTCCACCCTGCCCCCTCATTCTCCTTGGCACAACTTCCCCCTTCCCCATCTCCTCCAGTTTCAAGCTCTACCGTGAACGCTTCTACCTCCACGACACAACACCAATTGCTTCAATCGGCTAGCCGAGGAGGGGTCGGCACCAACATTGTACATCTCCATGGCTTCCTTGCCCCCACGCTGATATGGGTCTTCAAAACCTATAATAACCTCCTAATGGACGCGTCAGTTGTTGGGCCCTTTCTTTCACTCTACTTTCCTATTCAGAACCACAGTGGTTTTCTTCGACAATCCTAGACCCGTGGCCTAATTCTTCGTTTTCTAAGAAAAATACTAATTCCATGTGTTTTTAGATGTTTTTCTAGCAACGCATGGGCCCCGAAGGAGGATTTTTGAATCCCAAGCTCCATGGATCTAGTAATTTTGAAAAAAAAATCTAAAACAATTTATAGTTTAAAAATGTGTAAAAAAGACACATGTATATAGTGATGCATACTTCATCTTTGTAAATTTTCATTATGAAATATGTTTTGGTGTGCTCCACCAAAAAATCATGAACTTATATAGTGAATAGTAAATGTGTTAAAAATGATGTTTTTTATGTTTTACATCAGAATGTATTTCATCATAAAAATTTACAGATATGTAGTATACATCCTTATATGCATGTGTAATGTTTTCCAAAATGTTCTGAAACTTAAAAGTTTAATTTTTTATTTTTTTTCAAAAATCCTGCTGCATGGATCTCCAACAGCAAATTTCCAATGAGCGCTGTGCTAGTTTACTAAAGGAGAGGGTATTACATAAGTTTTTTTTTCTCAAAACAATCATGCGTTGTTATAAATCATAGACCACGACGTGTCCACGGTGGGCTTTTACTGTGTGTAAGACAATAGGCTTTGGGGGGAATCGACACAACCCTCTAGAGGTGGCCTATCACATATATATATATATAATGAGGTGGTATACAACGTTACAATATACACATGTAAATACAGTCTAACACCCTCCCTCAATCTTAGCCACTTTCTAATGAATCTAGAAGGGTAAGATTGTGTCTGCAAGTCTCAAACTGTGGCAAAGGCAATGGCTTGGTGAAGATGTCAGCAAGTTGATCCTTGGAAGAAATAAACTTGATCTGTAGTTGCTTCTGAGAGACACGTTCACGCACAAAGTGATAGTCAACTTCAATGTGTTTCGTTCGGGCATGGAATACCGGATTTGCAGAAAGGTATGTAGCACCGATGTTATCACACCAAAGAACAGGAGGCTGTGATTGGGGTATACTTAACTCCTGAAGCAAGGACTGTACCCAGATAATCTCTGATGTGGCATTGGCCACAGCCTTATACTCAGCCTCAGTACTGCTACGCGAGACAGTAGCCTGTTTCCGAGCACTCCAGGCAATCAGGTTAGAGCCAAAGAAGACAGCATAACCCCCCGTGGATCGCCTGTCATCCGGATTGCCAGCCCAGTCTGCATCAGAACATGCTGAAAGACAACCAGAGTCAGACGGCCGAATATGCAAACCATGAGCCACCGTGAAACGAATATAGCGCAAAATCCGCTTAACAGCAGACCAATGAGTGTCACGGGGTGACTGCAGATACTGGCAAACTCAGTTAACAGCATAGGAAATGTCTGGTCGCGTGATCGTCAAGTACTGGAGCCCACCAACAATACTCCGGTACTCGGTCGCATCAGAAGAAGAAAGAAGCACACCATCAACAGCATTGAGCTTATCAGTGGTAGACATGGGTGTAGTCGTCGGTTTGCACTTAAGCATCCCAGCTCGCTGCAACAAATCCAGAGAGTACTTCTTCTGCGTCATAACAAGGCCAGCAGCACGAGAAGTAACCTCCACACCAAGAAAGTAATGAAGCTTCCCAAGGTCCTTGACCGCAAAATCAGCACCAAGTGAGCGAACAAGCGCAGTAGCAGCCGACTGAGAGGAGCTGACCAAAATGATATCATCTACATAGACCAACAAGTACATAGTAACCTCAGGCCTTTGAAGAAGAAACAATGAGGAGTCAGCAGTTGATGATGCAAAACCATGAGCACGAAGAGCCATTGCAAGACGAGCATGCCAAGCACGAGGAGCCTGCTTCAGACCATAAATTGCCTTGGACAGACGACAGATATGATCAGGGCGATCCGGATCAGAGAAACCCGGAGGCTGGCGCATGTAAACCTCCTCCGCCAAGACACCATGAAGAAAAGCATTTTGAACATCAAGCTGACGAAGAAACCAACCTCGAGTAACAGCCAGAGAGAGAAGAAGTCTGATGGTAGTAGGCTTGACCACTGGACTGAAGGTGTCTTCATAGTCAAGTCCAAAACGCTGTCGAAAACCACGAGCAACCAGACGAGCCTTATAGCGCTCAATGGACCCATCAGAATGCCTCTTCACTTTGAAAACCCATTTGGAATCAATGACATTTACCAGTGATTGTGGAGGAACAAGAGTCCATGTCTGATTGCGAAGAAGCGCTTGATACTCCTGCTCCATGGCCTCTCTCCAATGAGGAATGCGCATAGCAGCTTGATACGTGCGTGGCTCAGAGGATGGATCTGCGAGAGCAGCAGACATGCATGCCGCTAACCAAGCAACTGTGCCATCGTGACGTTGCTTAGGCTGAAAAATGCCACTCCGACTGCGCGTATGTGGACGTAGAGCAGCAGCAGGAGCCGGCGGAGGCGAAGGTGACGGAGACGTGACGGTCGCCGGAGATGCAGGAATCACCTCAGGCGAGCTCGGGACAGACGACTCCGGGCTGCATAGCGAAGACTGGCCCGACGACAGGGGCTTAGAGGCCATGGGCGAACCGAGGGTGGGCGAGGCCAGCTCCGGTGACACCGGCCCAGACGGCCTTGGCGAGGCGAGAGCAGGCGAGGCCGGCCCTGGTGAGAAGGACCCAGACACCCTGGGCGACGCAGGGGCGGGCGAGGCCAGGCCTGGTGATGACTGCCCCGACGCCCTGGGCGAGACGGGGACCGAGGAGGCCGGCCCAGTCGGCGGGGTTACAGGGCGCAACGATGGCGAAGGCAGCCCAGAAGCCAGAGGCGACCGGGCCAGGACGTCGATCGGCCGTGCATGAGCACGGAAACCGAGGCCATGCAGGGGCGCCATGTGCTCCTTATGCACAACAGAAGGTGCCGAGGATGAAGGCGATGGCGACGAAGAGGAAGATGGCGCTTCCAGAATCTCCAAACGAGCCCCACGACCAGTGCCTGCACCATGGTTAGGCAACAATAGAGGAGAATATGCAACATCATCAAATTGGTCATAAGCAACAGAGGATGAATGCATGATAGGTGGCTCGGTAGTGGACACAGGGAGTTTGGCAAAGGGAAAAACATGCTCATCAAACACAACATCCCGAGAGATGTAGACACGATTAGTGGGAACATGAAGACATTTGTATCCTTTATGAAGAGAGCTATAACCAAGAAAAACACACTTCTTGGAACGAAACTCGAGCTTACAATTGTTATATGGACGGAGATGGGGCCAGCAAGCACACCCAAACACCTTGAGAAAGGTGTAGTCCGGTTGTTCATTAAGGAGAACTTCAATGGGAGTCTTCATATTCAAAACACGAGTGGGAGTACGATTGATGAGAAAACATGCAGTGGTGAAAGCATCACTCCAAAAACGAAACGGAACAGATGCATGGGCCAAAAGAGTCAGACCAGCTTCAACAATGTGACGATGCTTACGTTCTACTGAACCATTCTGCTGATGTGTATGTGGACATGCTAAACGGTGAGTGATCCCAAGCGACTGAAAGAAGGAGTTGAGGTTGCGATACTCGCCACCCCAGTCCGACTGAACATGAACAATTTTGTGCTTGAGAAGGCGTTCAACATGTTTTTGGAACTGAACAAAAATGTCAAACACATCAGATTTACGTTTGATAAGATAAAGCCAGGTAAAGCGGCTGTAAGCATCAACAAAACTGATATAATAATTATGACCACTAACAGAAGTCTGACCAGGACCCCATACATCTGAAAACACAAGTTCTAAAGGATGTTTCACCTCACGACTGGACTCCGAAAAAGGAAGTTGATGACTCTTCCCCTGCTGACAAGCATCACACACTGCTACATCTTTATTACTAGACACACTAGGAAGTTCATGACGACGCAAAACATGCCGGACAATAGGTGTGGCCGGGTGACCAAGACGAGCATGCCACTGTGACGGAGATACCCGAACTCCACTGAAGACGCGAGCGACGCCAGGATGCTCCAGACGATAGAGACCTTGGCAGAGCCGCCCACTAAGAAGAATGTCCCTCGTGCCCCGATCCTTAATAAAAAGATCAAAAGGATGAAATTCACAAAGCACATTATTATCACGAGTGAGTTTAGGAACTGAAAGAAGATTACGTGTCACAGATGGAACTCGAAGAACATTGCGAAGTTGAAGACTCCTATTGGCATGTCTAGTGAGAAGTGATGCTTGACCAATATGAGAGATGTGCATACCTGCTCCATTGGCGGTGTGGATCTTGTCGGAGCCATGGTAGGGTTCACGAGTGTGAAGCTTCCCCATCTCACTGGTCAGGTGCTCTGTCGCCCCAGAGTCCATGTACCAGTGGGGATCAATGGATTAGGACTGAGTGTGTCCCTGTGGCTTCTGCGGCGGCGGACGATCAGCCATGGCGACCTGACAAGCAAAGTTGCGTGTATCCTTCCCGTCATTGCCAAGACCAAGAAAACCCCGCTGGAAGCGCTTGTGACACTTCGAGGCCCAGTGCCCATCGCGACCACAAAGCTGGCACACACGTGGACCGCCAGCCCCTGGTAGCGTCGCAGTAGGAGGAGGGGCCGAGGCGGGTGGTGGTGACTGCCCCGAAGGAGCCCTGGATGAAGCTGAGGAGCGACCACCCTTGGTGGCGGCGTTTGCCGAGAGGGCGCCGTTGCCCCTGGATCGACGCGTCTCGACTCGTTGCTCAGTAAGCAGGAGGCGTGAAAAGACCTCGTGTGCTGGCATGGGCGTGGAGTTGCCCCTCTCATTGATGATCTCGACTAGGGCGTCATACTCCTCATCAAGACCATTGACAATAAACGAGTTGAACTCGGAGTCGGTGAGGGGCTGTCCAATGAAGGCCAGCGTGTCGGCGAGACTCTTGACTTTGTTGTAGAACTCAGTGGCGGTGGAGTCAAGCTTCTGACACTCCCCAAGTTGGCGACGGAGCCCAGATACACGAGCCTGCGACTGTGCCGCAAACGAGCGCTCAAGAATAGTCCATGCCTCGTGGGACGTCTTGGCGAAGACAACAAGCCCAGCAACGGCCGGAGAGAGCGACCCCTGGATGGAGGAAAGGTTCGCCTGATCCTGCCCTGTCCAGACACGGTGAGCCGGATTATAGACCGGACCATGCACGCTGTCAACCAGCGCAGGAGGGCAAGGGAGAGAGCCGTCGACATAGCCAAGCAGGTAGTGACTCCCAAGAAGCGGAAGAACCTGCACGCGCCAGAAGATGTAATTGTCCGACGACAACTTGATGGTGATGAGATGGCCGAAGTGAAACGGCGGCGGCGGCGGCCGCGATCCCATCGAGGAGACTGGCTGAGGTGGGAACACCGTGGAGACAGTCGGAGGGGCAGCCGGCGCGGTGACAGAGGGCGCGATGGCCGCGGTTGACGCCGCGAAGCCTGCCAGCGCGACGTCCTCCGCCACCAGCAGCGCAGTGGCCGAGGGCGCGACAGCCGCGGTTGACGGGGCGGCGGCGGTGTGGGCCACAAGCGCCTGCCCGGGCGAAGTAGCAGCCGGCGGGAGCGCGAAGAGGGAGCCGACGCTCCGTGTCCCGATCGGCGCCTGAAGGGAGGCGGCATCCAGCGGCCTCGAGAGAAGTGCCGCGAGGGAGGCCGGCAGAAAACCGGTGGCGGTGGAG
>NC_041382.1:202637786-202678134 GCF_002162155.2 Triticum dicoccoides
CGGCGGCGGCGGTTTAGGGTTTTTAGGCGGAAGCGGACGTAACCTAGCGTGATACCATGTAAGACAATAGGCTTTGGGGGAACCGGCACAACCCTTTAGAGGTGGCCTATCACATATGTATATAATGAGGTGGTATACAACGTTACAATATACACATGTAAATACAGTCTAACACTGTGGTGGTGTGAAGTAAAGGTGGCTGCAGTTTACGTGTGTAGCTACAGGTACACGTGAGTAACGTTGGTGCCGTCAACATAAATCAGAGAAGAAAACAACAAATTAGGGCGCTATAGCCAATCGATGCCCATCTATAGTTTGTATCTTTTGTGCCATCGGACCAACCACCATTGTGCACCAGATGAGGACATGCGTGCGACGGCCAATGGCCATGTGGAGCACAACAGTGGATCAAACAAACGAAGGAGCTCAAGACAAGCAGAGTCCACTCATCATGGTTTGCAGCCGGAGACCACAAATGCATTTTTGCAGTGGCCAATGCATGCGTTGCGTTGGGGCAAAGGAAATCGGAGACCACAAATAATGCTAGCTCCGGCCATGGGGCCATGTAGGAATGGAACCATCCGTTCATTGTCCTGAAATGAAATCTGAAATGGGCCATTGGAAGTCTTTTTCTGTCAGTGACCTAGTGACCTGGCGTTGCTATGTGAGACCGAGAGTGTCACCTTCAGCCGCTGATGTGTACGCGCGTGGCTGGACTGTGCCGTAACCACCATCCATGTCAGCTGCAGTGATGCACGAGACGAGCATGTGCATGCGCCATTTGGTTTGCTGGCCGTTGGGCGTCGGCGTCTCCTTCTGGAGCGAAACCGATGGTTAACTGGACCACTTGCACGGATCCTTCCCTTTCGTCGGCGCGTAGCTGAGTTTTGTCCCGACGAGCCTGCGTTAATAGCACTACTGTAGTAGTACACCTTAAGAGCGATTAAGTGAGACTAAAACTTGCTAGCCTCACCCATACTTGAATCCAAATACTAAAAGGGTGTTTGGTTCCAAGGACTTTCTTATGTTGGAACTAAAAAACATCCCTAACAAACGAAACAGGGTGGGACTTTTTTAAGACTCTTTGCTAAAAGTTTTTAGAAGCACCTCCTTGAGAGTCTTTTTTCAGAAAGTCCTAGGAACTAGAAAAAAATCCTAGGACTAAAGAACCAAACACCACCTAAAGAGATTAAAATCAAGTTAATAAGCATTTATTATCTTTCAAACCCTCCAATTCAAAACTCTCATATATTAAAGGAGCGGAGTTAAATGAGGAGAGAGAGCACTAATCCATATTTTAGTAGGGGTACCCCTGACTAAAATCTTTTAGTCTCAAGACTAGTTTTAGTCTCTTTTTAGTCAGGGGTGCTTGAAACTTTAGCCTCTTATAAAGAGACTATTTTTAGTCAGACTAAAATAAGTTTCTTAGATCCAAGCACTCTCTAAGCTTCTTCGCAAGAAAAAAAACATGCATCTCAAGAGGCACTTCTTTCTCATTACACGAAAGATGAAAATACAATCTTACAACACACACACTTCAGCTGACAAAAATATTAGATTTGGCAAAGTTACAAAATTTGGAAAAGGGAGAGACTAGCCGCTTTAATGAATCAAGAAGAAAGCAGAGTGAGAAACTAGATCTTATATTTGTGCTGGTAACTTGGTAAGGTTACTCCGATCTTGCAACAAAAGTGCAAAGAAGATGGGTGAGAGGAGTCAAAGTGATTTTTTTTTAGGCAAATGAGTCAAAGTAATGGTATCCTATGCTATGGTCTGGCTTTATATGGTAATGTATGGGCCGCGACATGCGAATTGTGCGGTGTGTCACAGAAATGATTCAGTCCGGTAGTGGTGCGCGTCAGCCCATTGGGCTGGATCTCCCAGCTCGGTGTTGGGCCTGAACATGAGACGACAAACCCTTTTTTTAGGGGAATAGTCGTAGATCAGTAGTGTGACAATAAAAAGTTTCTCAAACAGAAGAAACTACTCCCTCCATAAAGAAATATAAGATTTTAGTGATCTAAACACTTTTATATTTCTTTACAGAGGGAGTACACGAGTAAGACTATTTGCCTAAAAAAACAAGAGGATTGAGTCTGTGTGAGCTTGGCTCAACTGTATCAAAAAAATGAGCTCGCTCAGTTTGGCCTCAACTATTGAGTTGACGTATACTTTGCTTGTAATGATTTCAGGTTCTTTCTGAGTTATTTTTACCCAAGTAAAAAAAACATCCACTTGTTACACATGCTAAAATGTATTGGCTAAAGAACCAAAAAAACCGGGTGATAAAAGAACATTGATCTTCAGAATAACTTCACTTATTCGCTCAGATGAAAACTGCAACACTTTATATAAAAAGATGGCATATGTTCATACTTCATAATAGGACATATAACTAAGGCGAGAGGAGCTAAATGGACCCCGAGTTTATCTGCTCCTGTGCATGAACAGTGAAATTAAAAGAAATATTAGAGAAATTCCAAGAATTCCAAAACAAAATCCATGGAATATGTCTTAGTGCGTGATGTCCATGCTAAATTTCATCTCATTTGGACATTTTAGCAGCTCTCCGCAAAAAAATAAAATTAAGGTCTATCAAAAAGTTTACTGTTTGTGCACTATTTGGGGCCGATTTTGTTTTTTTTGCTAAAAGCTGCTCAGATGTCCAAATACACTGAAATTTGGCATGGACCTCACGCACTAAGCTGTCTTCCTTGCAAAAAAAAAACAATCTAAATTTTTTAAATTCTTTTTAGTATTTGTTTCAATTCTATTGTTCATCGAGATCAGACGAGCTCGGTAGCCGACATGGATATTCAGGATAAAATCAGTTTCAAGAGCTGGGTGACCCCCGTAGGTCCTGCACCGAGCCAAACAGTGGTACGACTATGAACCCCACCATAAGTTGCCATAAAGTGGCTAATAATGTTTAGGCTACAACACACATGAGTAATACAAATTTCTCTTTCTTTCAATTTCCCCTTGATCTCTCGCACTAGGAAAGAAAACCTTGATCTATCAAGCTTCTCATTTTTCAAAAAACTAATGGCCAAAGACCAAATCCACTTTTGTGATGAGAGGCCCCTCCCCACCCGTCCCGCGAGCGACCAGGAGGGGGGGAGGGGGGACCCTAGCCGCCTCCCTTCCTCCCCTCCTTGCTGCCGCCAGGGCGCGCCAGCGGGCTCGGGTCCCTTCATTCTTTCGCTCTATGGCGGCTGGCGCGGGTTGGCAGCGGCGGCGTTGCGTTGCGCTGGCGACGCAGCGGCGAGCTCTAGGGGCAGGGTCGCGAGCACATGGCAGCGGCATGGCGGGCTTCCCGGGCGCGTGTGTGTCCTGTGCTGGGGCGGCGGCTGGGTCTGGCTCGGCTAGATGTGCGGCTCGGCAGCCTTCGACGGTGCGGGCTATCTCGCCGGCGGGGCACGGGTGCATCTGCTGCGATTCGCGCAGCTGCCGGTGGCCGATGTGCAAGGCCCGACATGGCGCCTCCTGTGGTCGTCCCTGGGACGGATCTGACCGTCCGCGCATCCTAGTCATCGGCCGTGTGTCCAGCGTGCTCCTCGCTGATTTGACCTGGAGGCCGTGGTGGGGCGTTGTAGCAGACAACATGAGGAGGCTGGCTAGAGGGATGGGTGGTCTGCCCACCCGCCACCTGCGTGGAGGTGTGCTGGTCGAGGTCTCACAACGCTCCGCCCCTCCTCTTTTCCTTGGCCTGGTTGACTCCGGCTCCATCTGTCGAGGAGTTGGCGGCTCCAACGATTAAGGGTCTGCTGGTGGTGGTGATGTGTTCCTTTGGGTGGTCGTTGGGGGTGTCGGGTGGCAGGGCGGCGGCTCTGCGTGGGAGTTGCGGTGTTCGTGAGCGGAGCTCGCAGCTCGGGTGCGGACTGGCGACCTTGGTCACGTGGGCGGCGGAGTCGCCCGGGCCCGGCGAGCCGTGGTGGTGGTGTGGCCAGTCTCTTCGAACGGGGCACCCTAATCGGATATGAAGAGGTATACCGGGGTGAAATCCTTGTCTGGCTGCGGTCAGACCGACGATGGCGGCGTCCGCGGGCGGCGTCCCCTTCCTATAGGCTCCGTCGTGATCTCTTCTGATTCTCCGTGTTGCTCTAGATGAAAATCTTGATCTTTGGATCGGGTGGCGTCGGCGCTCCGGTGTCATGCACTTCCTAAAGGCACTACCTTGGAGCTCATGGTTCGTCGGCGGTCAACTATGTTCTTCACGGTGGCTTGTTCTCGGTGGAGGGCTTCGTCATCTTTGTAGTGATGCTTGTTGTACATCCGTTGTCCGCTTCGAGTTGGCTTAGCTAATTTCCGGCACCATTGTATCTTGCTTTGTGTGTGTGTGTGTGTGTGTGTGTGTGTGTGTGTGTGTGTTTGGGTGCTATGTTGTATGGTTCAGATGTAGAGGGTCGTTGCTTTATATATAAAGCGGGGTGAAAGCCTTTTTCGGTAAAGACTAATGGCCTTCAAACAATTTAACACCACGAGCAAAGAAAGATTGCTCCATTGTAGCGCCAAATATACTCCTTCGAAGATAACACATAATTCTGTTTCCAGTGCAACATGGCAGGAGATTAAGTGACGACATGCAGTGGAAATTATGTTACCTTCCGCATCCCTCAAAATCATACCAGTTGTCGTAGAGTTGTCATCTTGTATGAAAGATCCATCATGTTTAGCTTCACAAATCCTTGATTCGAAGGAACCCAAGACAAGCTTGGTGGGGCAGGAACCACATTTTCTCCATCAGGAGAGGGTCCTCATTATCAACTACACATTTACCTTTGGCCAGATCCTTGCCCTGATTCAGAGCGATATTTAGGATAGAAGAAACATAACTGCTCATGAACCTCTTTGCGACGTCCAAAGGAGGGTCTAGTTTGCAATGTACCACTTCATTTCGTATGTACCATATCCGCCAAAGCTTCATGAATAGTTTGAGTCATTGGTCTTTACATAACTCACATGCAATGGAAGATCCATTATGCATTGGTGTTCTTTATCCGCGTGAAGTCAGGATTTGACCGGATCTCTGGCATCGCCCTCCATAAAGAAGCAACTGATGGGCATCGACATAGAGCATGAAAAGTGTCTTCGAGAATGGCCATTACATATTGGGAACATACTAGTTTATTCCAAGTGTCTGGAGTGTTTCAACAACCATGTTTGGAGCAAATTTGTTGCCAGCCTATCCATATAAATAATTTCACCTATGATAGTGTACGTTCTCCCCAAACATGTTTCCATAATGACCGACGTTCACCACTTGGAGAAGAGCTGGAGGCATGGTGCTACGATTGTTGTCTCTCTTTAAGAGCCGTCTGATATGTACTCCTAAGAGTAAATTTTTGGAATTCTCTCTCACCCAGGCCAATAAATCATCAGAGTTCCTTGAGCAGGGCTTGATCTTTATAATTTTGTGGGCATCCATAGGAATGTGTTCATGCACAATTATTGGGTTCCAACCACCATTTACATCCAACATGTCATATACCCATTTGAGGTGGCACCTGCCCTTCCACGAGATGACATTCTCAGATGCACTATGCGGGGTCCAGTTGTCTCTCCATATATTAATATTTGGGCCATTGCCAACATGCCAAATTAAGCTCTTTTTCAGAAGTTCCAAACCATATTCAATTACTTACCAGGTGGATGAGGGGCTACCCATGAATATTGTATCCTCAAGCCTACCATGTGGATAATCCTTTGCACACAGAACTCTAGTACATATGATATCAGGGAACAAGAGAAGCCTCCAATATTTTCTTGCGAGTATGGCCTGATTAAATAGCTTGGATTATTGAAATCTTATACATCACATACCTTTTGCCTTCAAAAGTTAATCCCATGCTTTCATGAGAGTCTTCCTCTTGCCTTTTTCAATACCCCGCCAGTATTGATCATCACATAACCCCAAAGGCAACTTCAATACACTCAAAATATCTGCTGGTAAAGACTGTGCTACATACTTTATAAGAACTTCCTTCCCTACTTGAGATGGGTGATGTCTACTACGCAACTTTATTCTTGTAGAGACGTGTCGGGCCTCCAAGCGCAGAGTTTTGTAGGACAGTAGCAAATTTCCCTCAAGTGGATGACCTAAGGTTTATCAATCCGTGAGAGGTGTAGGATGAAGATGGTCTCTCTCAAATGACCCTACAACCAAATACAAGAAATCTCTTGTGTCCCGAACACACCCAATACAATGGCAAATTGTATAGGTGCACTAGTTCGGCGAAGAGATGGTGATAAAAGTATAATATTGATGGTAGAAATATATTTCATAATCTGAATAAATAAAAACAACAAGGTAGCAGATAGTAAACGGACGCAAAAACGGTATTGCAATGCTTGAAAATGAGGCCTAGGGTTCGTACTTTCGCTAGTGCAATCTCTCAACAATGCTGATATAATTGGATCATATAACCGTCCCTCAAAGTGCAACGAAGAATCACTCCAAAGTTCCTATCTAGCGGAGAGCATAAGAATAAATTGTTTGTAGGGTACGAAACCACCTCAAAGCTATTCTTTTCGTTCGATCTATTCAATAGTCCGTACTAAAATAACACCAAAGAAAATTCCCATTCATAATACTCAATCCAACACAAAGAACTTCATAGAGTGCCCCAAGATTTCTACCGGAGAAATAAAAACAAGAATGTGCATCAACCCCTATGCATAGATTACCCCAATGTCACCTCGGGAATCCGCGAGTTGAGTGCCAAAACATATATCAAGTGAATCAATATGATACCCCATTGTCACCACGAGTATTCAATTGCAAGACATATATCAAGTGTTCTCAAATCCATAAAAGTACTCAATCCGATAACAACGAAATCTCAAAGGGAAAACTCAATTCATCACAAGATAGAGAGGGGAAAACACCATATGATCCGACTATATTAACAAAGCCCGCGATACATCAAGATTGTGACATCTCAAGAACACGAGAGAGAGAGAGAGAGAGAGAGAGAGAGATGAAACACATAGCTACTGGTACAAACCCTCAGCCCCGAGGGTGGACTACTCCCTCCTCATCATGGTGGCCACCGGGATGATGAAGATGGACACCGAAGATGATTCCTCCCTCCGACAGGGTGCCGAAAAGGGTCTAGATTGGTTTTTGGTGGCTACAGAGCCTTGCGGCGGCAGAACTTCTGATCTAGGTTAACCCCGAAGGGTTTCAGAATATTTTGGAATTTATAGTGCAAAGAGGGGGTACGGGAGGCCACCAAGGTGGGCACAACCCACCTGGGCGCGCCTGGGCCCCCAGGCACGCCCTGGTGGGTTGCGCCCCCTCAGGGCACCCCTAGGTGCTTCTTTGGCCCACTGGTGGTTTTCTGGTCCATAAAAAAATCCACAAAAAGTTTCACGGTGTTTGGACTCCGTTTGATATTGATTTCCTACGTTGTAAAAAACAAGCAAAAAACAGCAACTGGCACTGGGCACTGGGTCAATAGGTTAGTCCCAAAAATGATATAAAGTTGCTATAAAATGATTGTAAAACATCCAAGAATGATAATAAAACAACATGAATACTTCATAAATTATAGATACGCTGGAGACGTATCAGCATCCCCAAGCTTAATTCCTACTCGTCCTCGAGTAGGTAAATGATAAAAGAAACGATTTATGAAGTGTGAATTCTAACAAAGTGCATAAGTTTGATCAATGATAATTTCAAACACTTTTCCTAGCATCATAACAACAACTCTTTCTTATAAAACTTCTCATGTTAAAATAGCAACCCATTCACATGTTAAGGTTCAAACGATGAATTCTCTTGAAACTCAACAACCTATGTTCTCAGTCACCAAGCAATTGTAATTCAACTAATTCAATAGAGTTTAAGTAAGAGCTCCACATACTCAACCATCATATAGTCTTCTATGATTGCTAACACTCACCGCATACACATGAGCAAAAATTTTCATCCAGACACATAGAAAGATAGGGGCTTATTGTTTTGCCTCCCAACGTATTCACCTCAAGGGTGATGTCAACAATAATAACTCATGCTACCCATATTCAACTGGACATATGTGCCTAGATCTTTCGTCACCACATGATGCTTGCCAAAATAGAAAAATAAAAAGGAATAGAGACAAAAACTTTGACTATTTGCATAAAAGTAAATACTGAAAAGTAAAAGATAGGCCCTTCGCAGAGGGAAGCAGAGGTTGCCATGCGATTATTTGTTTGTATGCTCAACCCCTTTGTGCAAAAGAACGTCACGTTATCACTAGTACAGCGAGGTGCTAAATGATACGTCTCTGTCGTATCTATAATTTTTGATTGTTCCATGCCAATATTATACAACTTTCATACAATTTTGGCAACTTTTTATACTATTTTTGGGACTAACATATTGATCCAGTGCCCCATCTATCTATAGCGGTCCACTCTCCCGCAACCCGTTGTACCCTCTACTTGAACATGGTGCTTTATGCTTCATATTATTATCCAATGATGTGTTGCCATCCTATGATGTCTGAGTAGATTTTCGTTGTCCTGTCGGTGATTGGTGAATTGTTATGATTGGTTTAATTTGCTTGTGGTTATGTTGCTGTCCTTTGGTGCCCATCATATGAACGCCCACGTGGATCACACCATATGGTTAGTTGTATGTTGATAGGACTATGTATTGGAGGGCAAGAGTGACAGAAGCTTTAACCTAGCATAGAAATTGGTGCATACGGGATTGAAGGGGGACCAATATATCTTAATGCTATGATTGGGTTTTACCTTAATGAACGTTAGTAGTTGTGGATGCTTGCTAATAGTTTCAATCATAACTGCATTGAATTCCAAGTCAGGGATGACATGCTAGCAGTGACATCTCCCACATAAAACTTGCTATCGGTCTAGTAAAGTAGTCAATTCCTTAGGGACAATGTTGCAACTCCTACCACCACTTTTCCACACTCGCTATACTAACTTTAGTTGTGTCTTTATCTAAACAGCCCCTAGATTTTATTTACATGCTCTTTATTATCTTGCAAACCTATCCAACAACACCTACGAAGTACTTCTAGTTTTATACTTGTTCTAGGTAAAGCGAACGTCAAGCGTGCGTAGAGTTGTATTGGTGGTCGATAAAACTTGAGAGAATATTTGTTCTACCTTTAGCTCCTCGTTGGGTTCGACACTCTTACTTATCGAAAGAGGATACAATTGATCCCTTATACTTGTGGGTTATCAAGACCTTTTTCTGGCACCTTTGCCGGGGATCAATAGCATGGGGTAAATATTCTCGTGTGTGCTTGTTTGCTTTATCACTAAGTAATTTTTATCTGGTGTTCTAAGTTGTTCTCTATCTTTAGTTATGGATATGGAACACGAAATACCAAAAAAATAGGTTTACTTGCTACTCATGGAAATGGGGAACCTCCTAAAACCCTCGATGCTCATTATGTGAAAGATATTATGCACTACTTTAATAATCCTGAGAAAACCCCATTCAATTATATAATGGGAGACACATTGGATCAACATGAATACTTTAGGGATTACCGCTTGACTCAAAAAGGGAAACTATTATGGGATCAAATTTATATGTTGCATTGGTATGCTCGTCAACTATGCTTGAGATATGATTATACTTGTTGCTCTAGGATGAAGGCTCCACACCTTCCCTTTTCATGCAATTTTAATGATAATGACACCTTAGCTTCTTATGCTAATGACATATATGATTATTATGATGTGGAACGAATAGAAGAATTTGTTGCTTTTAAGGGTGCTTGTTAAATTGAATCTTTGTTTAAAGAGTTTGAAGATTTTGATGATTCAGTTTATAGACCTGAAAATTTAGCTATCCTTAAATATTGCTATGAGAATTATAAATACAATTATGATATTGATGAATTTATTGCCAAAGTCTCTGCTGTCCGAGAAGAGACTAATATTTTGCAGGAGTCTATGGAAGAAGGAATTGATGAAACTATGGGCTCATTGGATGAAAAAGATGATGAGGAGAGCGAAGAAAAAAAGGAGGAAGATCCGATTAGCTACCCGTGCCCACCTTCTAATGAGAGTAACTCTTCAACTCATAGATTGTTTAATTTCCCTTTGTGCTTACCGAAGGATGATTGCTATGATGATTGTGATGATCCCGTTGATTCGTTTGAAATATCCCTTTTTGATGAACTTGATGCTTGCTATTCTTGTGGCCAAGATGCCAATATGAATTATGCTTATGGAGATGAACTTGATATTGTTCCTTATGTTAAACATGAAATTGTTGCTATTGCACCCACACATGATAGTCCTATTATCTTTTTGAATTCTCCCGACTACACTATATCACAGAAGTTTGCCCTTATTAAGGATTATATTGATGGGTTGTGTTTTACTACTACACATGATGATTTTGATAGATATAATATGCATGTTCTTGATGCTCCTACTTGAAATTATTATGAGATAGGAACTACATCTCTGCCTCTCTATGTTTCCAACACGATAAAATTGCAAGAAACTTCTTATACTATGCATTGGCCTTTACTATGTGCGCATGAATTATTCTTTTATGACATGCCGATGGATAGGAAGAGAGTTAAACTTCATTGTTGGATGATATATGTTACTTTGTGCTCACTACTAAATCAAAAATCATTGTTAATTAAAATTGGCTCTGGTATACCTTGGGATCCCGGTGGATCCATTACTTGAGCACTATATGCCTAGCTTAATGGCTTTAAAGAAAGCGCTGTCAGGCAACAACCCGAAAGTTTTAGAGAGTCATTTATTTCTCTTGTTTTCTTTTATAAAGTAAAAATCCATTGTATTACAAGAATAATGTGCCAAGATTTGCCTTTAGGATGTTGACATTGCTTGTTGGTTTGGGTGGTGCAAGACAGAACTTTGGCTGTAGTGCGCGATTTTACATTTTTTACTGGAACGTCAAACGGTTCTGAAACTTTTTGCACTGTCTTTATATACAAGTTTTTTATTTTTCCTAACTATTTCAGTATTTTTGGAGTACCATAGGTATGGTGAATCTTCAGATTACTAAAGACTGTCCTGTTTAAGACAGATTCTGTTTTTGATGCATAGTTTGCACGTTTTGATGAAACTATCAATTTCTATCAGTTGATTAAGCCATGGAAAAGTTACATTACAGTAGATACAATACAAAAACAAAATATGAATTGGTTTGCAACAGTACTTAGAGTAGTGATTTGCTTTATTATACTAACGGATCTTACCGAGCTTTCTGTTGAGTTTTGTGTGGATGAAGTGTTCGAAGATCGAGGATGTCTCGATATGAGGATAAGGAGGAGAGGCAAGAGATCAAGCTTGGGGATTCCCTAGGCAACCCAAGTAAATAATCAAGGATACTCAAGCGTCTAAGCTTGGGGATGCCCCGTAAGGCATCCCATCTTGCTTCAACAAGTATCAGTATGTTTTCGGATTCGTTTCGTTCATGCGATATGTGCAATTCTTGGAGCGTCTTTTGCATTTACTTTTCACTTTTCTTTTATTCATCATGCTGGTATGAGATAGTCCATGATTGATTTATAGAATGCTCTTTTCACTTCACTTATATCTTTTGAGTATGGCTTTATAGAATGCTTCATGTGCTTGACTTATATCATTTGAAGTTTGGATTGCCTATTTCTCTTCACTTAGAAAATCACCATTTGTAGAATGCTCTTTTGCTTCACTTATATTTGTTAGAGCATGGGCATATCTTTTGTAGAAAGAATTAAACTCTCTTGCTTCACTTATATCTATTTAGAGAGATGACAGGAACTGGTCATTCACATGGTTAGTCATAAAATCCTACAGGAAAACTTGTAGATCACTGAATATGATATGTTTGATTCCTTGCAATAGTTTTACGATATAAACAGGGCCGGTCCTGAGAATTTGGGGGCCCAGGGCGAAATTATGTTAGTGGGGCCCTTTGTGTAACTATAGTAGCGTTAATACTAATCTGTCTATTCTAAATGTAACAAATAAACACTTAAAATGCATTCAAATCAATTTTCATATCAAATAATTTGTATGTATTACCTTAAAAAAATCTTCTCACATGCCTTGGTGCAAAATCACTTAGAATGTGGTGCTTGTCAATCCGATCCAGCAATTCCTTCCCAATTCTTTCCATCGATGGAAACCATCATGGGCTCCGAAAAAATTGCCAACCACTCCTTTGTGATTGTATAAGTCAACCTCATTTTTCCTTTTTCTTGTTTCATTAACACATGCATACTTTTTGGATGACAGGATAACACAGGGAGCTGAAATAAAATAAATTGCACTAGAAGTTAAAACGTGCTATGCATCCTGTATGAGAAGGTAAATTATTTAGTTAGCAACAATGTTGATTCCTGCTAATTATTGGAGGTAAATTACATATACTCCCTCCGTCCGAAAATATTTGTCATCAAAATGAATAAAAAGTGATGTATCTAAAACAAAAATACATCTGGATGCATCCCTTTCTAACCGTTTTGATGACAAGTATTTCCGGGCGGAGGGAATATGAAATAAGGAATAGTAATATGATTGTTAGAGTCCCAATTTCTCAATATCTCACACAGATCATAGCCTTTTACTCATCCAGATCCGGGGCATAACTATTTATACCTGGAATTTGATCTGATCGGCGTTGGTGATCGGACACTCGACGATGCCACGATGTGGACTTCCGGCGGGATCGAGGAGCTGATCATGCGTTCCTAGCATCTGGAAAGTGGAGACCGGAGGCGCTTGGTGATGTAAAGGGATTGAGCGCGTGTTCATCGTCCGTGGCTACGTACAGTGCCCGGAGAACTATGTGCCAGCTACAAATGCAAATTGTGATAGGAATTTGGGAGCCAAGGGAACAGGGAATAGGAAATAGAAAATTAAGGTATCGTGCGAACTCACATCTCACGATCATAAGGAAGACGAGACGAGTTTTTTTACAATTAGGACGATGAGACGAGGTGATTACGCGGTTTGCCTGCATGTAGCTACTTTGATTACGGCCCTTCCTCTTTGTGACTCTACTTGGGCTAATTTTTCAAAGAAGCTAAGGGTCTATGGGCTTCCTGCATATACCACGGCTGACCTGGGAGGGGCCCCCTGGATTTGGGGGGCCCGGGGCGGCCGCCCCCTGCCCCCCCTCAGGACCGGCCCTGGATATAAAGATGGTGATATTAGAGTCATGCTAGTGGGTAGTTGTGGATTGTAGAAATACTTGTGTTGAAGTTTGTGATTCCCATAGCATGCACGTATGGTGAACCGTTATGTGATGAAGTCGGAGCATGATTTATTTATTGATTGTCTTCCCTATGAGTGGCATTCGGGGATGAGCGATGGTCTTTTCCTACCAATCTATCCCCCTAGGAGCATGCGCGTAGTACTTTGTTTTCAATAGCTAATATACTTTTGCAATAAGTATGTGAGTTCCTTATGACTAATGTTGAGTCCATGGATTATACGCACTCTCACCCTTCCATCATTGCTAGCCTCTTCGGTACCGTGCATTGCCCTTTCTCACCTTGAGAGTCGGTGCAAACTTCGCCGGGGCATCCAAATACCGTGATATGATGCGCTCTACCACACATAAGCCTCCTTATATCTTCCTCAAAAAAACCACCATACCTACCTATCATGGTATTTTCATAGCCATTCTGAGATATAGCGCCATGCAACTTCCATCATCATATACATGACTTGAGCATTTATTGTCATATTGCTTTGCATGATCGTAAGATAGTTAGCATGATATTTTCATGGCTTGTCCGTTTTTTGATTTCATTGCTACGCTGGATCATTGCACATCCTGGTACACCGCCGGAGGCATTCATATAGAGTCATATTTTGTTCTAGTATCGAGTTGTAATATTGAGTTGTAAGTAAATAAAAGTGTGAAGATCATCATTATTAGAACATTGTCCCATGTGAGGTTATCAAAATAAAAGTGTCCAGAGAAGCCCCCAAAGAGAGAGAGAGAGGCCAAAGAACCCTACAAAAAAAGAAAAACAAATGGAAAAATGGAAAAAATGAGAGAAAAGAGAGAAGGGACAATGTTACTATCCTTCTACCACACTTGTGCTTCAGAGTAGCACCATGTTCTTCATATAGAGAGCCTCTTGAGTTGTCACTTTCATATACTAGTGGGAATTTTCATTATAGAACTTGTCTTGTATATTCCAACGATGGGCTTCCTCAAATGCCCTAGGTCTTCATGAGCAAGCAAGTTGGATGCACACCCACTTGGTTTCAGTTTGAGCTTTCATACACTTATAGCTCTTAGTGCATCCGTTGCATGGCAATCCATACTCCTCGCATTGCCATCAATTGATGGGCATCTCCATAGCGCGTTGATTAGCCGCGTCGATGTGAGACTTTCTCCTTTTTGTCTTCTCCACACAACCTCCATCATCATATTCTATTTCACCTATAGTGCTATATCCATGGATCATGCTCATGTATTGCGTGAAAGTTGAAAAGGTTTGAGACAAAGTATGAAACAATTGTTTGGCTTGTCATCGGGGTTGTGCATGATTTGAATGCTTTGTGTGGTGAATATAGAGCATAGCCAGACCATATGATTATGTAGGGATAACTTTCTTTGGCCATGTTATTTTGAAAAGACATGATTGCTTTATTAGTATGCTTGAAGTATTATTGTCTTAATGTCAAATGATAGACTTTTTCTTTGAATCACTTGTGTCTTAATATTCATGCCATGATTACATGATCAAGATTATGCTAGGTAGCATTCCACATAAAAAATTGTTTTTTTATCATTTACCTACTCGAGGACGAGTAGGAATTAAGCTTGGGGATGCTGATACGTCTCCGTCGTATATATACTTTTTTTATTGTTCCATGCCAATATTATACAACTTTCATATACTTTTGGCAACTTTTAATACTATTTTTGGGACTAACTTATTGATCCAGTGCCCAGTGCTAGTTCCTGTTTGTTGCATGTTTTTTGTTTCATAGAAAATCCATATCAAACGGAGTCCAAACGGGATAAAAACTGATGGAGATTTTTTTTGGAATATATGTGATTTTTGGGAAGAAGAGTCAACGTGAGACGATGCCTGAGGGGGCCACGAGGCAGGGGGCATGCCCCAGGGGGTCAGGCGCGCCCTGGGCCCTCGTGGCCACCCCGTAAGGCGGTTGGTGCCCTTATTTCACCGCAAGAAAGGTAATATCCGAATAAAAATTGTGCCCAAATTTCAGCCCAATTGGAGTTACGAATCTCCGGGAATATAAGAAACGGTGAAAGGGCAGAATCTGGAACGCAGAAACAGAGAGAGACAGAGAGACAGATCCTATCTCGGAGGGCCTCTCGCCCCTCCGCCGCCAAGGAGTCCACGGACCAGAGGGGAAACCCTTCTCCCATCTAGGGAGAAGGTCAAGGAAGAAGAAAAAGAAGGGGGCCCCTCTCCCCCCTCTCCTGGTGCGCCGGAACGACGCCGGGGCCATCATCGTCACCGCAGTCTACACCAACACCTCCGTCATCTTGACCAACATCTTCATCACCTTCCCCCATCTATCTACAGCGGTCCACTCTCCCGCAACCCTCTATACCCTCTACTTGAACATGGTTCTTTATGAAGGAAATATGCCCTAGAGGCAATAATAAAGTTATTATTTATTTCCTTATTTCATGATAAATGTTTATTATTCATGCTAGAATTGTATTAACCGGAAACATAATACATGTGTGAATACATAGACAAACAGAGTGTCACTAGTATGCCTCTACTTGACTAGCTCATTAATCAAAGATGGTTATGTTTCCTAGCCATAGACATGAGTTGTCATTTGATTAATGGGATCACATCATTAGGAGAATGATGTGATTGACTTGACCCATTCTGTTAGCTTAGCACTTGATCGTTTAGTATGTTGCTTTTGCTTTCTTCATGACTTATACATGTTCCTGTGACTATGAGATTATGCAACTCCCGTTTACCGGAGGAACACTTTGTGTGCTACCAAATGTCACAACGTAACTGGGTGATTATGAAGGTGCTCTACAGGTGTCTCCAAAGGTACTTGTTGGGTTGGCGTATTCCGAGATTAGGATTTGTCACTCCGATTGTCGGAGAGGTATCTCTGGGCCCACTCGGTAATGCACATCACTATAAGTCTTGCAAGCATTGTAACTAATGAGTTAGTTGCAGGATGATGTATTACGGAACGAGTAAAGAGACTTGCCGGTAACGAGATTGAACTAGGTATTGAGATACCGATGATCGAATCTCGGCAAGTAACATACCGATGACAAAGGGAACAACGTATGTTGTTATGCGGCTTGACCGATAAAGATCTTCGTAGAATATGTAGGAGCCAATATGAGCATCCACGTTCCGCTATTGGTTATTGACTGGAGACATGTCTCAGTCATGTCTACATAGTTCTCGAACCCGTAGGGTCCGCACGCTTAATGTTCGGTGACGATTTGTATTATGAGTTTATGTGTTTTGATGTACTGAAGTTAGTACGGAGTCTCGGATGAGATCGGGGACATGACGAGGAGTCTCTAAATGGTCGAGATGTAAAGATCGATATATTGGACGACTATATTCGGACATCGGAAAGGTTCCGAGTGATTCGGGTATTTTTTGGAGTACCGGAGAGTTACGGGAATTCACCGGGAGTATATGGGCCTGATTGGGCTTTAGGGGAAAGATAGAGCAGAGGTTGCGCACCCCCCTATGCTTAGTCCGAATTGGACTAGGGGGAGGGGCGGCGCCCCTTCCTTCCTTCCTTCTCTTCTCTTTTCCCTTTCCTTCTCTCCTACTCCTACTACTTGGAAGGGCTCCTAATTCTACTAGGAAAGGGGGAATCCTACTCCCCATGGGAGTAGGACTCCCCTAGGGCGCGGCATAGAGAGGGCCGGCCCTCCCCCTCCTCCACTCCTTTATATAAGGGGAGGGGGGCACCCCTTGGAGACACAACAATTGATCTCTTGATCTCTTAGCCGTGTGCGGTTCCCCCATCCACCATATTCCACCTAGATTATATCATAGCGGTGCTTAGGTGAAGCCCTGCATCGGTAACAACATCATGACTGTCACCACGCCGTCGTGCTGACGGAAATCTCCCGTGAAGCTCTGCTGGATCGGAGTTCGCGGGACGTCATCGAGCTGAACGTGTGCTGAACTCGGAGGTGCCGTACATTCGGTACTTGGATCGGTCGGATCGTGAATACATACGACTACATCATCCGCGTTGTGCTAACGCTTCCGCTTATGGTCTACAGGGTACGTGGAAAATACTCTTCCCTCTCGTTGTTATGCATCACCATGATCTTGCGTGTGCGTACGATTTTTTTGAAATTACTACGTTCCCCAACAGTGATATCCGAGCCTGGTTTTATGCGTAGATGTTATATGCATGAGTAGAACACAAGTGAGTTGTAGGCGATACAAGTTATACTGCTTACTAGCATGTCACACTTTGGTTCGGCGGTATTGTTGGATGAAGCGGCCCGGACCGACATTACGCGTACGCTTACGCAAGACTGGTTTTACCGCCGTGCTTTGCACACATGTGACTAGCGGGTGTCAGTATCTCCAACTTTAGTTGAATCGAGTGTGGCTATGCCCGGTCCTTGAGAAGGTTAAAACAAGACTAACTTGACGAACTATCATTGTGGTTTTGATGCATAGGTAAGAACGGTTCTTGCTCAGCCCGTAGCAGCCACGTAAAACTTGCAACAACAAAGTAGAGGACGTCTAACTTGTTTTTGTAGGGCATGTTGTGATGTGATATGGTCAAGACGTGATGAGATATAAATTGTTGTATGAGATGATCATGTTTTGTTCAAGTTATCGGCAACTGGCTGAAGCCTTATGGTTGTCTCTTTATTGCATAAGATGCAAGCGTCATACAATTGCTTTACTTTATCGTTATGCGATAGCAATAGTTGCAAAAGCAATAGTTGGCGAGACGACCATATGCCAACATGTTGATAAAGATCAAGATGATGGAGATCATGGTGTCATGCCGGTGACGATGGAGATCATGACAGTACTTTGGAGATGGAGATCAAAGGCGCAAGATGATCATGACCATATCATGTCACATATATTGATTGCATGTGATGTTTATCTTTTATACATCTTATTTTTCTTAGATCGACGGTAGCATTATAAGATGATCTCTCACTAAATTCCAAGGTATAAGTGTTCTCCCAGAGTATGCACCGTTGCGAAAGTTCTTCGTGCTGAGACACCACGTGATGATCGGGTGTGATAAGCTCTATGTTCAAATACAACGAGTGCAAGACAGTTTTGCACATGCGGAATACTCAGGTTAAACTTGATGAGCCTAGCATATGCAGATATGGCATCGGGACATTGGAGACTGAAAGGTCGAGCGTGAATCATATAGTAGATATGATCAACATAGTGATGCTCACCATTGAAAACTACTCCATCTCACGTGATGATCGGACATGGTTTAGTTGATTTGGATCACGTGATCATTTAGATGACTAGAGGGATGTCTATCTAAGTGGGAGTTCTTAAGTAATTTGATTAATTGAACTTTAATTTATCATGAACTTAGTCCTGATAGTATTTGCATAACTATGTTGTAGATCAATAGCTCGCGATGTAGCTCCCCATTTATTTTGATATGTTCCTAGAGTAAAACTAAGTTGAAATATGTTAGTAGCAATGACGCGGATTGGATCCGTGATCTGAGGATTATCCTCATTGCTGCACAGAAGAATTATGTCCTTGATGCACCGCTAGGTGACAGACCGATTGCAGGAGCAGATGTAGATGTTATGAACGTCTGGCAAGCTCGATATGATGACTACTTGATAGTCTAGTTCACCATGCTTTACAACTTAGAATCGGGGCTTCAAAGACGTTTTGAACGGAACATATGAGATGTTCCAAGAGTTGAAATTAGTATTTCAGACTCATTCCCATGTCAAAAGGTATGAGACCTTTTACAAGCACTTTGCCTACAAGATGGAGGAGAATAGCTCCGCTAGTGAGCATGTGCTCAGAATGTCTGAGTACTACAATCACTTGAATCAAGTGGGAGTTAATCTTCCAGATAAGATAGTGATTGACAGAGTTCTCTAGTCACTATCACCAAGTTACTGGAACTTCGTCATGAACTATAATATGCAAGGGATAACGGAAACGATTCCCAAGCTCTTCGTGATGCTGAAATCGACGAAGGTAGAAATCAAGAAAAGCATCAAGTGTTGATGGTTGACAAGACCACTAGTTTCAAGAAAAGTGCAAAGGGAAGAAGGGGAACTTCAAGAAGAACGGCAAGCAAGTTGCTGCTCAAGTGAAGAAGCCCAAGTCTAGACCTAAGCCTGAGACTAAGTGCTTCTACTGCAAAGGGACTGGTCACTGGAAGCAGAACTGCCCCAAGTATTTGGCGGATAAGAAGGATGGCAAAGTGAACAAAGGTATATTTGATATACATGTTATTGATGTGTACTTTACTAGTGTTTATAGCAACTTCTCAGTATTTGATACTAGTTCAGTTGCTGAGATTAGTAACTCGAAACAGGAGTTGCAGAATGAACACATACTAGTTAAGGGTAAAGTGACGATGTGTGTTGGAAGTGGTTCCAAGATTGATATGATCATCATCGCACCCTCCCTATACTTTCGGGACTAGTGTTGAACCTAAATAAATGTTATTTAGTGCTTGTGTTAAGCTTGAATACGATTTGATCATGTTTATTGCAATACGGTTATTCATTTAAAGTCAGAGAATAATTGTTGTTTTGTTTACATGAATAAAACCTTCAATGGTCTTACACCCAAGGTGAATGGTTTATTGAATCTCGATCGTAGTGATACACATATTCATAATATTGAAGCCAAAAGATGCAAAGTTAATAATGATAGTGCAACTTATTTGTGGCACTGCCGTTAAGTCATATTGGTGTAAAGGGCATGAAGAAAATCCATGCTGATGTGCTTTTGGAATCACTTGATTATGAATCAGTTGATGCTTGCGAACCATGCCTCATGGGCAAGATGACTAAGACTCCGTTCTCCAGAACAATGGAGCGAGCAACTGACTTATTGGATATAATACATACTGATGTATGAGCTCCGATGAGTGTTGAGGCTCGCGGCGGGTATCATTGTTTTCTGACCTTCATAGATGATTTGAGCAGATATGGGTATATCTACTTGAAGAAACATAAGTATGAAACATTTGAAAAGTCAAAGAATTTCATAGTGAAGTAGAAAATCATCGTAACAAGAAAATAATGTTTCTACGATCTGATCGCAAAGGCAAATATTTGAGTTACGAGTTTGGTCTTCAATTAAAACAATGTGGAATAGTTTCACAAACTCATGCCACCTGGAACACCACAAAGTAATGGTGTGTCCGAACGTCATAACCGTACTTTATTTGATATAGTGCAATCTATGATGTCTCTTACTGATTTACCACTATCGTTTTAGGGTTATGCATTAGAGACAACTGCATTCACATTAAAAAGGGCACCATCTAAATCCGTTGAGACGACACCGTATGAACTGTGGTTTAGCAAGAAACCTAAGCTGTCGTTTCTTAAAGTTTGGGGTTGCGATGCTTATGTGAAAAAGTTTCATCTTGATAAGCTCAAACCCAAGTCGGAGAAGTGCGTCTTCATAGGATACCCAAAAGAAATTGTTGGGTACACCTTCTATCATAGATCCGAAAGGCAATATCTTTGTTGCTAAGAGTGGATCCTTTCTAGAAAAGAAGTTTCTCTCGAAAGAAGTGAGTGGGAGGAAAGTAGAACTTGATGAGGTAACTGTACCTGCTCCCTTATTGGAAAGTAGTTCATCACAGAAATCTGTTCCTGTGGCTCCTACACCAATTAGTGAGGAAGCTAATGATGATGATCATGTAACTTCAGATCAAGGTACTACCAAACCTCGTAGGTAAACTAGAGTGAGCTCCGCACCAGAGTGGTACGGTAATCCTGTTCTAGAAATCATGTTACTAGACCATGATGAACCTACGAACTATGAGGAAGCGATGATGAGCCCAGATTCTGCGAAATGGCTTGAGGCCATGAAATCTGAGATGGGATCCATGTATGAGAACAAAGTATGGACTTTGATTAACTTGCCCGATGATCGGTGAGTCATTAAGAATAAATGGATCTTCAAGAAGAAGACGGACGCTGATAGTAGTGTTACTATCTACAAAGCTCGAATTGTCGCAAAATGTTCTCAACAAGTTCAAGGTGTTGACTACGATGAGATTTTCTCACTCGTATCGATGCTTAAAAGACTGTCCGAATCATGTTAGCAGTTGCTGCATTTTATGAAATCTGACAAATGGATGTCAAAACTGTATTCCTTAATGGATTTCTAAAAAGAAGAGTTGTATATGATGCAACTAGAAGGTTTTGTCAATCCTAAAGGTGCTAACAAAGTGAGCAAGCTCCAGCGATCCTTCTATGGACTGGTGCAAGCATCTCGGAGTTGGAATATATGCTTTGATAAAGTGATCAAAGCATATGATTTTATACAGACTTGCGGTGAAGCCTGTATTTACAAGAAAGTGAGTGGGAGCACTACTGCATTTCTGATAAGTATATGTGAATGACATATTGTTGATCGGAAATAATGTAGAATTTTCTGGAAAGCATAAAGGAGTGTTTGAAAAGAGTTTTTCAAAGAAAGACCTCGATGAAGCTGCTTACATATTGAGAATCAAGATCTATAGAGATAAATCAAAACGCTTGATAAGTTTTTTCCAATGAGTACACACCTTGACAAGATTTTGAAGTATTTCAAAATGGAACAATCAAAGAAAGAGTTATTACCTGTGTTAGAAGGTGTAAAATTGAGTAAGACTCAAAGCCTGACCATGGCAGAAGATAGAAAGAGAATGAAAGTCATTCCCTATGCCTCAGCCATAGTTTCTATAAAGTATGCCATGTTGTGTACCAGATCTATTGTATACCCTACACTGAGTTTAGCAAGGGAGTACAATAGTGATATAGGAGTAGATCACTGGACAACGGTCAAAATTATCCTTAGTGGAATAAGGATATGTTTCTCGATTATGGAGGTGACAAAAGGTTCGTCGTAAAGGGTTACGTCGATGCAAATTTTGACACTAATCCAGATGATACATTTTGAAAGTGGGAGCAATTAGCTAGAGTAGCTCCGTGTAGAGCATTGTTGACATAGAAATTTGCAAAATACATACGGATCTGAATGTGGTAGACCCGTAGACTAAACTTCTCTCACAAGCAAAACATGATCACACCTTAGTACTCTTTGGGAGTTAATGACATAGCGATGTGAACTAGATTATTGAATCTAGTAAACCCTTTGGGTGTTGGTCACATGACGATGTGAACTATGGGTGTTAATCACATGGTGATGTGAACTATTGGTGTTAAATCATATGGTGATGTGAACTAGATTATTGACTCTAGTGCAAGTGGGAGGGTGAAGGAAATTTGCCCTAGAGGAAATAATAAAGTTATTATTTATTTCCTTATTTCATGATAAATGTTTATTATTCATGCTAGAATTGTATTAACCGAAAACATAATACATGTCTGAATGCATAGACAAACAGAGTGTCACTAGTATGCCTCTACTTGACTAGCTCGTTAATCAAAGATGGTTATGTTTCCTAGCCATAGACATGAGTTCTCATTTGATTAATGGGATCACATCATTAGGAGAATGATGTGATTGACTTGACCCATTCCGTTAGCTTAGCACTTGATTGCTTAGTATGTTGCTTTTGCTTTCTTCATGACTTATACATATACATATGACTATGAGATTATGCAACTACCATTTACCGGAGGAACACTTTGTGTGCTACCAAATGTCACAACGTAACTGGGTTATTATAAAGGTGCTCTACAGGTGTCTCCGAAGGTACTTGTTGGGTTGGCGTATTTCGAGATTAGGATTTGTCACTCCGATTGTCGGACAGTATCTCTGGGCCCACTCGGTAATGCACATCACTATAAGCCTTGCAAGCATTGTAACTAATGAGTTAGTTGTGGGATGATGTATTACGGAACGAGTAAAGAGACTTGCCGGTAACGAGATTGAACTAGGTATTGAGATACCGACGATCGAATCTCGGGCAAGTAACATACCGATGACAAAGGGAACAACGTATGTTGTTATGCGGTTTGACCGATAAAGATCTTTGTAGAATATGTAGGAGCCAATATGAGCATCCAGGTTCTGCTATTGGTTATTGACCGGAGACATGTCTCGGTCATGTCTACATAGTTCTCGAACCCGTAGGGTCCGCACGCTTAACGTTCGGTGACGATTTGTATTATGAGTTTATGTGTTTTGATGTACCGAAGGTAGTTCGGAGTCCTGGATGAGATCAGGGACATGATGAGGAGTCTCAAAATGGTCGAGACGTAAAGATCGATATATTGGACGACTATATTCGGACATCGGAAAGGTTCCAAGTGATTCGGGTATTTTTCGGAATACCGGAGAGTTACGGGAATTCGCCGGGGAGTATATGGGCCTTATTGGGCTTTAGGGGAAAGAGAGAGGAGAGGCTGCGCGCCCCCTCCTTCCTTCTCTTCTCTTTTCCCTTTGCTTCTCTCCTACTCCTACTACTTGGAAGGGCTCCTAGTTCTACTAGGAAAGGGGGAATCCTACTACTGGTGGGAGTAGGACTCCCCTAGGGCGCGCCATAGAGAGGGCCGGCCCTCCCCCTCCTCCACTCCTTTATATACGGGGAGGGGGCACCCCTTGAAGACACAACAATTGATCTCTTGATCTCTTAGCCGTGTGCGGTGCCCCCCTCCACCATATTCCACCTCTATTAGATCGTAGCGGTGCTTAGGCGAAGCCCTGCGTCGGTAACAACATCATCACCGTCACCACGCCGTCGTGCTGATGGAACTCTCCCGTGAAGCTTTGATAGATCGGAGTTCGCGGGACGTCATCGAGCTGGACGTGTGCCGAACTCGGAGGTGCCATAAGTTCGGTACTTGGATCGGTCGGATCGTGAAGAAGTATGACTACATCATCCGCGTTGTGCTAACGCTTCCGCTTACGGTCTACGAGGGTACGTGGACGATACTCTTCCCTCTCGTTGCTATGCATCACCATGATCTTGCGTGCGCGTAGGAATTTTTTTGAAGTTACTACGTTCCCCAACACTTTATGTTTCATATTATTATCCAATTATGTGTTGCCATCCTATGATGTCTGAGTAGATTTTCGTTGTCCTATCGGTGATTGGTGAATTGTTATGATTGGTTTAATTTGCTTGTGGTTATGTTGTTGTCCTTTGGTGCCCATCATATGAGCGCGCGCGTGGATCACACCATAGGGTTAGTTGTATGTTGATAGGACTATGTATTGGAGGGCAAGTGTGACAGAAGCTTCAACCTAGCATAGAAATTGATGCATACGGGATTGAAGGGGGACCAATACATCTTAATGCTATGGTTGGGTTTTACCTTAATGAACGTTAGTAGTTGCGGATGCTTGCTAATAGTTCCAATCATAAGTGCATAGAATTCCAAGTCAGGGATAACATGCTAGCAGTGGCCTCTCCCACATAAAACTTGCTATCGGTCTAGTAAAGTAGTCAATTGCTTAGGGACTATTTCGCAACTCCTACCACCACTTTTCCACACTCGCTATACTAACTTTAGTTGTGTCTTTATCTAAACAGCCCCTAGATTTTATTTATGTACTCTTTATTATCTTGCAAACCTATCCAACAACACCTACAAAGTACTTCTAGTTATATACTTGTTCTAGGTAAATCGAATGTCAAGCGTGCGTAGAGTTGTATCGGTGGGAGATAAAACTTGAGGGAATATTTGTTCTACCTTTAGCTCCTCGTTGGGTTCGACACTCTTACTTATCAAAAGAGGCTACAATTGATCCCCTATACTTTTGGGTTATCACTGAACAAACGGTTTTTGGCCCCTTTCTGCGGCGGCATTTGGAACCGTCGTCAAGTGAGTGTGGGCGATAGGGGGGGGGGGTACTTCCCACATGACCCAGAAACCATCGAGGATATTCCCTCCTAGCACACACGCTCGGCAAATAAGGTCGTGTGCGACTGGGGAGCGCTCAAATACGGAAATACGTATAGTAGAGTTAAAAAATACAATTATACAACGAAATTGTTTCCGGTCGCAAGTACATCCCACACAGTCCGTCCCCGCTAAACATTTCCGTTCATATGTACATCCCACACAGTCGCTCCAAGGAAAACGTTTCCGTTCACGGGTACATCACACACAATTTTTCTCATTAAATCGTTTGCGTTATTGAATGTATCACACACGGTCCATAGAAGAAACTGTGTGGCAAAGGCTGTCCATCACACACAATTTTTAGGTGGTAAACGTTTGCGTAAGGTGGCCTAACACAAACAGTTTTCAAGAGAAAGTCATGTGTGATTGTTCATTGATCCAACACAATTTATTCCTAGAAATTGTGTGTGTTGCCTAAGGTCATCGCCCATGGTATTTTTTTCAACGACCGTTTGCAATAGCAAAACCCAATTAGCAGGCTAATTCACCATTAGCAGGCTAATTATCTGATTATTCATAATCCATTTATTAATCTAATTGACATTTCGTATTAAGCACACAATATATTTCATTTTCATAATTGAAATACATCAGAGTACAACATCATATAGCTTCAACACTCAGCTACCCCATTACATAACTACACCAGGACCAAGTTTCACATGCAACATCTATAACCTTCCGAAATTAGCATCATAGACGGTACATAGACAGAGGTATCTCATCTGGAAAACTGCTGAAGCAGAAGGCGAATATTGAGCCTTCATTGATGTTGAAGGTCTTTGTAACTTTAGGCCAGTGCCTGTGGATGATTGATCGTCCATCCTTCGTCCTCTTCAGGAACACTTCAATATTGAACCGTGGGTGTTGTATGAATACCTCCTCGCCTCCTAACCATACATGTGGCTTGCGAGGTAATCATCAGTGAACTGCTTTGAAAAGGCCTGAAAATAAGGATGTGCATAAATATCTTATTTATATTGGAAATGGGGCAAAGGAATAAAAAAGGCAAGGTATAATAGTTGGTACCATCCTGTAGTGAACTGATGTCTTCTTCATTGTGCAGGCAAAGATCTTGTTGTTTTTTGTCGTTAATTTCTTTATCCTAACAATCTTTCTGAGTTTCTTGACTTGACTGATATTCATGGACAACTCATTTCCCCATATGCAAAAAGGGTCGAACAATAGGTCAAAACCTCTGACAGCAGGACCTACATGTGCAAGACCAAATTGTTAAAAACCTAAATATTAGAATGGTTCCTGCAATTGCCCAATAATGTGCTATTAGAGAACGGACCATGCACATGCTAACCTCGATTGTAAACCTCAGTGCTTCCCATTGTTTCCCTGCAACACATATAAGGTAGTTAGTCATCAGGTTAAGTAAGAGTTCGCATGCTATGAGTAAAATATGTTGATGAAAAATAAGTACATTGCAGATTCATCGGAATAATTCAAGCCACATGGAAAACCCATTTATCCAAACCAAGCATGATTAAGAACTAGGAAATATAGCACTTGTATATGTTTCTCATTTATTAAGTGTAGCCAAATTTGATTTATTCCTCACATGCACAACAATACAAAATTCTACCCACGATAATTGGACATTGTAGTGTAGAATTGAACCAAGCAGTTAGCTAAACACCACAACAAATGAACCAAACATTAACTGAGCATCACATTGCACAATATAACATACTCCTAATAGAAGATCAGATAGCTAAACAAACCAAGCATGCTTAACAACTTGGAAATATAGCAATTGTATTTTTTGTCATGTATTTACTATAACCAAATTCAATTTATTTCTCACATGGTATACAATAACAGAATGCACCCACAACTATTGAACATCGCATTGCAGAATTGAACCAAACAAAACAGTTAACTAAACACTACAAGAAATGAACCAAACGTTAACTGAGCACCACATTGCACAATATAACATACTCCTAATAGAAGATCAGACAGTTAACCAAACCAAGCATGCTTAACAACATGTAGATATAGCAATTGTATTTGTTTCTCATGTATTTAGTACAGCCAAATTAGATTTATTTTTCACATGGTATACAATAAAAGAATGCACCCACAACAATTGAACATCGCATTGCAGAATTGAACCAAACAACCAACATCGTCGCGTCGTCGGCATGCGAGGCGTCGACGGTGGCCTCGACGACAAGGTGCTCCTCCAAGATCTGGGGGTCGAACGAATGGCAGCCATCGCGACCTCATCCGCGCATGCGGCCGCAATTTGCTTCTCCGCTGCCAAATGGTCCTTGGGATCCTGGCTATACTGCGCGCACTATGGCTTAGGGCGGCACTTATTTGGTGGAGGGGTCGGTAATTTGGGTGGAAGGTGTCGCGCCGGCAGTCGGGGCATGTGGGATGTGGAAGGAGAAGTAGGATGGGGGTCGGGTGTGGATTACCTGCCTGGATAGGCGAGGCCGAGCAGCATGGTGGACGGTCACCGGCGAGGAGGCGGCGCTACAAACAAGGAGTGAAGGTTTCAACTTGGAAAGGAAGGCGGAAATAACGGAAATGTGGATTTTGGTAAGGGGGAGGTGGCGGGGAGGTAGATATTTCCGCGGAAGCCGAAAATTTGGAATTGCTTCAGCGAAAAAACTGGCGCGGAAAGTGTCATCAGACACGATCCCTTATTCAAAACCGTGTACGATATGTGAACATCACAAACAATTCAGATAGCTTAACCCGTGTGTGTTGAGTTTGAACGTCAAAAATTTTGGTTCGAATTTCCCTGGTTACAGTGGTCATCCACGTCATTGCATAATTTGGGTACACAAAGGAGACTAACTTCTTAATCGACCAAGTTCAACAACAGAACTAGCTGACCTAAACATTACTCTAACAAATTAAAGACCGGTGCTCTTAATTAAACAAAACAAAGAGTACTACTACGGCTGGTGCTCGTCGATCTCCGCCGCCACCTCCATGTCCAGCTCGCGCCCGACGGTCTCCTGGGGAAGGGGCTCCATGGCATCAATTGCACCATACTCGGCAAGCATCTCGCCATCAGCGTCCGCCATATCTTTGGAATAGGCCGCCACGAGCTGGGCGTGGGCGGCCGCGATCTGGGCTCTGGCGGGGTTCGTCATGGCAAGGTATGCCACACAGGAACGGACGACTGTTCGAACTCTCTCGGCGATTGCCAACTCTTCGGCCATGGGTTGCCAGCCGTTGTCGGAGAAGCTTCATTCAATTTGTGCGGTGACCGCCACGAGCTAGGCGTGGATAGCCTCGACATGGTAGTGGGCAGCCTCTATCAGGGCTAAGGTCGCCACTGCGGAACGGATAGCTGTTGTGCCGCTCTCGCTAGTTGCTATCCCCGAGGCAGATGCTGCTGCCGCCACCTGAGAAGCAACAGTGGCCGTTTGGGCTGCCTTAGCTGCCCGGACACAGACTGCGGTCGCTGATACGTCTCCGTCGTATCTATAATTTTTGATTGTTCCATGCCAATATTATACAACTTTCATATACTTTTGGCAAATTTTTATACTATTTTTGGGACTAACATATTGATCCAGTGCCCAGTGCTAGTTCTTGTTTGTCGCATGTTTTATGTTTCGCAGAATATCCATATCAAACGGAATCTAAACGGGATAAAAACAGATGGAGATTATTTTTGGAATATTTGGAAAATTCCAGAAGAAAAATCCACACGAGACGGTGCCCGAGGTGGCCACAAGGCAGGGGGTGCGCCTGCCCCCCTGGGAGCGCCCCTGACCCTCGTGGGCAACCCATAAGGCGGTTGATGCCCTTCTTCGGCCGCAAGAAAGCTAATTTTTGGTATAAAAAACACGGCGACGGTTTCAGGCCAATCGGAGTTACGGATCTCCATATATATACGAAACGGTGAAAGGGCAGCAGACAGAACGCAGAAACAGAGAGAGACATAGAGACAGATCCAATCTCAAAGGGGCTCTCGCCCCTCCCATGCCATGGAGGCCAAGGACCAGAGGGGAATCCCTTCTCCCATCTAGGGAGGAGGTCAAGGAAGAAGAAGACGAAGGGGCCCCCCTCCCCCTTCTCTTCCGATGGCGCCAGAACGCTGCCGTGGCCATCATCATCATCACCGCGATCTACACCAACACCTCCGCCATCTTCACCAACATCTCCATCACCTTCCCCCCTCTATCTACAGTGGTCCACTTTCCCGCAACCCGCTGTACCCTCTACTTGTACATGGTGCTTTATGCTTCATATTATTATCCAATGATGTGTTGCCATCCTATGATGTCTGAGTAGATTTTCGTTGTCCTATTGGTGGTTGACGGATTGCTATGATTGATTTAATTTGTTTGTGGTTATGTTGCTGTCCTTTGGTGCCCATCATATGATTGTGCGTGTGGATCACACCATAGGGTTAGTTGTATGTTGATAGGACTATGTATTGGAGGGCAAGAGTGACAGAAACTTCAACCTAGCATAGAAATTGATGCATACGGGATTGAAGGGGGACCAATATATCTTAATGCTATGGTTGGGTTTTACCTTAACGAACGTTAGTAGTTGCCGATGCTTGCTAATAGTTCCACTCATAAGTGCATAGAATTCCAAGTAAGGGATTACATGCTAGCAGTGGCCTCTCCCACATAATACTTGCTATCGGTCTAGTAAAGTAGTCAATTGCTTAGGGGCAATTTTGCAACTCCTACCACCACTTTTCCACACTCGCTATATTTACTTTATTGCATCTTTACTTACAACAGCCCCTACTTTTTAGTTACTTGCTCTTTATTATCTTGCAAACCTATCCAACAATACCTACAAAGTACTTCTAGTTTCACACTTGTTCTAGATAAAGCGAACATCAAGCGTGCGTAGAGTTGTATCGGTGGTCGATAGAACTTCAGGGAATATTTGTTCTGCCTTTAGATCCTCGTTGGGTTCAACACTCTTACTTGTCAAAAACTGTTGCGATCCCCTATACTTGTGGGTTATCAAGACCTTTTTCTGGCGCCGTTGCCGGGGAGCAATAGCGTGGGGTGAATATTCTCGTGTGTGCTTGTTTGCTTTATCACTAAGTAATTTTTATTTGCTGTTCTTAGTTGTTCTTTATCTTTAGTTATGGATATGGAACACAAATACCAAAAAAATTAGGTGTACTTTCTACTCATGGAGATGGGGAACCTCCTAAAACCCTCGATGCTGGTTATGTGAAAGATATTATGTACTACTTTAATAATCCTGAGAAAACCCCATTCAATTATGTAATGGGAGTAACGTTGGATCAACGTGAATACTTTAGGGATTACCGCTTGACACAAAAAGGAAACTGTTATGGGATCAAATTCATATATTGAATTGGTATGCTAGGCAACTATGCTTGAGATATGATTATACTTGTTGCTCTAGGATGAAGGCTCCACACCTTCCCTTTTTATGCGAATTTAATGATAATAAAACCTTAGTTTCTTATGCTAATGGTATATATGATTAATATGATGTGGAACAAATAGAAGAATTTGTTGCTTTTATGGGTGCTTATGAAATTGAATCTATGTTTAAAGAGTTTGAAGATTTTGATGATGATGCTTATAGGCCTGCAAATTTATCTATCCTAAAATATTGCTATGATAATTATGAATATAATTCCTATATTAATGCGCTTATTGAGAAAGTCTCCGCTGTCCAAGAAGAGACTAATATTTTGCAGGAATATATGGAAGAAGAAGTTGATGAAACTGTGAGCTCATTGGATGAAAAAGATGAGGAGGGGAGCGAAGAACAAAAGGAGGAAGAGCGGATTGATCATCCGTGCCCACCTTCTAATGAGAGTATCTCTTCAAATCATACATTGTTTAATTTCCCTTCATGCTTACCGAAGGATGAATGCTATGATAATTGCTATGATCCCGTTGATTCTTTTGAAATATCCCTTTTTGATGATGCTGGATATGCTTCTGGCCAAGATGCCAATATGAATTGTGCTTATGGAGATGAACTTGCTATAGTTCCGTATGTTAAACATGAAATTGTTGATATTGCACCCACGCATGATAGTCCTATTATCTTTTTGAATTCTCCCAACTACACTATATCGGAGTAGTTTGCACTTATTAAGGATTATATTGATGGGTTGCCTTTTACCGTTACACATGATGATTTTGATAGATATAATATCCATGTGCTTGCTGCTCCTACTTGCAATTATTATGAGAGAGCAACTATATCTCCACCTCTCTATGTTTCCAATACAATAACATTACAAGAAACTGTTTATACTATGCATTGGCCTTTACTATGTGTGCATGAATTGTTCTTTTATGACATGCCGATGCATAGGAAGAGAGTTAGACTTCGTCATTACATGATATATGTTGCTTTGTGCTCACTACTAAATTACAAATCATTGTTAATTAAAATTGGCTTTGATATACCTTGGGATCCGGGTGATTCACTACTTGAGCACTATATGCCTAGCTTAATGGCTTTAAAGAAAGCGCTGCCAGGGAGACAACCTGGAAGTTTTAGGGAGTCATTTATTTCTGTTGAGTGCTTTCATATAGTTTAAAAACAACAAAAATAAAGAGGGGAACCCAAAACTTTTTCAAAAAGGAAAGTGAAAGTGAGAAATACAAGCATTGTCGAAGTGGGAGAGCTCCTTGACCTTTGTTCATGCTCACGACAACTTTGTGAATCTTGATTACAGAAACTTTTCAATAAAAAATAATTATCCCTTTGTACAATTCCATTGTCTTATAAAATTAATGTGCCAAGGTTTGCCTTTAGGATGTTTACTTTGCTTGATGGTTTGTATGGTGGAGGACAGAAACTTTTGCTGTAGTGCACGATTTTACATTTTTAGATGGAACGTCAAATGGTTCTGATTCTTTTTGCACTGTCTTTATATACAAATTTTTTATTGTTCCTAATTTTGGCAGAAGTTTTCAAGTATCAGAAGTATGCTGAATGTTCAGATTGCTACAGACTGTTCTGTTTTAGACAGATTCTGTTTTTGATGCATAGTTTGCTTGTTTTGATGAAACTAACGATTTATATCAGTGGATCAAGCCATGAAAAAGTTATATTACAGTAGACACAATGCAAAAATAAAATATGAATTGGTTTGCAACAGTATTAGAGTAGTGATTTGCTTTATTATACTAACGTATCTTACCGAGTTTTCTGTTGAAGTTTTGTGTGGATGAAGTGTTCGATGATCGAGAAGGTCTCGATGTGAGAAGAAGGAAGAGAGGCAATAGCTCAAGCTTGGGGATGCCCGAGGCACCCCAAGTAAATATTCAAGGAGACTCAAGCGTCTAAGCTTGGGGATGCCCCGGAAGGCATCCCCTCTTTCTTCAACAAGTATCGGTATGTTTTCGAATTCGTTTCATTCATGTGATATGTGCAATCTTGGAGCGTCTTTTGCATTTAGTTTTCATTTTTCTTTTATGCACCATGCTGGTATGAGATAGTCCTTGGTTGATTTATATAATGCTCTATGCACTTCACTTATATCATTTGAAGTTTGGATTGCCTGTTTCTCTTCACTTAGACAACCGCCATTTGTAGAATGCTCTTTTGCTTCACTTAGATTTGTTAGAGCGTGGGCATATCTTTTGTAGCAAGAATTAAACTCTCCTGCTTCACTTATATCTATTTAGAGAGATGACAGGAATTGGTCATTCACATGGTTAGTCATAAAATCCTACATAAAACTTGTAGATCACTGAATATGATATGTTTGATTCCTTGCAATAGTTTTGCGAGATAAAGATGGTGATATTAGAGTCATGCTAGTGGGTAGTTGTGGATTAGTAGAAATACTTGTGTTGATGTTTGTGATTCCCGTATCATGCACGTATGGTGAACCATTATGTAACGAAGTCGGAGCATGAGGTATTTATTGATTGTCTTCCTTATGGGTGGCGGTCGGGGATGAGCGATGGTATTTTCCTACCAATCTATCCCCCTAGGGGCATGCGTAGTAGTACTTTGCTTCGAGGGCTAATAAACTTTTGCAATAAGTATGTGAGTTCTTTATGACTAATGTTGAGTCCATGGATTGTACGCACTCTCACCCTTCCATCATTGCTAGCCTCTCTAGTATCGTGCAACTTTCACTGGTACCATAAACCCACCATCTACCTTCCTCAAAACTGCCACCATACCTACCTATCATGGCATTTCCACAGCCATTCTGAGGTATGTTGCCATGCAACTTCCATCATCATCATATACATGACTTGAGCATTCATTGTCATATTGCTTTGCATGATCGTAAGATAGCTAGCATGATGTTTTCATGGCTTGTCCATTTTTATGTGATTGCTACGCTAGATCATTGCACATCCCGGTACACCGCCGGAGGCATTCATATAGAGTCATATCTTTTTTCTAGATATCGAGTTGTAATATTGAGTTGTAAGTAAATAAAAGTGTGATGATCATCATTATTAGAACATTGTCCCATGTGAGGTTATCAAAATAAAAGAGGCCAAAGAAGCCCAAATAAAAAAAGAGGCCAAAGAAGCCCACAAAAAAACAAAAAATGGGAGAAAAAGAGAGAAGGGGCAATGTTACTATCCTTTTACCACACTTGTGCTTCAAAGTAGCACCATGTTCTTCATGTAGAGAGTCTCTTGAGTTATCACTTTCATATACTAGTGGGAATTTTCATCATAGAACCTGGCTTGCATATTCCGATGATGGACTTCCTCAAACGCCTGAGATCTTCATGAGCAAGCAAGTTGGATGCACACCCACTTAGTTTTCAGTCTGAGCTTTCATACACTTATAGCTCCTAGTGCATCGTTGCATGGCAATCCCTACTCACTCACATTGATATCTATTGATGGGCATCTCCATATCCCGTTGATACGCCTAGTTGATGTGAGACTATCTTCTCCCTTTTTGTCTTCTCCACAACCACCATTCTATTCCACCTATAGTGCTATGTCCATGGCTCACGCTCATGTATTGTGTGAGGGTTGAAAATGCTGAAGCGCGTTAAAAATTATGAACCAATTGCTTGGCTTGTCATCGGGGTTGTGCATGATGTGAATATTTTGTGTGGTGAAGATGGAGCATAGCAAGACTATATGATTTTGTAGGGATAGCTTTCTTTGGCATTGTTATTTTGAAAAGACATGATTGCTTTATTAGTGGGCTTGAAGTATTATTGTTTTTATGTCAAATGATAGACTATTGCTTTGAATCACTCGTATTTTTATATTCATGCCATGATTAGATATGTAATCAAGATTATGCTAGGTAGCATTCCACATCAAAAAATATCTTTTTTATCATTTACCTACTCGAGGACGAGCAGGAATTAAGCTTGGGGATGCTGACACGTCTCCGTCGTATCTATAATTTTTGATTGTTCCATGCCAATATTATACAACTTTCATATACTTTTGGCAACTTTTTATACTATTTTTGGGACTAACATATTGATCCAGTGCCCAGTGCCAGTTCTTGTTTGTTGCATGTTTTATGTTTCGCAGAATATCCATATCAAACGGAATCCAAACGGGATAAAAACGGACGGAGCTTATTTTTGGAATATTTGGAAAATTCCAGAAGAAAAATCCACGCGAGACGGTGCCCGAGGTGGCCACGAGGCAGGGGGGCGCGCCTGCCCCCCTAGGCGCGCCCCTTACCCTCGTGGGCCACCCGTAAGGCGGTTGATGCCCTTCTTTGGCCGCAAGAAAGCTAATTTTTGGTAAAAAAATCACGGCGAAGGTTTCAGGCCAATCGGAGTTACGGATCTCCATATATATACGAAACGGTGAAAGGGCAGCAGACAGAACGCAGAAACAGAGAGAGACAGAGAGACAGATCCAATCTCGGAGGTGCTCTCGCCCCTCCCATGCCATGGAGGCCAAGGACCAGAGGGGAAACCCTTCTCCCTTCTAGGGAGGAGGTCAATGTCGTGGTTCTAAGTATGATAGTAGAATGGGGGTAGGGATGTAGAGGCAAGATCCTAGCTATGGAGTAGTTGTACACGCGAGGTTTACGAGTTCAGGCCCTTCTCAGAGGAAGTAACAGCCCTACGTCTCGGAGCCCTGAGGCGGTCGACTGGATTATGCGCGTGTGAGTTACAGGGGGTGCGAACCCTTGTCCCGGAGGAGGGGGTGGCTTATATAGAGTGCGCCAGGACCCCAGCCAGCCCACGTTACAAAGGGTTCAATGTACATTAAGGCAGGGTGTTACTGGTAACGCTAGTAATAAAGAGATATAAATGATCTTTAAGGTTACAGAGTGAATGACCGACCGTTGCCATCCTGAGTGACGTTAGGCCTTCTACACTCTGAGTGGTTTCTTGTATCGTCGAGTGTCTTCAAGACTGTCGAGTGGAACATAGCTTTATGGTCGAGTGGACGATGATTTTTATTCGACTGCTTCTGGTTCTTTTATAGGTGTCCTTGGGGAGGGTATCTTGGACAGATCCATGACCCTACCCTAGGTACATAGCTTCGTCATTAGCCCCCGAATGGATCAGGGTTTGAGTGAGGAAGGAGTTGAGAACACTTCCGACTCATTCTTCGTGCTATGAGTATATGTTGCTCTGGATCAATGAACTGAGGCGATAACATCAACTTCTTTTTCAGTCGCCTTGGTCCATTCTTAGTTTTTGTCGAGTGAACTTTCACGGTAGAGTTCCGAATGATATGTGGAGGATGTTTTTAGTATGACAAGTTGCTCTTTGGGAAGCGTGCCAGACGGGCGGGGCCGTGGTAATCGGGGCGGATTAGGCAGGTCGCCTCGATCCTCGTGCCACATTTTTCACCACGTATTGCGCGCGCGACTGTTGCGGGATTTGTTTAGATCGTCTGGGCCTACCAGTCAGTCACTCGGGGAATGACCTTATAAAAGGCACCGGACCGGGTCTTTGCACAGCGCGCTCCCATTTTCTTCCTTCTTCCACAAACTTCTCCGCCGCGCTCGCTTCCGATCTCGGCGTCGCAACCTCGCTCGGTCTTGATCCGCCGCCATGGGGAAAGAGAATACGGTGGCGTTGGAGCACGCGAAGAAGGCGACCGCGAAGGCGAAGGACAAGAGGACCAGCCGGGGCGGATCATCGTCAAGATCCGGCCTGCCGCCGGGCTGGATCCAGGGTGACTGGATCTGCACGATGATCAGCTAGGACGACCTCGATGATCTGGTGGAGGGGGACTGATCCCTCACAAATCGGCGCGGCTCCCGGGCAACGAGACCGAGCCGCAGCCACGGGAGGGTGAGTGTGTTCTCCTCGCTACCCATGTTGACCGCGGGTTTTCTTTGCCTCCCCATCCTTTCTTTCGTGGCTTTCTAAACTTCTTCGGGGCTCAACTCCACCACTTCACTCCAAACACCATAGTCTATCTGGCTGCTTTTGTGTCGATGTGTGAAAATTTCTTGGGTTGTCGACCGCACTGGGGTCTCTTCAAACACATCTTCACATGTTGCTCCCAGTCGGTCAAGGGCCAACCCGAGTGACGAGAGGATGCACGTGATCCAGATGTGCGGGGGCCTTGGTATCTAGATGAGGAACAAGAGTACCTTCCCAGCGATGATCCTTCCCGACTTGGTTCAGGGCTGGCAGTCGACTTGGTTTTACTGTAAGGACCAGCCGACCCCGGGCCAGTCGACTGGACTTCCTCCCTTTTGCCTAGCTCGAGTGGAGAAGCCCTCCTCCTTGAGGGTGGTCCCAGAAGAGAAGGCGCAGGTCAAGGTGTTGGTCGAGCGGGTCGTCCAACTTGTCCCCGACGGGGTGATTGGGATGGACCTGCTGGAGGTCTTTCTCAGTCGACGCATCCAACCGCTTCAGGCCCGTGACCATCCGATGTGGATGTACTCGGGACTCGAGGACTCCACTCGAATCCACCCGGAGGATGTTAGTGAAGACACCTTGGAGAAGTGGCCGAGGGGAATCACTAGCAACAAAGACAATCCCCGGGGGTCTAGGAGGGTGATTCCATTCGACCACTCGCGCCAGCCAGAACAGGTATGATTCTACTTTGACAAGTATCTTCCTGATTCACTGTGTGACACCTTGTTGATGGCCGACTGTATTTCTTTTGCTCATTTTCTTTTTAGGCTCTCATTGATATGTACTCAATGCCCAATGGAGTGCAGGGGCAAGACATCGAGGAAGGAGCGAGCGGGGGCGAGAGCGACGAGTGGCACTCGAATGCCGAGGAGGACGAGGAGAGTGATGACTCGACTAATGATGAAGAGGTCGACTCGCCTCCTCGCAGAGAGAGGAGATCCAAGCACACTCACGACCCGGAGAGCACCCCGGACCTGGCGACCGCGTCGACTGGGCAATCTTCGAAGCGCCCCCGGACGTCTTCCCCAACGCCGATTGAGAAGGCCCCGAAGCAGCTCAAGGTCGTGCCGCCTCCAGCGCCAAAAGCACCGAAGGCCACCTCCTCCAAACCGCCAAAGGCTTTACCCAGGATCAAAGTGACCGTCCCATCTCCGGGTAATCATCTGACCTGTTCTTTTTGTCGACTTGAGCAACAGAACGTGTCCGACTGAGTGCGGATGTTTGCAGTGCTGCTACATCAGGAACCTCTTCTTACCAGTACCGAGACAAGGAGATGGAAGACGCAGTTACCTCCAACCCAGGTAAAAACTCTTATGATCTTGTTCTTGATTACTTGGTCGATAGAATTCGAGTGGTTTATTTGGGGTCGACTGATCTTCCCTACAGCTCCACCCAATGTCATGGATCTCCCAGACGATGATGAAGATGTGGCTCCTAAGCCCAGAAAGAGCAAAAAGGTAGCAGCTGGCAAGGCTTCTCAGCAGGGACCAATGACAACACCAACCGCCCGTCAATCTGAAGACGCAGGCGGGGCCTCTGTAACTTTCGTTGTACCCTTGTTGAGTGAGCGCCCCGCACCATCGACTGTACCCATGATTCCTTCCGTCGTCCCATCTCACGCCCAGGAGGTCCAAGCTGCTGCACCTGGGTCGTCTTCCCTCTACTTCACCAGCTACCTTGTCTCGGAAAACCAGTCGGATGCGGCTGGGGAAGCCAGCCGTCAGGCTAACGTGATGATGGAGCGGATGAAGACAGTGCACGAGAATAGCCAGGCTGCTTACGACGCCAGCGCTGCTCTCCGGGCCAATGTCCAGGTACGTAAACTTTCGACTGACCTTGTTCTGTCAGGATATGCTATCTGAAATATTCTCTTCCATACAATCTCCTGTTGTTTGCGTCGAATCTGTACACCCACTAGGTGTTTTGTTGTCTTTGGTATTTGCGCTCTTCCACTCGGTTTGGGCGAGTAGGATCTGAACCAGTGGGGGCATGCTAAGTGCACCCACTGGGTGTAGTCCCCGAGACCGCAGTCGACTGCTGGCAGTCGACTGGGGTCTGAGTTCTTTTTTCCTTTCTTTTCTTCCACTCGACCCGGGCGGAACGGTAGAATGGGATCTGAACCAGTGGGGGCACGTCAAGTGCACCCACTGGGTGTAGTCCCCGAAACCGTGGTCGACTGCTGGCAGTCGGCCGGGGTCTGAATAGTTTTTTTTACTTGATCCGGGCGGACCGGTCGAGTTGGGTCTTAATTAGCGGGGGCACGCCAAGTGCACCCGCTGGGTGTAGTCCCCGAGATCGCAGTTGACTGCGTGCAGTCGGCTGGGGTCTAAGTGAACTCTTTAAGTTTTATCCACTCGGAAGTAAACAACCTTTGATCTTGTCGATTGACACGTCTTTTGCCTTCTGCAGAAGTCTTGTACTCTCATTTCCAAGTTTGCTGAACTTGAGGAGAAGCAGAGGCAACTCAACCTCGACTTGGAGTTGGCCCAGCGGAATCTGAAGAAGGCTCAAGATGAAGCTGCTGGTATGGAAGGTAACTGCTTGTCGACTGTCTTTTTAAAACATTTCGTCAAACTCTTCTCTGATCCGATTGCTTCTTTTGCAGAGAAAATGAAGTTGGCTCTAGAGAAGAAGGACTCGGACCTCGCCGCTGCGCAAAAGGAAGCCCAAGATAAAACTACCCTTGTAGACCAGAAGCTGGCTTCAGTCGGATCGCTGGAAGGGGAGGTGAACAAACTGAAGTCCTGCCTCAATGAGTCCAACCGAGAAGTGAGTCGTCTGAAGAAGGATAAATTGTCCTGGATGAAAAGCTAGAGTCTGCGATCCACAAGAGGAATGACACGGAAGCTTATCTGAGAGCTCTTGCCAAGAAGCTCTATCTGATGCTGGAAGGTACTCCTTTCAAACCGACTGTGTTGATGCTTGCAAATGAATCCTGTCCAGTCGACTCACTAATTTTTTGACTGCAAAATTCTGCCAAGACTTTGACGAGGAAACTGGAAAGGTCGAGATGGGTCTGGACCCTATTGCTTCTTTAGTTTGCGACGAAACTGCAATGAACGTGCTCTGACTGGAGTCTCGTGTTGCCGGCGTCACAAGCTACCTCGGGCGTGTGAAGGAGGCAGTCTCACGAGTCGACTCATTGCTCTGGCCAAGGGCGACGCTTCAAAATGACCTGGAATCCCTGATGGCTCGACTCAACGAGATCCCTGACCGGGTGCAAGAATGGAAGAAGTCCTCCGCCCGGTGTGGTGCTGATGTGGCGCTGTCCTTGGTGAGAGTCCACTGCATGGAAGCTCGCAAAGACAAGTTGGCGGCAATCAAGGTCGCTAACACCAAAAGGCATGACTTCCAGTCCTTCATGGAGACTTCCATCGCTGCTGCCACTCGGATCATGGATGGGATTGACTTGGACGAATTCGTCGAGCTTGCCAGCCCTCTTCCTGCCGAGTGAACAAACTTATGAGACTTGAATCTACCTTAAATTTGCCTCGGAATGCCGAGTGATTGCTGTAACCGTTAAACTCCTTCAGGCTTGATGCTCGAATACTTTTGATTTGCTGCTTGGAACTTTAAGATTTATCCGAATTTGGTTTATTTCCGAATATACTTGCGCTTTGCCTTCAAGTGGACTATGTTCTTTGCTCGGAATAATCTTTGTGCTGGAGATGTAGCTCTGAGGTGGTAACTCCAGTCGAACTGCACTTCGTCGTCCTTGCGGATTGGGACGGAGCATGCATTGCAGCCGACATGCACCTCGTCATCCTTGCGGATAGGGATGGAGTGCACATTGTACTTGTGGCATAGCTTCGAAAGAGAGGGTTGCAGCCGACCTGCACCTCGTCGTCCTTGCGGATAGGGATGGAGCGCACATTGTACTTGTGGCGTAGCTCCAAAGGAGAGGGTTGCAGTCGACCTGCACCTCGTCGTCCTTGCGGATAGGGATGGAGCACACACTGTACTCATGGCGTAGCTCCGAAGGAGAAGGTTGCAGTCGACCTGCACCTCGTCATCCTTGCGGATAGGGATGGAGCGCATGTTGT
>NC_041382.1:202678420-202678984 GCF_002162155.2 Triticum dicoccoides
GATAGGGACGGAGCGCACGTTGTACTTGTGGCGTAGCTCCAAAGGAGAAGGTTGTAGTCGACCTACACCTCGTCATCCTTGCGGATAGGGATGGAGCGCACGTTGTACTTGTGGCGTAGCTCCGAAGGAGAAGGTTGCAGTCGACCTGTACCTCGTCGTCCTTGCGGACAGGGATGGAGCGCACGTTGTACTTGTGGCGTAGCGCCGAAGGAGAAGGTTGCAGTCGACCTGCACCTCGTCATCCTTGCGGATAGGGACGTGTTTCGAACTTAGGCGAGTAATAGACTGCAGCTAAGCCCCCGAGTGGGAGGGTTACTCTCCACTCGGCAGGATTTTTTAAACTTAGGCGAGTACCGGACTGCAGCTAAGCCTCCGAGTGGGAGGGTTGCTCTCCACTCGGTAGGATTTTACAAACTTAGGCGAGTGCTGGAGTGCAGCTAAGCCTCCGAGTAGGAGAACTTAGGCGAGTACTGGAGTGCAGCTAAGCCCCCGAGTGGGAGGATTGCTCTCCACTCGGTAGGATTTTACAAACTTAGGCGAGTACTGGACTGCAGCTAAGCCTTC
>NC_041382.1:202679609-202705842 GCF_002162155.2 Triticum dicoccoides
TTGCTCTCCACTCGGTAGGATTTTACAAACTTAGGCGAGTACTGGACTGCAGCTAAGCCCCCGAGTGGGAGGGTTGCTCTCCACTCGGTAGAATTTTACAAACTTAGGCGAGTACTGGACTACAGCTAAGTCCCCGAGTGGGAGAACTTAGGCGAGTACTGGACTGCAGCTAAGCCCCCGAGTGGGAGGGTTGCTCTTCACTCGGTAGGATTTTTTTCAAACTTAGGCGAAATGGATTAGCGGCTAAGCCTCCCGAGTGAGAGGCTTGCCCATCGCTTGGTAGGATTTTCTTTCGAACTTAGGCGAAACGGATTCGCGGCTAAGCCCACCCACTGGGGGATTTCAGAGGTAAATAAAAGCAACAACAACCGTGCGAGGAGATTGAAAAGCTCTTATCTTTGACGAACAAATTACAAAGGTACTTCTTATTACATTTTATTCGAATGAGTGCTTAAGTATGAAAGGGGCGAAGCAGCTCCGCGTTCCAGGCTCGTGGCTCATCCCTCTGATGCTCAACACTGTAAAGATGGTATGCTCCATTGTGGAGAACTTTGGTGACAATGAAGGGGCCTTCCCAAGTCGGGGCGAGCTTGTGTGGTTTCTGTTGATCCACTCGAAGAACCAGGTCTCCTTCTTGAAAGGTTTGACCCCTCATGTTTCTGGCGTGGAATCGACGTAAGTCTTGCTGATAAATGGTCGACCGGATCAAGGCCATCTCCCTTTCCTCCTCTAAGAGGTCAACTGAATCTTGCCAGGCCTGCTCTGCTTCCGCTTCGGAGAAGAGCTCGACTCGGGGTGCGTTGTGGAGTAGGTCACTTGGCAGAACAGCTTCGGCTCCATAGACCAAAAAGAAAGGGATTCGTCCAGTCGATCGATTGGGAGTTGTCCTCAAACCCCGAAGAACTGACGGAAGTTCATCAACCCAAGCACCTGCTGCATGTTTGAGATCAGGCATCAGTCGGGGTTTCAATCCTTTGAGAATTAGGCCGTTCGCTCTCTCTGCTTGTCTGTTTGACTGCGGGTGAGCGACTGAAGCATAGTCGACTCGTGTGCCTTGAGAAGCGCAGAAAGCTCTAAACTCATCAGAATCAAAGTTCGACCCGTTATCCGTGATCATGCTGTGTGGAACTCCATATCTGAATGTCAATTCTCTGATAAAACTGACAGCGGTGCTGGCTTCAAGACTCTTGATAGGTTTAGCTTCGATCCATTTGGTAAACTTGTCGACTGCTACGAGCACATGAGTGAAGCCGCACCTACCAGTTCTTAGTGGTCCCACCATATCCAATCCCCAAACAACAAAGGGCCATACTAGGGGAATGGTCTTCAGGGCGGATGCTGGCTTGTGAGACATGTCGGAGTAAAACCGGCAGCCTTCACATCTGTCGACTATATCTTTCGCCATTTTATTTGCTCGTGGCCAATAGAATCCGGCTCGATATGCTTTATCCACGATGGCCCGAGAGGACGCATGGTGACCACAGGTCCCCGAGTGGATGTCGTTGAGGATCATTCGACCTTCTTCTGGCGTTATGCATTTCTGACCGACTCCAGTCACACTTTCCCTGAACAGTTGTCCTCTGATCACAGTAAAGGCCTTGGATCGATGGACGATCTGTCGAGCCTCTTCTTCGTCCTCTGGGAGTTCCTTCCTAAGGATGTACGCAATGTACGACACTGTCCAGTCAGGAGTAATGACTAGAACCTCCATGACCAGGTCGACCACGGCTGGGACCTCGACTTCAGTCGGATCTGTGGCGCTCTTAGGCTGCGGGGGCTCTTCAGTAAAAGGATCTTCCTGAACTGTCGGTGTGTGAATATGTTCCAAAAACACATTGCTGGGAATGGCTTCTCTCTTGGAACCTATCTTTTCCAAGTCATCGGCTGCCTGATTTTTCAGTCGGGGTATGTGATGGAGCTCTGACCCCTCAAACTTCTTTTCCAACTTCCTCACCGCGTTGCAGTAACTAGTCATGGCTGGGCTTCTGATGTCCCACTCCTTCATCACTTGATTGACTACCAAATCTGAGTCACCATAGACCATGAGGCGATGGACACCGAGTGAGATGGCCATACGCAACCCATACAGGTGTGCTACATATTCTGCTTCATTACTGGAGGAATCAAAGTGAATCTGGAGGACATATCTGAGCTTGTCTCCTCGAGGGGATACCAGAACCACCCCAGCACCAGACCCATTCAGCATCTTGGAACCATCAAAGAACATGGTCCAGTGCTCCGAGTAGACTTGAGTCGGCAATTGTTGTTCAATCCACTCGGCGAGGAAATCTGCTATTGCTTGGGAGTTAATAGTTTTCTTTGCCTCAAACTTGATATCTAAGGGAAGGAGTTCAATCGCCCACTTTGCCACTCGACTAGTTGCATCTCTATTGTGCAGAATCTCTGACAATGGAGCATCGCTGACGACTTTAACAGAGTGATCAGAGAAATAGTGTGCAACCTTCTTCGTGGTCATGTAAATCCCATAAACAAGCTTTTGATAGTGCGGATATCTCTGCTTTGATGGGGCCAGGACTTCAGAAATATAATAAACCGGGCGCTGAACTTTATAAGCTTTTCCCTCTTCTTCCCACTCGACTGTAAATACTGTACTGACGACTTGTCCAGTGGCTGCTATATAAAGCAGTAAAGGCTCTTTGCTGATTGGGGCAGCAAGTACCGGCTGGGTGGAGAGCAGAGCTTTTAGCTCTGCAAATGTTGCATCAGCTTCAGGAGTTCACTCGAACTTATCTGATTTCTTCATCAGTCGGTAAAGAGGCAGTGCCTTTTCACCGAGGCAAAAAATGAATCGACTTAGGGCGGCCAAGCAACCAGTAAGCTTATGGACATCATGCACACGCACAGGGTGTTTCATCCGGAGTATAGCACCCACTTTGTCTGGGTTAGCATCGATCCCTCGTTCGGAAACGAGAAAACCGAGTAATTTTCCGCCTGGAACTCCAAACGTGCACTTTGATGGATTAAGCTTGATATCAGACCTTCTGAGGTTGGCAAAGGTTTCAGCAAGGTCAGTCAGTAGGTCGAAACCTTTACGTGACTTGACCACAATGTCATCCATGTATGCTTCCACATTCCGACTGATCTGAGTGAGCAGGCACACCTGAATCATCCGCATGAATGTGGCTCCAGCATTCTTCAAACCGACTCACCAGTGAACTTACTGACTCCAGTCGCCACCTGAAGTTGGGGGGAATCACTACAGCCCTGATGGCTCTGCTGAAGCACTCCGGACCTGAGACATGCACTCTTCTGCTGGTTGCTAGATCTCTGTCATGACCTTCTCGGTGAGCTATGTTTCTGTCGAGCAAGCCCTGAATGAGAATAGATCTCGCATCAAAGCCCGGCTCTCTGGGGTCGACTGGAATCCCTCGCCCCATACTGTGAGGGCGCCTATCATCATGTTGCTGAGGCACGTATGACCCACTCCTTGGGGGAGGTGTGGGCACTTGACGACGATCATCGGGATCGACTCGGTGGTCATACTGCCCACGGTTTCTTTACTGATCTCGTCGGTCTCCATGTCCCTCACGCCTCGGGGGCAATCTTGGGCTGTGAGCCGACTGAACTGTGTCTGCAACCATGGACCTGCTATTGATCCTATTCCGTGACTGAGATACTGCTGTATTCTGCTCTCCTACAGCACGGAGCAAAGCTCGGATCTGCACCAGACCTCGACCAGCTTCTGACTGGGAAGGTTGGATCGACTCCTCTATCCGGGCTGCAGCTGCGAGATTCTGGATCGGAGTTCAGTATACCTGAGTCGGAGGAGGAAAGAGTTGACATTGACTGGATTCAGGGGCACGCTGTCGAGCACGCTCGTCGAGTGCGTGCTGGAGATTCCCTTGTCGAGTGCGCTCAGCCAAGTTGGCTAGGCGCGCCTCCTCCAAGGCCTGGGCCTCAGGGGTTTCTCCAACGATAGGAGTGTGAAGTGCATCCATGTTCCAGCGGCGAAGTTCTTCTCTCCGCTGCGAGGAGAGGGGTTCGGGGCGGTACTCTTCATGAATATGCAACGGGTCGCCGACCCCATTGCCTCCGTCTTCACGGGTGAAGCCAGGAGGACTGTGCGGTCCATTGACCATCAAACTTCTGCCGCGGGGTCGCTACTATCGCACTCGGATGCAGTCTCTACGGAGCCCGTCGACAGATCGAACAGGCCGTAGAGGGTTTTGTCGGGCTCGATTGCCACGACTTGAGGGGTAGCCGACTGGCGAGCCACCGCATGCTTCACCCACCGCTGAAGCCTCGATCGACCGGAACGTTTGCTTCGGCGGGTCGCAGGGAGGGGGAAGCCATAGGAGTCGACCGATACTGGGTCGACGGCTGCCGCAGGAGGACGCCGCGGACACACACACGAAAGTGCGTTGCCCCGCGGATGGGGAGTGCGTCGACGTTGAGTGGAGCCTCCTGAAGCCAAGCGAAGTCATCGGTGACAAACACGAGCGTGCCGAGACGGATCTCGCGGCCCTCAGCCAATCCTCCGCCTGAAACCATGATGAAGGGGATTGGAAAAATTGCAACTTCTCCAAAAAGTCGCTAAGACACCTGCCCCATGTTGGGAGCCAACTGTCGTGGTTCTAAGTATGACAGTAGAATGGGGGGTAGGGATGTAGAGGCAAGATCCTAGCTATGGAGTAGTTGTACACGCAAGGTTTACGAGTTCAGGCCCTTCTCAGAGGAAGTAACAGCCCTACGTCTCGGAGCCCTGAGGCAATCGACTGGATTATGCGCGTGTGAGTTACAGGGGGTGCGAACCCTTGTCCTGGAGGAGGGGGGTGGCTTATATAGAGTGCGCCAGGACCCCAGCCAGCCTAGGACAAAGGGTTCAATGTACATTAAGGCAGGGCATTACTGGTAACACTAGTAATAAAGAGATATAAATGATCTTTAAGGTTACAGAGTGAATGACCGACCATTGCCATCCTGAGTGATGTTAGGCCTTCTACACTCCGAGTGGTTTCTTGTATCGTCGAGTGTCTTCAAGACTGTCGAGTGGAACATAGCTTTATGGTCGAGTGGACGATGATTTTTTCTTCGACTGCTTCTGGTTCTTTTATAGGTGTCCTTGGGGAGGGTATCTTGGACAGATCCATGACCCTACCCTAGGTACATAGCTTCATCAGTCAAGGAAGAAGAAGACGAAGGGCCCCCCTCTCCCCTTCTCTTCCGGTGGCGCCGGAACGCTGCCATGGCCATCATCATCATCACCGCGATCTACACAAACACCTCCGCCATCTTCACCAACATCTCCATCACCTCCCCCCCTCTATCTACAGCGGTCCACTTTCCCACAACCCGCTGTACCCTCTACTTGAACATGGTGCTTTATGCTTCATATTATTATCCAATGATGTGTTGCCATCCTATGATGTCTGAGTAGATTTTCGTTGTCCTATTGGTGGTTGATGAATTGCTATGATTGATTTAATTTTCTTGTGGTTATGTTGCTGTCCTTTGGTGCCCATCATATGATTGCGTGCGTGGATCACACCATAGGGTTAGTTGTATGTTGATATGACTATGTATTGGAGGGCAAGAGTGACAGAAACTTCAACCTAGCATAGAAATTGATGCATACGGGATTGAAGGGGGACCAATATATCTTAATGCTATGGTTGGGTTTTACCTTAATGAATGTTAGTAGTTGCGGATGCTTGCTAATAGTTCCAATCATAAGTGCATAGAATTCCAAGTAAGGGATGGCATGCTAGGAGTGGCCTCTCCCACATAATACTTGCTATCGGTCTAGTAAAGTAGCAAATTGCTTAGGGGCAATTTCGCAACTCCTACCACCACTTTTCCACACTCGCTATATTTACTTTATTGCTTCTTTACTTACAACAGCCCCTACTTTTTAGTTACTTGCTCTTTATTATCTTGCAAACCTATCCAACAATACCCACAAAGTACTTCTAGTTTCATACTTGTTCTAGGTAAAGCGAACATCAAGCGTGCGTAGAGTTGTATCGGTGGTCGATAGAACTTGAGGGAATATTTGTTCTGCCTTTAGATCCTCGTTGGGTTTGACACTCTTACTTATCGAAAACTGTTGTGATCCCCTACACTTGTGGGTTATCAGTCGCCCTCATGAAGCATGTTAGCACGTGCCTGGCGGTTGCGGCCACGCTCTTGCCAGAGTGGGCCGCTGAAGTTGCCCTCACGACGTAGGTCCACGTCCCCATCTTTCACCGGCGACGAATGAACAGTGATATGAAATTTGGGGAGTGAGCTAGTGTGCTTGACACATCGGCTGTGGACTGTAGCCGATGCACCTTCTCTCGTAAGCCATAGGCGTACTATACACCGACGGTGCTCCAAGATATTTTCTGCTGCATCTCACATGGTTGGTGATAATAAACTGTGTGCGATCTACTTGATATATCGTCTTGATTTGAATTACGTAATTGGGTCACATCTACAAAAGATGGTGTTTAAATTGCTAGAACTTTTATCTTCAGTGAACATGCAACTATTGGCGTGTCGTCAAAAATGTAATTATTCAGGGTTCGTTTGGACGTTTTTATAAATTAACTTGGTTTTGTAGGCATTTCAGGTGCATAATTCTAATTTGAACTACATGCACATGCTCCAGTGCATATAAACGGGTTGAAAAATCAAATATGCGTCTTTGGTTGCTTGCTTAGGTCACATGCAAGAAATGGGAATGAATGTCACACACCCTGCCACCTTCACTCGGCCGCAAACATTAAGATACCTGGTTTTCAAATTCTAATAAATCCAAAACTCGTTTGAAATTCATGAAACTTGGCATGCTATCATGGAGCACCATCAACATGCCATGGTAAAAAAATTGTACCATTTGGGGCATGTTTGGGTATAAGCTTCTCACAAACCAGAGCTTCTCACAACAAGCGTGATGGTTTCGGTAGGGAACGTGCCACCTTTGGGGACGAAATGATATCTGTTGCCTCTTATTGCTTTCAAAAAAATTTGAGTGTCAACATAGAACAACAGGAGTGTTGTGTTTAATTTTGGAATTTTTTGGGGTTTGTTTGGACATTGTTATACATTAACTGGGTTTCCCAGGCATTTCATGTGCACAATTCAAATTTGAACTACATGCACATTCTCCAATGCATATAAACTGGCTGAAAAATCAAATATGTGTCCTTGGTTGCGTGCTTAGGTCCCATGCAAGAAATGAGAATGAATTTCAAACACCCTACCACTGTCACTCGGCCGCAAACATTGAGATACCTGGTTTTTAAATTCTAGTAAATCCAAAACTCGTCTGAAATTCACGAAACTTGGCATGCTATCATGGAGCGGCATAGACATGCCGTGGTAAAATTTTTGTCCCATTTGGGGCAGGTTTGGGTATAAGCTTCTCACAAACCAGGGCTTCTCACAACAAGCGTGATGGTTTCGGTGGGGAACGTGCCACCTTTGGGGACGAAACGATATCCATTGCCTATTATTGCTTTCAAAAAAATTCGAGTGTCAACATAGAACAACATGAGTGTTGTGTTTAATTTTGGAATTTTTCGGGGTTCGTTTGGACATTTTTATACATTAACTGGGTTTCCCAAGCATTTTATGCGCATAATTCAAATTTGAACTACATGCACATTCTCAAGTGCATATAAATGGTTGAAAAATCAAATTTGTGTCCTTGGTTGCATGCTTAGGTCCCATGCAAGAAATGGGAATGAATTTCAAACACCCTGCCACCATCACTCGACCGCAAACATTGAGATACCTGGTTTTTAAATTCTAGTAAATCCAAAACTCGTCTGAAATTCATGAAACTTGGCATGCTATCATGGAGCGGCATCAACATGTCGCGGTGAAAAAATTGTCCCATTTGGGGCAGGTTTGGGTATAAGCTTCTCACAAACCTTAGCTTCTCACAATAAGCGTGATGGTTTCGGTAGGGAACGTGCCACCTTTGGGGGCGAAACGATATCCGTTGCCTCTTATTGCTTTCAAAAAAATTCAAGTGTCAACGAGAACAACAGGAGTGTTGTGTTCAATTTTGGAATTTTTCGAGGTTCGTTTGGATACTTTTATACGTTAACTGGGTTTTCCAGGCATTTTCTATGCATAATTCAAATTTGAACTACATGCACATTCTCCAGTGCATATAAACTGGTTGAAAAATCAAATATGTGTCCTTGGTTGCATGCTTAAGTCCCATGCAAGAAATGGGAATGAATTTCACACACCCTGCCACCGTCACTCGGCCTCAAACATTGAGATACCTGGTTTTTCAATTCTAGTAAATCCAAAACTCGTCTGAAATTTATGAAACATGGCATGCTATCATGGAGCAAAATCAACATGCCGTGGTAATTTTTTTGTCCCATTTGGGGCAGGTTTGGGTATAATCTTCTCACAAACATTAGTTTCTCACAACAGGCGTGATGGTTTCGGTAGGGAACGTGTCACCTTTGGGGAAGAAAGGATATCCGTTGCCTTTTATTGCTTTCAAAATTTTTCTAGTGTCAACATAGAACAACAAGAGTGTTGTTTTTACTTTTGGAATTTTTGGGGTTTGTTTGGACATTTTTATACATTAATTGGGTTTTCTAGGCATTTCATGTGCATAATTCAAATTTGAACTACATGCACAAGCTCCGGTGCATATAAATTGGTTGAAAAATCAAATTTGTGTCCTTCGGGGCATGCTTAGGTCCCTGATAACCCACAAGTATAGGGGATCAATTGTAGCCTCTTTCTATAAGTAAGAGTGTTGAACCCAATGAGGAGCTAAAGGTAGAACAAATATTCCCTCAAGTTCTATAGACCACCAATACAACTCTACGCACGCTTAACATTCGCTTTACCTAGAACAAGTATGAAACTAGAAATACTATGTAGGTGTAACGGGATAGGTTTGCAAGAATACAAAGAGCATGTAAGTAAAAACTAGGGGCTGTTTAGGTAAAGAAGCAATAAATCTAGTATAGCGAGTGTGAAAGAAGTGGTGGTAGGAGTTGCGAAATTGTCCCTAAGCAATTGACTACTTTACTAGACCGATAGCAAGTTTTATGTGGGAGAGGCCACTGCTAGCATGTCATCCCTGACTTGGAATTCTATGCACTTATGATTGGAACTATTAGAGAGCATCCGCAACTACTAACATTCATTAAGGTAAAACCCAACCATAGCATTAAGATATATTGGTCCCCTTCAATCCCGTATGCATCAATTTCTATGCTAGGTTGAAGCTTCTGTCACTCTTGCCCTCCAATACATAGTCCTATCAACATACAACTAACCCTATGGTGTGATCCACATGCGTGCTCATATGATGGGCACCAAAGGACAACAACATAACCACAAGCAAATTAAACTAATCATAGCAATTCACCAATTACCGAATAGGACAACGAAAATCTACTCAAACATCATAGGATGGCAACACATCATTGGATAATAATATGAAGCATAAAGCACCATGTTCAAGTAGAGGGTACAGCGGGTTGCGGGAGAGTGGACTACTGTAGATAGATGGGGGAAGGTGATGAAGATGTTGGTGAAGATGACGGAGGTGTTGGTGTAGATCGCCGTCACACGATGATGGCCCCGGCGGCGTTCCAGCGCCACCTGAAGAGAGAGGGAGAGGGCCCGATTCTTCTACTTCCTTGACCTTCCACCTAGATGGGAGAAGGGTTTCCCCTCTGGTCCATGGCCTCCATGGCGGCGGAGGGGCGAGAGCCCCTCCGAGATTGGATCTATCTCTCTGTCTCTCTCTGTTTATGCGTTTCCTGATTCTGCACTTTCACCATTTCTTAAATTTCAGAGATCCGTAACTCCGATTGGCCTGAAATTTGGACACGATTTTTATTCGGATATTGGCTTTCTTGCGGCGAAAGAAGGGCACCAACCACCTTACGGAGTGGCCATGAGGGCCCAGGGCGTGCCTGACCCCCTGGGGCGCGCCCCCTGCCTCGTGGCCCCCTCGGGCATCGTCTCACATTGATTCATCTTCCCAAAAATCACATATATTCCAAAAATAAATCTCCGTCAGTTTTTATCCCATTTGGACTCCGTTTGATATGGATTTTCTGCGAAACAAAAAACTTGCAACAAAAAGGAACTGGCACTGGGCACTGGATCAATATGTTAGTCCTGAAAGTAGTATAAAAAGTTGCCAAAAAAATATAAAAGTTGTAGAATATTGGCATGGAACAATTAAAAATTATAGATACGACGGAGACGTATCAGCATCCCCAAGCTTAATTCCTGCTCATCCTCGAGTAGGTAAATGATAAAAAAGATAATTTTTTATGTGGGATGCTACCTAGCATAATCTTGATCATGTAATCTAATCATGGCATGAATATTAAGACACGAGCGATTCAAAGCAATAGTCTATCATTTGACATTAAGTCAATAATACTTCAAGCATACTAATAAAGCAATCATGTCTTTTCAAAATAACATGGCCAAAGAAATTTATCCCTACAAAATCATATGGTCTGGCTATGCTCCATCTTAACCACACAAAGTATTCAAATCATGCAAAACCCCGATGACAAGCCAAGCAATTGTTTCATACTTTTGATGTTCTCAGACCTTTTCAACTTTCACGCAATACATGAGCATGAGCCATGGATATAGCACTATAGGTGGAATAGAACATGATGGTGGAGGTTGGTGGAGAATACAAAAGGGAGAAAGTCTCACATCAACGTGGCTAATCAATGGACTATGGAGATGCCCATCAATTGATGTCAATGTGAGGAGTAGGGATTGCCATGCAACGGATGCACTAAGAGCTATAAGTGTATGAAAGCTCAAACTGAAACTAAGTGGGTGTGCATCCAACTTGCTTGCTCATGAATACCTAGGGCATTTGAGGAAGCCCATCATTGGAATATACAAGCCAAGTTCTATAATGAAAATTCCCACTAGTATATGAAAGTGATAACTCAAGAGACTCTCTATATGAAGAACATGGTGTTACTCTAAAGCACAAGTGTGGTAAAAGGATAGTAACATTATCCCTTCTCTCTTTTATCTTTTTTTATTTTTTCTCTTTTTTCTCTTTTTTCTCTTTTTTTGGTAGGATTCTTTGGTCTCTCTATTTTTGGGGGGCTTCTTTGGCCACTTTTATTTTGATAACCTCACATGGTACAATGTTCTAATAATGATGATCGTCACACTTTTATTTACTTACAACTCAATATTACAACTCGATACTAGAACAAAGATATGACTCTATATGAATGCCTCCGGCAGTGTACCGGGATGTGCAATCATCTAGCATAGCAAAGATATCAAAAAACGGACGAGCCATGACAACATCATGCTAGATATCTTACAATCATGCAAAGCAATATGACAATAAATGCTCTAGTCATGTATAGGATGAGGATGGAAGTTGCATGGCAATATATCTCGGAATGGCTATGGAAATGCCATAATAGGTAGGTATGGTGGCTGTTTTGAGGAAGATATAAGGAGGTTTATGTGTGATAGAGTGTATCGTATCACGGGGTTTGGATGCACCAGCGAAGTTTGCACCATCTCTCGAGGTGAAAAAGGGCAATGCACGATGCCGAAGAGGCTAGCAATGATGGAAGGGTGAGAGTGCGTATAATCCATGGACTCAACATTAGTCATAAGGAACTCACATACTTATTGCAAAAATCTATTAGTCATCGAAACAACGTACTACGTGCATGCTCTTAGGGGGATAGATTGGTAGGAAAAGACCATCGCTCGTCCCCAACCGCCACTCATAAGGAAGACAATCAATAAATACCTCATGCTTCAACTTCGTTACATAACGGTTCACCATACGTGCATGCTACGGGAATCACAAACTTCAGCACAAGTATTTCTACAATCCACAACTACCCACTAGCATGACTCCAATATCACCATCTTTATATCGCAAAACTATTGCAAGGAATCAAACATATAATATTCAGTGATCTACAAGTTTTATGTAGGATTTTATGACTAACCATGTGAATGACCAATTCCTGTCAATCTCTCTAAATAGATATAAGTGAAGCAAGAGAGTTTAATTCTTTGTACAAAAGATATGCCCATGCTCTAACAAATATAAGTGAAGCAAAAGAGCATTCTACAAATGGCGGTTTTCTAAGTGAAGAGAAATAGGCAATCCAAACTTCAAATGATATAAGTGAAGCACATGAAGCATTCTATAAAGCCATACTCAAAAAATATAAGTGAAGTGCATTGAGCATTCTATAAATCAACCAAGGACTATCTCATACCAGCATGGTGCATAAAAGAAAAGTGAAAACTAAATGCAGAAGACGCTCCAAGATTTGCACATATCACATGAATGAAACGAATCCGAAAACATACCGATACCTGTTGAAGAAAGATGGGATGCCTTCCAGGGCATCCCCAAGCTTAGACGCTTGAGTCTCCATGAATATTTAATTGGGGTGCCTTGGGCATCCCCAAGCTTGAGCTCTTTCCTCTCCTCCTTCTCCTCATATCGAGACCTCCTCGATCTTTGATCACTTCATCCACACAAAACTCAACAGAAAGCTCGGAAAGATCTGTTAGTATAATAAAGCAAATCACTACTCTAAGTACAGTTGCAAACCAATTCATATTTTGTTTTTGCATTGTAGCTACTATAATATAACTTTTCCATGGCTTAATACACTAATAGAAATCGATAGTTTCATCAAAACAAGCAAACTATGCATCAAAAACAAAATCTGTCTTAAACAGGACAGTCTGTAGTAATCTGAACATTCACCATTCTTCTGTTAGTCCAAAAATTCTGAATTGTTTTGGAAAATGTATAAAAAAAAGAGCAAAAAGTTTTAGAACCATTTGACATTCCAGTAAAAAATGTAAAATCGCGCACTACAGCCAAAGTTTCTGCCTTGCACCGCACAAACCAACAAGCAATGTATACATCCTAAAGGCAAATCTTGGCACATTATTTTTATTTTTAAACTTTTTAAAAGCACACAACAGAAATAGATGACTCTCTAAAACTTCCGGGTTGTCTCCCTGGCAGCGCTTTCTTTAAAGCCATCAAGCTAGGCATATAGTGCTCAAGTAATGGATCCACCCGGATCCCAAGGTATATCAAAGCCAATTTTAATTAACAATGATTCGTGATTTAGTAGTGAGCACAAAGTAACATATATCATGCAACAACTAATGCTAACTCTCTTCCTATACATCGGCATGTCATAAAAGAACAATTCATGCACACATAGTAAAGGCCAATGCATAGTATAAACAGTTTCTTGCAATTTTATCATATTGGAAACATGGAGAGGCGGAGATGTAGTTCCTCTCTCATAATAATTGCAAGTAGGAGCAGCAAGCACATGCATATTATATTCATCAAAATTATCATGTGCAACGGTAAAATGCAACCCATCAATATACTCCCTAATAAGGTAAAACTTCTCCGATATAGTGTAGTCGGGAGAATTCAAAAAGGTAATAGGACTGTCATGCGTGGGTGCAAAAGGAACAATTTCATGTTCATCATAAGGAACAATAGCAAGTTCATCTCCATAAGCATAATTCATATTGGCATCTTTGCCACAAGAATAGCAAGCATCAAGTTCATCAAAAAGGGATATTTCAAACGAATCAACAGGATCATAACAATCATCATAGCAATCATCCTTCGGTAAGCACGAAGGGAAATTAAACAATGTATGAGTTGAAGAGTTACTCTCATTTGAAGGTGGGCACGGGTAGCTAATCGGATCTTCCTCCTTTTGTTCTTCGCTCTCCTCATCATCTTTTTCATCCAATGAGCCCATAGTTTCATCAATTCCTTCTTCCATAGACTCCTGCAAAATATTAGTCTCTTCTCGGACAGCGGAGACTTTCTCAATAAATTAATCAATATCATAATTGTATTTATAATTCTCATAGCAATATTTAAGGATAGCTAAATTTTCAGGTCTATAAACTGAATCATCAAAATCTTCAAACTCTTTAAACAAAGATTCAATTTCACAAGCACCCTTAAAAGCAACAAATTCTTCTATTCGTTCCACATCATAGTAATCATATATACCATTAGCATAATAAGCTAAGGTTTCATTATCATTAAATTTTCATGAAAAGGGAAGGTGTGCAGCCTTCATCCTAGAGCAACAAGTATAATCGTATCTCAAGCATAGTTGCCGAGCATACCAATGCAACATATAAATTTGATCCCATAATAGTTTCCCTTTTTGGGTCAAGCGATTATCCCTAAAGTATTCATGTTGATCCAACGTGTCTCCCATTATATAATTGAATGGGGTTTTCTCAGGATTATTAAAGTAGTGCATAATATCTTTCACATAATGAGCATCGAGGGTTTTAGGAGGTTCCCCATCTCCATGAGTAGCAAGTAAACCTAATTTTTTTCTGGTATTTCGTGTTCCATATCCATAAAAAAAGATAGAGAACAACTTAGAATAGCAAATAAAAATTACTTAGTGATAAAGCAAACAAGCACACACGAGAATATTCACCCCACGCTATAACTCCCCGGCAACGGCGCCAGAAAAAGGTCTTGATAACCCACATGTACAGGGGATCAATTGTAGCCTCTTCCGATAAGTAAGAGTGTCGAACCCAACGAGGAGCTAAAGGTAGAAAAAAATTCCTTCAAGTTCTATCGACCACCGGTACAACTCTACACACGCTTAACATTCGCTTTACCTAGAACAAGTATGAAACTAGAAGTACTATGCAGGTGTAATGAGATAGGTTTGCAAGAATATAAAGAGCACGTAAATAAAAACTAGGGGCTCTTTAGGTAAATAAGCAATAAAGTTAGTATAGCGAGTGTGAAAAGTGGCGGTAGGAGTTGCGAAATTTTCCCTAAGAAATTGACTACTTTAATAGACCGATAGCAAGTTTTACGTGGGAGAGGCCACTGCTAGCATGTCATCCCTGACTTGGAATTCTATGCACTTATGGTTAGAACTATTAGCAAGCATCCGCAACTACTAACGTTCATTAAGGTAAAACCCAACCCTAGCATTAAGATATATTGGCCCCCCTTTAATCCCGTATGCATCAATTTCTATGCTAGGTTGAAGCTTCTGTCACTCTTGCCCTCCAATACATAGTCCTATCAACATACAACTAACCCTATGGTGTGATCCACGCGTGCGCTCATATGATGGGCACCAAAGGACAGCAACATAACCACAAGCAAATTAAACCAATCATAGCAATTCACCAATTACCGAATAGGACAACGAAAATCTACTCAGACATCATAGGATGGCAACACATCATTAGATAATAATATGAAGCATAAAGCACCATGTTCAAGTAGAGGGTACAGTGGGTTGTGGGAGAGTGGACCGCTGTAGATAGATGGGGGAAGGTGATGAAGATGTTGGTGAAGCTGACGAAGGTGTTGGTGTAGATCACCGTCACACGATGATGGCCCCGGCGGCGTTCCGGCGCCACCAGAAGAGAGGGGAAGAGGGCCCCACTTTTTCTTCTTCTTCTTCTTCCTTGACCTCCCCCCTACATGGGAGAAGGGTTTCCCCTCTGGTCCATGTCCTCCATGGCGGCGGAGGGCCGAGAGCCCCTCCAAGATTGGATATGTCTCCCTGTCTCGCTCTGTTTATGCGTTTCCTGATTCTGCCCTTTCACTGTTTCTTAAATTTCCGGAGATCCATAACTCCGATTGGGATGAAATTTGGACACGATTTTTATCCGGATATTGGGTTTCTTGCAGCGAAAGAAGGGCACCAACCGCCTTACAGAGTGACCACGAGGGCCTAGGGCGCGCCCCCTGCCTCGTGCCCCCCTCGGGCATCGTATCGTGTTGATTCCTTATCCCAGAAATCACATATATTCCAAAAAATCTCCATCATTTTTTATCCCGTTTGGACTCCGTTTGATATGGATTTTCTGTGATACAAAAAACATGCAATAAACATGAACTGGCATTGGGCACTGGATCAATATGTTAGTCCCAAAAATAGTATAAAAAGTTGCCAAAAGTATATAAAAGTTGTAAAATATTGGCATGGAACAATCAAAATATATAGATACGACGGAGACATATCAGCACCCCCAAGCTTAATTCCTGCTCGTCCTCTAGTAGGTAAATGATAAAAAAGATAATTTTTGATGTGGAATGCTACCTAGCATAATCTTGATCATGTAATCTAATCATGGCCTGAATATTAAGACATGAGTGATTCAAAGTAATAGTCCATCATTTGACATTAAGACAATAATACTTCAAGCATACTAATAAAGCAATCATGTCTTTTCAAAATAACATGGCCAAAGAAAGTTATCCCTATAAAATCATATGGTCTGGCTATGCTCCGTCCTAACCACACAAAGTATTCAAATCATGCAAAACCCCGATGACAAGCCAAGCAATTGTTTCATACTTTTGATGTTCTCAAACCTTTTCAACTTTCACGCAATACATGATCATGAGCCATGGATATAGCACTATATGTGGAATAGAACATGATGGTGGTGGTTGTGTGGAGAAGCCATAAAGGGAGAAAGTCTCACACCAACGCGGCTAATCAACGGGCTATGGAGATTCCCATCAATTGATGTCAATGCGAGGAGTAGGGATTGCCATGCAACGGATGCACTAAAAGCTATAGGTGTATGAAAGCTCAAATTGAAACTAAGTGGGTTTTCATCCAACTTGCTTGCTCATGAAGACCTAGGGCATTTGAGGAAGGCCATCATTGGAATATACAAGCCAAGTTCTATAATGAAAATTCCCACTAGTATATGAAAGTGATAACTCAAGAGACTCTCTATATGAAGAACATGGTGTTACTCTGAAGCACAAGTGTGGTAAAAGTATAGTAACATTGTCCCTTCTCTCTTTTCTCTCATTTTTTTATTTTTTCTCTTTTTTTGTAGGCTTCTTTGGCCGCTCTTTTTTTGGGGGCTTCTTTGGCCATTTTTATTTTGATAACCTCACATGGGACAACGTTCTAATAATGATGATTGGATCTGTCTCTCTGTCACTCTTTGTTTGTGTGTTTCTGATTCTGCCCTTTCATCATTTCTTAAATTCTCGGAGATCCGTAACTCCGATCGGGCTGGAATTTGGACACGATTTTTATCCGGATATTGGCTTTCTTGCGGCGAAAGAAGGGCACCAACTGCCTTACGAAGTGGCCATGAGGGCCCAAGGCGCGCCTAACCCCTGGGGTGCGCCCCCTGCCTCGTGGCCCCCTCGGGCATTGTCTCGTGTTGATTCTTCTTCCCAAAAATCACATATATTCCAAAAAAATCTCCGTCAGTTTTTATCCCGTTTGGACTCCTTTTGATAACGATTTTCTGCGAAACAAAAAACATGCAACAAACAAGAACTGGCACTGGGCACTGGATCAATATGTTAGTCCCAAATATAGTATAAAAAGTTGCCAAAAGTATATAAAAGTTGTAGAATATTGGCATGGAACAATAAAAAATTATAGATACGACGGAGAAGTATCGGTCCCATGCAAGAAATAGGAATGAATTTAAAACACTAGGGCACTGTTGATTGCCGGCAAAACATTGAGATACCTGATTTTTAAATTCTAGTAAATCCAAAACTCGTCTGAAATTCATGAAACTTGGCATGCTATCATGGAACGGCATCAACATGCCGTGGTAAAAAATTTGTCCCATTTGGGGCAGGTTTGGGTATAAGCTTCTCACAAACCTTAGCTTCTCACAACAAGCGTGATGGTTTCAGTAGGTAACGTGTCACCCTTGGGGACGAAACGATATTCGTTGCCTCTTATTGCTTTCAAAAAAATTTCTAGTGTCAACATAGAACAACAGGAGTGTTGTGTTTACTTTTGGAATTTTTTGGGGTTCATTTGGACATTTTTATACATTAATTAGGTTTTCTAGGCATTTCATGTGCATAATTCAGATTTGAACTACATGCATAAGCTCTAGTGCATATAAATTGGTTGAAAAATCAAATCTGTGTCCTTCTGGGCATGCTTAGGTCCCATGCAAGAAATGGGAATGAATTTCAAACACCAGTGCACTGTTGATTGCCGGCAAAACATTGAGATAGTTGGTTTTTAAATTCTAATAAATCCAAAACTCGTCTGAAATTCATCAAACTTGGCATGCTATCATGGAGCGGCATCAACATGTCGTGGTAAAAATTTTGTTCCATTTGGGGTAGGTTTGGGTATAAGGTCCTCACAAACCTTAGCTTCTCACAACAAGTGTGATGGTTTCGGTAGGGAATGTGCCACCTTTGGGGACGAAACGATATCCGTTGCCTCTTATTGCTTTCAGAAATTTTCTAGTGTCAACATAGAAAAACAGGAGTGTTGTGTTTACTTTTGGAATTTTTTGGGGTTCATTTGGACATTTTTCTACATTAACTGGGTTTTCTAGGCATTTCATGTGCATAATTCAAATTTGAACTACATCCACAAGCTCCAATGCAGATAAATTGGTTGAAAAATCAAATCTATTTCCTTCAGGGCATGCTTAGGTCCCATGCAAGAAATGGGAATGAATTTCAAACACCAGGGCACTGTTGATTGCCGGAAAAACATTGAGATACTTTGTTTTGAAATTCTAGTAAATCCAAAACTCGTCTGAAATTCATGAAACTTGGCATGCTATAATGGAATGGCACCCGACATGCTATGGTATTTTTCGTGTCCATTTTGAGAGAAGGCGCACTCGAATAACAACCAACAAATGCATTTTGAAACAAATAGATGCCACTGTAACATCTCAAATGTTTTGTATAATTTAAATTGTGTGCGTTCTGTTAACCATTCACGTGAAGCCACGCCTCACTATTTTAATGGCTAGGAGGTGTCGTGCGAACAGGTGCTTGAGTGCTTGACTAAACGGAAGGCGTGCGAGCTGTACTCCAATGGGGAGGTGATACGTCCATTTTGAATCATGCTTTTATATCGATATTTATTGCATTATGGGCTGTTATTACACATTATGTCACAATACTTATGCCTATTGTCTCTTATTTTACAAGGTTTACATAAAGAGGGAGAATGCCGACAGTTGGGATTCTGGGCTGGAAAAGGAGCAAATATTAGACCTATTCTGCACAGCTCCAAAACTACTGAAACTTCATGGAAGTCATTTTCAGAATATATAAAAAATACTGAGCGCAAGAAGTTCCAGAGGGGGCCACACCCTGGCCACGAGGGTGGGGGCACACCCTACCCCCCTGGGCGCGCCCCCTGCCTCGTGGGCCCCCTGGTGGCCCTCCGATGCCCATCTTCTGCTATATGGAGTCTTTCATTAAGGAAAAAAAATCATAAGCAAGCTTTCGGGACGAGACTCCGCCGCCACGAGGCAGAACCTTGGCGGAACCAATCTAGGGCTCTGGCGGAGCTGTTCTGTCGGGGAAACTTCCCTCCAGGAGGGGGAAATCATCACCATGTCATCACCAGCGCTCCTCTCACTAGGAGGGGGTCAATCTCCATCAACATCTTCACCAGCACCATCTCCTCTCAAACCCTAGTTCATCTCTTGTATCCAATTCTTGTCTCTAAGTCTGGGATTGGTACCTGTGGGTTGCTAGTAGTGTTAATTACTCCTTGTAGTTGATGCTAGTTGATTTACTTGGTGGAAGATCATATGTTCAGATCCTATATGCAAATCAATACCCCTCTAATTATTAACATGAATATGCTTTGTGAGTAGTTAAGTTTGTTCCTGAGGACATGGGAGAAGTCTTGCTACTAGTAGTCATGTGAATTTGGTATTCGTTCGATATTTTGATGAGATGTATGTTGTCTCTCCTCTAGTGGTGTTATGTGAACGTCTACTACATGACACTTCACCATTATTTAGGCATAGAGGAAGGCATTGGGAAGTAATAAGTAGATGATGGGTTGCTAGAGTGACAGAAGCTTAAACCCTAGTTTATGCGTTGCTTCATAAGGGGCTGATTTGGATCCATATGTTTCACGCTATGGTTAGGTTTACCTTAATACTTTTGTTGTAGTTGCGGATGCTTGCAATAGAGGTTAATCATAAGTGGGATGCTTGTCCAAGTAAGTACAGTACCCAAGCACCGGTCCACCCACATACCAAATTATCAAAGTACCGAACGCGAATCATACGAACGTGATGAAAACTAGGTTGACGATAATTCCCATGTGTCCTCGGGAGTGCTTTTTCTCTATATAAGAGTTTGTCCAAGCTTGTCCTTTGCTACAAAAAGGATTGGGCCATCTTGCTGCACTTTATTTACTTTTGTTACTTGTTTCTCGGTACAAATTATCTTATCACAAAACTATCTATTACCTATAATTTCAGTGTTTGCAGAGAATACCTTGCTGAAAACCGCTTATCATTTCCTTCTGCTCCTCGTTGGGTTCGACACTCTTACTTATCGAAGGACTACGATAGATCCCCTATACTTGTGGGTCATCAAGACTCTTTTCTGGCGCCGTTGCTAGGGAGTGAAGCGCCTTTGGTAGGTGGAATTTGGTAATGAAAATTTTATATAGTGTGCTGAAATTTACTGTCACTTGTTACTATGGAAAGTAATCCTCTGAGGGGCTTGTTCGGGATATCTTCACCTCGACCAGTAGAGCAAAGAGTTGCTCCTCAACCAACTGAACCTACTGAAAATCAAAATGAAAATGTCTAGTTTGAAATTCCTTTGGGTATGATAGAAAAATTGCTAGCCAATCCTTCAAGAGATGGAACATTACATCCTGATGAGCACCTAATATATGTGGATGAAGTTTGTGGATTATTTAAGCTTGCAGGTATGCCCGATGATGTTATCAAGAAGAAGGTCTTCCCTTTATGTTTGGAGGGAGACGCATTGACATGGTATAGGCTATGTGATGATATGGGATCGTGGAACTACAAATGATTGAAATTGGAATTTCAACAGAAGTTTTATCCTATGCATCTTGCTCACTGCGATCGTAATTATATATATAATTTTTGGCCTCGCGAAGGAGAAAGAATCTCTCAAGCTTGGGGAAGGCTTAAATCAATGTTATATTCATGCCCCAATCATGAGCTCTCAAGAGAAATGATTATTCAAAAAAATTATGCTCGGCTTTGTGATAATAACCGCACCATGCTCGATACTTCTTGTGCTGGCTCTTTTATGATGAAGACTATTGAATTCAAATGGGTTTTATTGGAAAGAATTAAACGCAACTCTGAAGATTGGGATCTCGACAAAGGTAAGGAGTCAGGTATGACACCTAAGTTTGATTGTGTTAAATCTTTTATGGATACCGATGTTTTCCGTAAATTTAGCACTAAATATGGACTTAACTCTGAGATAGTAGCTTCTTTCTGTGAATCTTTTGCTACTCATATTGATCTTCCTAAAGAGAAGTGGTTTAAATATCACCCTCCCATTGAAGTAAAAGTAGCTGCACCTATTAAAGTTGAAGAAAAGACTGTCACTTATAATGATCCTATTGTTCCTACTGCTTATGTTGAGAAACCACCTTTTCCTGTTAGGATAAAAGATCATGCTAAAGCTTCAACTGTGGTTAGTAAAAGCAATATTAGAACTTATACACCTCCTGAACAAGTTAAAGTTGAACCTAATATTGCTATTGTTAAGGATCTCTTGGCTGATAATATTGATGGGCATGTTATTTATTTCTATGATGAAACTGCTAGAATTGCTAAATCTTGTGCTAAAGATAAACATAGACCTGTGGTAGGCATGCCTATTATTTCTGTTAAAATAGGAGATCATTGTTATCATGGCTTGTGTGATATGGGTGCTAGTGCTAGTGCAATACCGATTAACTTGTACAACGAAATTATGCATGATATTGCACCTGCTGAGTTAGAAGATATTGATGTCACAATTAAACTTGCCAATAGAGATACTATTTCACCAATTGGGATTGTTAGAGATGTTGAAGTCATGTGTGGGAAAACTAAATATCATGCTGATTTTCTTGTTCTTGGTTCCGCACAAGATAGCTTTTGTCCCATTATATTTGGTAGACCCTTCTTAAACACTGTTAATGCTAGGATAGACTGCAAAAAGGATGTTATTACTATTGATTTAGGTGATATGTCTCATGAGTTCAACTTTTCTAAATTTCGTAGACAACACCATGAAGAAGAATTGCCTAGTAAAGATGAAATTATTGGTCTTGCTTCTATTGCCGTACCTCCTAGTGATCCTTTAGAACGGTATTTGCTAGACCATGAAAATGATATGTTTATGAATGAAAGAAGGGAAATAGATGAGGTGTTCTTTAAACAGGGATCTATTCTGAAACACAACTTGCCTGTTGAAATCTTAGGGGATCCTCCTCCACCCAAGGGTGATCCCGTGTTTGAGCTTAAACCATTGCCTGATACTCTTAAATATGCTTATCTTGATGAAAGAAGATATATCATGTTATTATTAGTGCTAACCTTTCAGATAAGGAGGAAGAAAAATTATTGAAAATTCTAAAGAAGCACCGTGCTACTATTGGATATACTCTTGATGATCTTAAGGGCATTAGTCCCACTCTATGTCAACACAAAATAAATTTGGAGAAAGATGCCAAACCGGTTATATCACCAACGACGACTGAATCCTAAGATGAAAGAAGTGGTAAGAAAAGAAATAGTAAAGCTCCTTGAGGCAGGTATAATTCATCCCGCTGCTGATAGTCAGTGGGTAAGTCCTGTCCATTGTGTTCCTAAGAAGGGAGGTATTACTGTCGTTCCTAATGATAAAGATGAATTGATTCCGCAAAGAATTATTACAGGTTATAGGATGGTAATTGATTTCCGCAAATTAAATAAGGCTACTAAAAAATATCATTACCCCTTACCTTTTATTGATCAAATGCTAGAAAGATTATCCAAACATACACATTTTTGCTTTCTAGATGGTTATTCTGGCTTCTCTCAAATACCTGTATCAGCTGATGATCAATCCAAGACCACTTTTACTTGCCCTCTCGGTACTTTTTCTTATAGACGTATGCCTTTTGGTTTATGTAATGCACCTGCTACTTTTTAAAGATGCATGATGGCTATATTTTCTGATTTTTGTGAAAAGATATGTGAGGTATTCATGGATGATTTCTCCGTTTATGGATCCTCTTTTGATGATTGCTTAAGCAACCTTGATCGAGTTTTGCAGAAATGTGAAGAAATTAACCTTGTCTTGAATTGGGAGAAATGCCACTTTATGGTTAGTGAAGGTATTGTCTTGGGGCACAAAATTTCTGAAAGATGCATTTCAGTTGATAAAGCTAAAGTTGATGCTATTGAGAAGATGTTGTGTCCCAAGGACATCAAAGGTATAAGAAGTTTCCTTGGTCATGCCGGATTTTATAGGAGGTTCATTAAGGACTTCTCAAAAATTTCTCGGCCTCTAACTAATTTATTACAAAAAGATATACCGTTCATCTTTGATAATGATTGTGTAGAAGCATTTGAAATACTTAAGAAAGCATTGATCTCTGTACCTATTGTTCAGCCTCCTGATTGGAATTTACCTTTTGAAATTATGTGTGATGCTACTAATTATGATGTGGGTGCTGTTCTTGGGCAAAGGGTTGATAAGAAATTAAATGTTATTCAATATGCTAGTAAAACTCTAGACAATGCCCAGAGAAATTAGGCTACAACCGAAAAAGAATTCTTAGCAGTTGTATTTGCTTGCGATAAGATCAGACCTTATATTGTTGATTCTAAAGTAACTATTCACACTTATCATGCTGCTATTAAATATCTTATGGTAAAGAAAGAAGCTAAACCTAGACTTATTAGATGGGTTCTCTTGCTACAAGAATTTGATCTTCATATTATTGATAGAAAGGGAGCTGAGAACCCCGTTGCAGATAACTTGTCTAGGTTAGAAAATGTTCTTGATGACCCACTACCTATTGATGATTGCTTTCCTGATGAAAAATTAAATGTCATAAATGCTTCTCATACTGCTTCATGGTATGCTGATTATGCTAATTACATTGTTGCTAAATTTATACCACCTAGTTTCACATACCAGCAAAAGAAAAAGTTTTTCTATGATTTAAGACATTACTTTTGGGATGACCCACATCTTTATAAAGAAGGAGTAGGTGGTGTTATTAGATGTTGTGTACCTGAGCATGAACAAGAACAGATCCTACCCAAGTGTCACTCCGAAGCTTATGGAGGACACCACGCTGGAGATAGAACTGCACATAAGGTGTTGCAATCCGGTTTTTATTGGCCTACTCTCTTCAAGGATGCCCGTAAGTTTGTTTTATCTTGTGATGAATGTTAAAGAATTGGTAATATTAGTAGATGTCAAGAAATTCCTATGAATTATTCTGTTGTTATTGAACCATTTGATGTTTGGGGCTTTGACTATATGGGACCGTTTCCTGCCTCTAATGGATATACACATATTTTAGTTGCTGTTGATTACGTTACTAAGTGGGTAGAAGCTATTCCAACTAGTAGTGCTGATCATAACACCTCTATTAAGATGCTTAAAGAAGTTATTTTTCTGAGTTTGGAGTCCCTAGATATTTAATGACTGATGGTGGTTCACATTTTATTCATGGTGCTTTCCGGAAAATGCTTGCTAAGTATGATGTTAATCATAGAATTGCATCTCCTTATCACCCACAGTCTAGTGGTCAAGTAGAATTGAGTAATAGAGAACTCAAATTAATTTTGCAAAAGACTATTAATTGATCTAGAAAGAATTGGTCCAAGAAACTTGATGATGCATTATGGGCCTATAGAACTGCATATAAAAATCCTATGGGTATGTCTCTGTATAAAATGGTCTATGGAAAAGCATGTCACTTACCTCTCGAACTAGAACATAAGGCTTATTGGGTTATTAAAGAGCTCAATTATGATTTCAAACTTGCCGGTGAGAAAAGATTATTTGACATTAGCTCACTTGATGAATGGAGAACCCAAGCCTATGAGAATGCCAAAAATTTTAAAGAAAAAGATAAAAGATGGCATGACAAAAGAATACAAAAGCGTGAGTTTAATGTAGGTGATTATGTATTGCTATACAACTCTCGTTTAAGATTTTTTGCAGGAAAGATTCTCTCTAAATGGGAAGGTCCTTACGTTATCGAGGAGGTCTATCGTTCCGGTGCCATAAAAATCAACAACTTCGAAGGCACAAATCTGAAGGTGGTAAACGGCCAAAGAACCAAACATTATATCTCAGGTAATCCTATAAATGTTGAAACCAATGTTATTGAAACCGTAACCCCAGAGGAATACATAAGGGACACTTTCTGGAATGTTTCAGACTTCGAAAAGGAATAGGTATGTGGTACGGTAAGTAAACCAACTCCAAAACAGTTCTAATGGCAATTTTTCTCCGTTTTGGAATATTTAGAAAAATAGAAAAATAAGAAGCAGTCCGGGAAGGACACGAGGGCTCCACGAGGGAGGAGGGCGTGCCCTACCCCCCCTGGGTGTGCCCCCTGCCTCGTGGGTAACTCGTGCGCTCTCCGGACTCCATTTTCTTGCATGTTACGTATTTTGGTCGGTAAAAATTCATTATATAATCACCCAAAAGTTTTGACCACAGTATCACGCAAAAATCTCATGTTCTTGTTTCGAGCTGTTTCTGCTGCAGATTAGAGCAATATGTCGTAGATCCTAAGGTCTATGGGGACGTGGAGCATTGTGGTTGGACTACAGAAGAAGAAGAGGACTATGAACCCAGGGGAAAGGAGGATACGAGTTCAAATGAAGATGAAGTCCCATTACCTCAACCTGGGGACATGCATGTGGAGTTCAAAAAGTCAAGCCTCCCTGATAGAGCAAAGAAACCTAAGATCGAGTTTATCCCTTTTTGCCTCTTACAGGAAAACAAACAGGAACTATGCAAAAAGATACTGAGCCTGGAGCAGGAGATCGATGACCTAAGGGACCAAAATTCTGTCCTCAAGTGCAAATTAAGGAAGAAGCCTACACCATCAACAAAACCATCACCTTCTTCACCAACAAAGAAGAACTGAGCATCGGGTATGGGCACTTGATATGTCTCCAACGTATCTATAATTTTTGATTGTTCCATGCTATATTATATTCTGTTTTGGACATTTTTGGGCTTTATTATACACTTTTATATTATTTTTGGGACTAACCTATTAACCGGAGGCCCAACCCAGAATTGTTGTTTTTGCCTATTTTAGGGTTTCGCAGAAAAAGAATATCAAACGGAGTCCAAACGGAATGAAACCTTCGGGAACGTGATTTTTGAAACGAACCAGAGGACTTGGACCCTACGTCAAGACATCAACCAGGAGGCCACGAGGTAGGGGGCGTG
>NC_041382.1:202706193-202779865 GCF_002162155.2 Triticum dicoccoides
TCCACCCTCGTGCCCCCCTTTTGCTCCACCGACGTGCTCCTTCCTCCTATATATACCTACGTACCCCCAAACTACCAGATACGGTGCCAAAATCCTAATTCCACCATCGTAACTTTCTGTATCCACGAGATCCCATCTTGGGGCCTTTTCCAGAGCTCCACCGGAGGGGGCATCGATCACGGAGGGCTTCTACATCAACACCATAGCCTCTCCAATGAAGTGTGAGTAGTTTACTTCAGACCTTTGGGTCCATAGTTATTAGCTAGATGGCTTCTTCTCTCTTTTTGGATCTCAATACAAAGTTCTCCCCCTCTCTTGTGGAGATCTGTTCGAGGTAATCTTATTTTGTGGTGTGTTTGTTGAGACCGATGAATTGTGGGTTTATGATCAAGTTTAACTATGAACAATATTTGAATCTTCTCTGGATTCTTTTATGTATGATTGGTTATCTTTGCAAGTATCTTCGAATTATCAGTTTGGTTTGGCCTACTAGATTGATCTTTCTTGCAATGGGAGAAGTGCTTAGCTTTGGGTTCAATCTTGTGGTGTCCTTTCCCAGTGACAGTAGGGGCAGCAAGGCACGTATTGTATTGTTGCCATCGAGGATAACAAGATGGGGTTTATATCATATTGCATGAGTTTATCCCTCTACATCATGTCATCTTGCTTATAGCGTTACTCTGTTCTCTTGAACTTAATACTCTAGATGCATGCTGGATAGCGGTCGATGTGTAGAGTAATAGTAGTAGATGCAGGCAGGAGTCGGTCTACTTGTCTCGGACTTGATGCCTATATACATGATCATACCTAGATATTCTCATAACTATGCTCAATTCTGTCAATTGCTCAACAGTAATTTGTTTACCCACCGTGAATACTTATGCTCTTGAGAGAAGCCACTAGTGAAACATATGGGCCCCGGGTCTATCTTCCATCATATTAATCTTCCAATACTTAGTTATTTCCTTTGTCATTGTGCCCCTCTTTTTGTACATCGACAGGAGCCCCCGGGCCTGGGCCACACATAAGCGCAACGCGTTGTTGGGCTAGGCCCAAAAATGGTGCGCGGGCAGGCGGGGCGGTTTTTACCGCGGTAAGATTCTTCGCGCGTTGCGCTTCCCACGATTCCTGTGCGTGGCGCAGTGTGGGGTGGCGCGTGTGACGTGGTTCTCGCAGGCATGCGTCACATCGTAGTAAAGGGGTGGTTCGCGCCTTCCCCATAAATGGAGGGAGGCGTGGAGGCGCGGCCCATTTACTAAATGGGGCTGAGGCGCGGTCTTCAAGGCGTCCACTCCCCACGATCACGGGGTGGGGAGTGGTCGTCTCACCCGTCCCCTCGGTTCTGCACGTCCGCCATGTGTCTCTCATGCGCCTGGGGTGGCAAACGGTGGAGGCGGGAAACCGGGCCGTCGCTGGTTGGGGCGGCGGGTCGGTCCTGGCTCCCTGCGCCTTCCGTATCTAGATTGGCAGCGGGGCGGCCGAGCCCCAACCCTGATCCTTTATAAAGAGCGGGAGGGGGGATGGCGTCCCGCATTCTTTCATCTTCTTCTTCCTTCAGCTTCTGCTCCTCCCTTCCATCCGTCATGGAGAGAGGGAATCCCGATCCTTCAACAGTGGCTGCGAGGGTCGCCGCTCGACAACGCGTCCCTCCTTCTCCTACGCCTACAGTGGCAGAGCCAGCCGCGAGGGGAAGGGGGAGGGGGCAAGGCCGTGGGCAAGGCTGGGGCGCTCGGGGAAGGGGAGGACGGGGCGGCACGCCGGCCTCGCCTCAGCCAGCAGCTCCTCCTCCAATGGAGGGCCATGTTGGGTATGACCCTTGTGAGTTCTTCGTCAGGCTGCGTCGGCCGCCGTGCCGTCGCCTTCGTCTCCTGACTCGATTTGCGCGGGAGATGGAGCTGGATCCGCCGGAGTCGTTGCGGCTGCACATGAGGGGCTGCGGGATCAGTGGCACGCGGGTCCGCGCCGACTTCCCCGCCCCTCACGTGATGTATCTTCGTCGGGGATGGAAGACGTTTGCTCATATCCACCGCTTGACGGAGGGGCTCACGCTCCATTTTAAGCTGATGGAGGGTGGCCTTCTCTCCGTCAAGGTCTTCAGGCTCTTTGGGACCCGTGCAAGGTGCTGCGTGGAGAGCTCTTCTGATAGTGAAGACTCCTCCTTGGGCAGGAGTGACGAGGAGGACAGCGGCAACGACGACGAGGGTAGTAGGCAGAAGGATGACGGGTCCAACTAGGTGTCGGGTGCCGCTCCGTGCGGCACCGGCGACCCCATCATCCGTGTCGCCGGCTCCTTGAACTTCTCGGGGTCGTCTCCTTGGGCGGCTGGCATTGGGAGACCGCGGAAGAGGAAGAGGGCGGGCGGCAAGGCCGTCAAGTTGGAGTACGCGGGCACGAACGCCTTCGACGCGTGCTGACGTCCTGCCGCCTCGTCTTCGAGCTCTGCTTCCGTTGCCTCCATCACCATCCAGCCTTTGGACGGCCACCGAGATGTTCTCTTGGTGTCTTCTGCCACCCGTAGCTCGCCTAGGCGCTCCTTTTATCCCTTTCGCCTCTTTGACCTGCCTCCTGAGGAGAGGGACAATAAAGGGATTACGGGCACCTTATCTCTTTTTAGTTTGTAAGCCTTTGGGCCTTTGTTGAATTTAAAACTTGTAATCCCATCATTCATGTTTTTCATTCCCTATGGACTATATCTGAGTGGAATGTTTTTTTAATGAAAAGGGATGCTTGCCGGGTCATTTGTTTGCGGGTGGAACCCACGACAAGGAGTAAATCCTTGATATCTTCAAGATAAACATTTCCTTGCCCGGCAACAGGCCTTGCCGTCTCCCCACTTTGCTCGACCTTCCTCACGCCTTTGGCGGAGGCAGGGATGAGACGGGTTCAGGCTCCTTGTTTCATCCTTTCGCTGCCGCGACTACGACCAAACATGGCCCCAGGAATGAGCCCTAGGGCCTTGAGTTAGGGGAGCACGGTAGCTTAGGGGAAAACGAGGTTTCACATACCTCAGTCCATAATGGAATGCATGATAAGGGATGAAGAACTTATCTGAAGCTACAGTCCCCGGCAACCCTGGTTCACCGTGGGTGAATCTTTGCTCTTGCAGCCCCCGGCAATACTGGCTTGCCGGGGGCTAGATGCTGGTATGTTCCTCTTTTTTTTCTCCCCAAGTGGTTCGGCACGGATATCTGTGTGTCTTGTGAACCAAAGAAGACAAAAGAAAGACAAAGAGACACACACTCGACCTCTAAGCTAGGGGTTAGTCGCTGCTAAGCACTATCAACCCTAACGAAGGACGAGACTCGACCTAGCATGCATGCTATAACTTAGGGCGCCAGCGCTTCATTTATTTATGCTCAGGGTCTGCGCCTGGCTTTGTACAAAGGGTTACATGCATCATCGGCAAGGCTCATACAAAAGGTGGCTTGCCGGGGGGCCCGGCAAGCTGCGCCTCACGGGTAAAACTTGCAAAGATGCTCAATGTTCCAGGAGTTACTCACCGGAACGACATCTTCGGTCTCCAGGCAGACTGCGCCGGGCCTGGTGACTCGTATTACCCGATAAGGGCCTTCCCACTTTGGCGTCAACTTGTTGGAATTCTTGGCCGATTGAACGCGCCGAAGAACAAGGTCGCCTTCCTCAAAGCTTCAGGCATGAACCTTGCGGCTACGGTAGCGGCGCAAGGCTTGCTGGTAGCACGCTGCTCTCACAGCCGCCCGAAGACGATCTTCCTCAAGGAGTGTTGCGTCATCTTGCCGCAATTGCTCTTGCTCAAGCTCATCATAAGCGAGTACTCGAGGTGACCCGTATATGAGTTCCATGGGGAGAACTGCTTCTGCCCCGTATACCAGGGCAAAGGGTGTCTGGCCGGTGGCTCGATTTGGTGTCGTTCTGATTGACCAAAGAACCGCCGGCAATTCATCAATCCAGCGCCTTCCACTCTTGTGCAGTCTGTGAAAGGTCTTTGTCCTCAGGCCTCGCAGTACTTCAGCATTTTCCCTCTCAGCTTGACCATTGCTTCGTGGGTGAGCAACGGAAGCGAAACAGACCTTGCTGCCGAGGTCTTGAATATATTGCATGAAGGTGTGGCTTGTGAACTGCGTGCCGTTGTCGGTGATAACCCTATTGGGTACACCAAAACGGCACACCAGTCCTTTGAAGAACTTGACGGCTGACTGTGTTGTGACCTTCCTCACTGCTTCCACTTCTGGCCACTTTGTGAACTTGTCGATTGCAACGTACAAGTACTCAAAGCCCCCGACAGGGCGGGGGAAAGGGCCCAGTATGTCGAGCCCCCAGACCGGGAAAGGCTAGGAGAGAGGAATGGTCTGAAGGGTTTGAGCTGGCTGATGAGGCTTCTTTGAATGGAACTGACACGCTTCACACCTGGTGACTAGTTTCGTCGCATCCTGGAGGGCGGTGGGCCAGAAGAAGCCTTGCCGAAACGCTTTGCCAGCAAGGGCACTTGACCCGATGTGGGACCCACATATGCCTCCATGTATCTCCGCCAACAGCCCCAGTCCTTCCTCTCGAGGGATACACTTCAATTTCACGCCGTTCGGCCTCTTTCTGTACAGGACGTCATCGACGAACTGGTACATAGTAGAGCGACGAGCTACTTTTTCCGCTTCTTCCTGCTCCTCAGGAAGTTCCCCTATTTGGAGGAATCGGACGGTATGTTGTGCCCACGCTGGAGCCTGGGGCTCGACGGCGAGGACTAAAGGCATTTCCTCCGCTATCAGAGCGGCTGTCTCCATGGCAAGAGCTTGATGCTCTGTCGGAGCTAGCCGTCCCGTGGCGGGCTCAGTGTCTCCGGCAACATCCTTGCCGGCGGCTTCGGGGAGCTCGGCGGGAAAGTACTTGTCGGGCCCTGATTTTCTCCTCTTGTTCTGCTCTGTTGATGGATCAACGGATGGCTGAGTTAGCCGAAGCACAAAGGTACCTGGTTCCACAGGTAGCTTGAGGGCAGTGCGTTTTGACAGGTAATCGGCAATATCATTCTCCACTCGGGGAACGTATTCTGCCTGTATACCATCAAAACGCTCTTCCAGCTTTCTCACTTCATCGACGTAGGCCTTCATCAACAGGCTCTGGTAATCCTTGTTGACTTGCTTGACGACAAGTTGCGAGTCGCCTCTGACGACGAGTTTCTTGATTCCGAGGTCCGCCGCGATCCTAAGACCGGCAAGCAGCCCTTCATACTCAGACGTATTGTTTGTTGACACCTCCCTGGGGAAGTGCATCTGGATCACGTACTTGAGGTGCTCTATGGTGGGCGCGACAAGCAGTACACCAGCCCCGGCGCCCTGTAAGGAGAAAGCTCCATCAAAGTACATGATCCAGTCGCAACTTGCCTCCTTGCCGGGGAGAGCAGTCTCTTGGGTTTCTTCATCAGGCGTCGCGGTCCATTCTACAACGAACTCCGCCAGGACTCGGCTTTGAATCATCGAGGTACTCTCAAACTTGAGGCCAAAGCTGGACAGTTCCAGTGCCCAATCTACGATCCTTCCCGTTGCGTATGGATTGTGCAATATCTGTTGCAGAGGGAGGCGAGTGACGACAGTGATTTCGTGTGCCTGGAAGTAGTGATGCAGCTTCCTCGAGGCCATAAGAAGGCCGAAGAGCAGTTTCTGCACACCGGAGTACCTCGATCTAGCCCCCTGCAGGAGGGAACTAACAAAGTAGACCGGGTGCTGCATCATTTTCTTCTTCGACGGCACTTCAATTGGCTGCGTCGTCTCGGCATCGGTGGCATCGGGCTCCGTCGCTGCTATTATCTCATCATCAATTTCTCTCTGTGCCACTAGTGCGGCACTGACCATCTGGTTCGTTGCCGCCAGGTACAGCAGCAACGGTTCCTGTGGCCTAGGCGCAACTAGTATTGGCGCGGAGGAGAGGTACCTCTTCAAATCTTGCAATGATGCTTCGGCTTCTGGCATCCACTCCATCGGGCCCGCCTTTTTCAAAATCTTGAAAAAGGGAAGGGCGTGTTCGGTGGACTTGGAAATGAACCTGCTCATGGCGGCAACGCAACCAGCAAGCCGACGCACATCCTTGACTCGCTTGGGCGCTTCAATCTGCTCTATAGCTTTGATCTTGTCCGGATTGGCCTCTATCCCACACCGTGACACAAAGAACCCGGGAAGCTTGCCAGACGGGACGCCGAAGACACACTTCTCCGGGTTCATCTTGAGATTGATCTTGCGTAGGTTTGCAAATGTTTCTTGTAAATCTGATATGAGGGTGGCCCTATTCTTGGTTTTGACCACTATATCATCCATATAAGCTTCCATATTTCTATGGAGCTGGGGTTCAAAACCAATCTGCACCGCCCTTGCAAACGTTGAACCAGCACTCTTCAACCCGAAAGGCATCCGTATAAAGCAATACGTACCACATGGGGTGATGAATGCCGTTTTCTCTTCATCTTCCCTTGTCATGAAGATCTGGTGGTAGCCGGAGTAGGCATCGAGGAATGACAACAGATCACGCCCAGCTGTGGAGTCAACAATCTGGTAGATGCGCGGCAACGGGAAGGGGTCTTTGGGACAAGCCTTATTAATATCTGTGTAATCAATACACATCCTCCACTTCCCATTTGCCTTGCGCACTACCACCGGATTGGCCAACCACGTTGGATGGAGCACTCCTCTTACCAAACCCGCTGCTTCAAGTTTCCGGATCTCCTCTATGATGAACTCTTGTCATTCCAAAGCTTGCTTTCTAACCCTCTGCTTGATGGGCCGTGCATGAGGACAGACGGCAAGGTGGTGCTCAATCACCTCCCTGGGAACGCCGGGGATGTCGGATGCTTTCCATGCAAACACATCGACAATCGCCCGCAGGAAGGTGACGAGCGCGTCTTCCTATTTGTCGTCAAGGGTGGAGCTTATGGTAAAAGCTCCTCCCGTGCCGTCCTCCTTGACAGAAACCTTCTTGGTTCCCGGCAGTGTGGCCCTGGATTTCTTGTTTCTGTCGGCGGAGCTCTCTGGCACGTCCTCGACGGGAGCGCTACACTCCGAAGAGGTGCGCTTGCCGGAGTGGGTGCTGAGGTCTCACCGGTCTTCTTCTTTTGCCTTCCCGGGGCTCTAGCGGCAGGAGCGAGCGCCTTAGCAGTGGTGGCTGCTGCAACTGCTTGTTGGTAGAGTTGGTCAGCGCAAATTAGCGCATCATTCTTGTCTGATGGGACGGTGATGATCGTCACAGGCCCCGGCATCTTCAAGGTGTTGTAGGCGTAATGTGACGCCGCCATGAACTTGGCCAGCGCTGGGCGGCCAAGGATCCCATTGTAAGGCAAGGGGATCTTGGCAACATCGAACACAATCCTTTCTGTCCTGTAGTTCAGATCACTCCCAAAAGTCACGGGCAACGTGACCTTTCCCTTTGGTTGACTTCTTCCCGGGTTAACCCCCTGAAACGTGCCCGTCTCTTCGAGGTCTTCATTAGGAATCTGCAATTTCTCGATCACGGCAGGCGAGATTAAGTTCAGACCGGCCCCGCCATCGACTAGCATCTTTTTCACCTTGAGGTTGCATATTGTTGGTGAAACCAACAATGGCAAGCACCCGACTGCAGTAGTGCTATCAGGGTGATCCTGAGTGTCAAAAATGATAGGTGTGCTGGACCACTTCAGCGGCCTTTGGGCATCAAACGATGGTTCCGCCGCTGTAATCTCACGCGCCCACAGTTTAAGCTGGCGGTGAGAGGTATGCAGCGAGGCGCCGCCATCGACGCACATGGCCTCTGTAGCTTTCTGAAATTCTTGGTCACCAGACTCATCGTCCTCTTCGTGATCATCGTCTTCTGGCTTTTTGTCACGGCCCCGGGCGGGCCTCTCCCGCTGTTTTTCTTTGCCGCGACGGCCCGCCTGGCCGTCACGCTTCTTGCCGGACCCCTCAGCACCGTCCTGGCCTTTCTCCTTGTCCCGCCTCTCATATTCAGCCCTCTGCTTCTCAGCAAGGAGATCAACCTGTCGGCAGTTCTGGAGATCATGGCCTTTGGTGCGATGGATCTTGCAGTATTGCTTGTCGGAGTTTCCTGGCTTCTCGGCAGCCGCCAAGGCCCGGCAGGCGACACATCCGGCAATTTCCTTGTCGGGGTCATCTGCCTTGGTTTTCTTGGCAGAGCCGGCGTCGTCAGATCCCTCGACGGCAAGCACAGCTTTACCTTTGCGCTTCCTGTTGCGGTGCCGGCCTTTCTTTGCTGGGGCGGCAGTATCCTCATATGAGGAGTCGGTTTCCACGCTGGCATCTTCGCCGGGGTACTTCCTTCCCTCTTCAGCTTGGGCACATCTGTCAGCAAGAACATAGAGTTCTGCAACATCTTTCACCTTGTTCATTGCCAGTTCTTCGCGCATCTTGCGGTTACGCACGTTCTGATGGAACGCGCTGATGATGGCGGCAGGGTGAACATCAGGGATATTGTACTGTACCCGGCTGAACCGCTGTATATACTTGCGCAGACTCTCGCCTCCCTTCTGGGGAATGACATGTAGGTCGCTTGCTTGGCCATGGGCTTGGTGACCTCCAGTAAAGGCGCCCACAAACTCATGGCACAAATCCGACCATGAGGAAATAGAGTCTAGCGGCAAGTGCATCAACCACGACATGGCGTTGGGTTTAAGAGCCAATGGAAAGTAATTTGCAAGCACCTTATCGTCGCGGGCTCTGGCGGCTTGCATCGCGATGGTGTAGATGTTGAGGAACTCAGATGGGTGAGTCTTGCCGTTGTACTTTTCGCCAACGTCAGGTTTGAAGGTGCGGTGAGTGGGCCACTGGAACTGTCGCAGCTCACGGGTAAAAGTCGGACAGCCTACCTCGTAAGATAGGCCTCCAGGGCTCTCCAGGGCCGGGTGGTTCACAGCAGGCCCTGCTCGCCTGTCTGACTGGTGGCGCGCTACGCGCCGGCGCTCGATAGTGGTTCGAGCGTCTTCATGGGCTCGTTCCCGAAGAACTTGGCACTGGTCACAGTGGGTCCGCGGGTCAGACGATGCTATGGAGATGTCGTCGCCCGCGACGTCGCGACGAGCCGGCATCCGCGGTACCGGATGGGGAAGAGGTGAATGCACCATGGTCACGGCGCCGCCGGCTTTTCCGCCACTGGTCTGCGAGACTCCATCGGAGCGTCGACCCGGGGGCCCCACCGGACTTGGTTCGTCTTTGTTGGCCACCGCAACAAGGCTTCGGATAGTAGCTCTCCATTCGTCGAGTTTTCCCGTAGTGGGAGGAAAGTCGAGGAGCAACTGCGCGCGCGCCAGGGCCTCTGCTGGTGTCGGTGGCGGCGAAACCTGCACGGATCGCAATGCGCTACGACTTCTGACCATGTCAGAAGGAGCTCTATCACAACCCCACGGTCGCATGCCGTTTTCACCAGCGCCTCGGCGAGTGGGCAGGTCTTCTACGTCCCGGGAGTGGCGCTCGGGGCTCTTCCCGCGGCGACGCCCGGGATCTTCGGCGTGATTACGCCATTCGTCGCGTGCTGCCTGGGAGGAGCGCGCTGTTGGCACCGGCGTGGGAGTCTTGGAGGCCCTTGCGTCGCCTTCAGGCGGGGCGGCGATGACCTTGGAAGGCCCCGCTCCACCCGCGAAGGGCTTGGCTCCGCCTTTGGATTTGGCGATGTGTGGCCCGTTACCAGGCGCACAAACATCGCCGCCTCCCAAACTCCGGCTGCTGGGATGGTGTTGGTGTTCGCGAGAAGCGCCCCGGGTCCTTTCTGCGACCGGTCCGCTGCTCGCCCGCGTCGGGACGGGCTGTCCGGCTTCCGACTGGCCAACCGTCACCGTCGTCTTCTTCTTGGGCGCCATGATGATGAAGAAGCGCCGAACTAACTGCTAAAGCCGATTCTCACAACTGCGCCCCCTACCTGGTGTGCCAAAGATGTCGGTGGGAACGACACCTATGGGATCACAAGAATCCCTACTGTGGTTAGCGAGGCGTGGGGTCGTGAGAAGAGCGGATCAAACAGATAGCACACGGTTCGTTTATCCAGGTTCGGGTCGCGAGGATGCGTAAAACCCTACTCCTGCTTTGGTGGATTGTATATCTGTGTTCTTGAGCTAGCTATGGGGCGTGAGGAGCTCCAAAAAGCCGAATCCTTCCTCTGGTCGCCTCGGGCCTCCTTTTATAAAAAAAGGGGTTGCCACAGTGGCACACAGGAGGTGGAAAGGGTACACTGCTGCGAGGTTATCCCTCGCATCACATGACAAGGCGCATTTAATGCGTCATGCTTAGGTGTCCTTGCTTTATCGGGGACGGGGGAGAAACCTGTCTCGTCCATCGCCGCTCCTTCTTGTGTCGACACGCGCCCTGGCCAGCGACGCCTGCGATGCCATGTAGGTAGGCAGGCAGCTGAGGTGGCGTAGTGGTGGGTCTTCACGAATATCTGCATGCCACCACGTAGGTTCCTGCCCAGCTGGTTGGGTCGGCAGCTGCATGCATGCGGTGGTGGAGGTTTAGTCGGCGTGGGCCTGATGGTGGCCCTGCGGGTGTCCTCGGTAAGGGCCTTGTCGGTGCCCCGGCAAGGGTCTTGCCAAGGCGCCTGTTGTCATCCCCGGCAAGGCGCTTGGCCGGGGCCTTGTGGTCTTCCTCTGCTGGGATCCCGCCAAGGGTTGTCGTCTCCTTAGTGCGTATCTGATCTTGAATGTCTTCACAAAGATCTGCATGCCGCCACAGAGATATCTCCCGAATCCTTGCCCTTTGGGTGCAGTGGACTCAAGGGTGATTTGCTCTGTAGGCGCGGGACAAGTGGCCCCGGCAAGGGTCTTGCTGGGGCTGCTAGAACTGTCTCCCGGCAAGGATCTTGCCAGGGGAGTCCGCTTCGTCCCCTTTGCTCTTCGTGGTCTTGGCCTTGGCATCGTTCTAGTTCTCTTGAGCTTCGGTCATACCCTGGCTCACCTCCCTTGCCTTGCTTCGTGTGGTGGTATCCGCGGCTCAGACTGCCCGTGCACAGTTATAGGGGTACAAAAAGTGTGCCCCTCTTTTTGTACATCGACAGTCTTGTATTATTTGATTCTTTATTTGTTATTTTTCCACAATCATCCTTTCTGTACACACCTTTCGAGAGATACACACATGATTCGGAAATTGTTAGAATACTCTATGTGCTTCACTTATATCTTTTTAGTTATATAGCTTTTGCTCTAGTGCTTCACTTATATCTTTTAGAGCACGTCGGTGGATTTGTTTTATAGAAACTATTGTTCTCTCATGCTTCACTTAGATTATTTTGAGAGTCCTACAAAACAGCATGGTAATTTGCTTTAATTATGTTAGGCATTCAAGATTAATAATTTTTTTCTTATGAGTGTGTTGAATACTATGAGAAGTTTGATACTTGATAATTGTTTTGAGATATGGAGATGGTGATATTAGAGTCATGCTTGTTGAGTAGTTGTGAATTTGAGAAATACTTGTGTTAAAGTTTGTGATTCCCGTAGCATGCACGTATGGTGAACCGTTATGTGATGAATTCAGAGCATGATTTATTTATTGATTGTCTTCCTTATGAGTGGCGGTCGGGGACAAGCGATGGTCTTTTCCTACCAATCTATCCCCTAGGATCATGCGCATAATACTTTGCTTTGATAACTTGTAGATTTTTGCAATAAGTATATGAGTTCTTTATGACTAAGGTTGAGTCCATGGATCATATGCACTTTTCTTCCTTCCACCATTGCTAGCCTCTCTAATACCGCGCACCTTTCGCCGGTATCATACACCCACCATATACCTTCCTCAAAACAGACACCATACCTATCTATCATGGCATTTCCATGGCCATTCCGAGATATATTGCAATGCAACATTCCATCGTTCCATTTACTATGACATGCTCCATCATTATCATATTACTTTGCATGATCATGTAGTTGACATCGTATTTGTCTCAAAGGCACCGTTCATAATTCTTTCATACATGTCACTCTTTATTCATTGCATATCCCGGTACACCGCCGGAGGCATTCACATAGAGTCATATTTTGTTCTAAGTATCGAGTTGTAATTATTTAGTTGTAAGTAAATAAAAGTGTGATGATCATCATTTTTAGAGCATTGTCCCAAGTAAGTAAAGGATGATGGAGACTATGATTCCCCCACAAGTCGGGATGAGACTCGGAACGAAAAAAGAGGCCATAAAAAAGCCCAAATAAAAAAATATGAGAGAAAAAGAGAGAAGGGACAATGCTACTATCCTTTTACCACACCTGTGCTTCAAAGTAGCACCATGATCTTCATAATAGAGAGTCTCCTATGTTATCACTTTCACATACTAGTGGGAATTTTTCATTATAGAACTTGGCTTGTATATTCCAATGATGGGCTTCCTCAATATGCCCTAGGTCTTTGTGAGCAAGCGAGTTGGATGCACACCCACTTAGTTCCTTTTGTTGAGCTTTCATATACTTATAGCTCTAGTGCATCCGTTGCATGGCAATCCCTACTCACTCACATTGATATCTATTTATGGGCATCTCCATAGCCCGTTGATACACCTAGTTGATGTGAGACTATCTTCTCCCTTTTTGTCTCCTCCACAACCACCATTCTATTCCACCTAAAGTGCTATGTCCATGGCTCACGCTCATGTATTGCGTGAAGATTGAAAAAGTTTGAGAACACTAGAAGTATGAAACAATTGCTTGGCTTGTCATCGGGGTTGTGCATGATTTAAATACTTTGTGTGGTGAAGATAAAGCAAGCCAGACTATATGATTTTGTAGGGATAACTTTCTTTGGCCATGTTATTTTGAAGAGACATAATTGCTTAGTTAGTATGCCTGAAGTACTATTATTTCTATGTCAATATTGAACATTTGTCTTGAATCTTTCGGATCTGAATATTCATACCACAATTAAGAAGAATTACATTGAAATTATGCCAAGTAGCATTCCACATCAAAAATTCTGTTTTTATCATTTACCTACTCGAGGACGAGCAGGAATTAAGCTTGGGGGTGCTTGATACGTCTCCAACGTATCTATAATTTTTTATTGTTCCATACTATATTATATTCTGTTTTGGACATTATTGGGCTTTATTATACACTTTTATATTATTTTTGGGACTAACCTATTAACCGGAGGCCCAGCCCAGAATTGCTGTTTTTTTGCCTATTTTAGGGTTTCGCAGAAAAAGAATATCAAACGGAGCCCAAACGAAATAAAACCTTCGGGAACGTGATTTTCGGAATGAATATGATCCAGAGGACTTGGACCCTACGTCAAGACATCAACCAGGAGGCCACGAGGTAGGCGGTAGAATTAGGGTTACGGCGGTGAATTCTTTTATGTATGATTGGTTATCTTTGCAAGTCTCTTCGAATTATTAGTTTGGTTTGGCCTACTAGATTGATCTTTCTTTCAATGGGAGATTGCTTAGCTTTGGGTTCAATCTTGCGGTGTCCTTTCTCAGTGACAGTAGGGGAAGCAAGGCACGTATTGTATTGTTGCCATTGAGGATAACAAGATGGGGTTTAGTTCATATTGCATGAGTTTATTCCTCTACGTCATGTCATCTTGCTTAAAGTGTTACTCTGTTCTCTTGAACTTAATACTCTAGATGCATGCTGGATAGCGGTCGATGTGTGGAGTAATAGTAGTAGATGCAGGCAGGAGTCGGTCTACTTGTCTTGGACGTGATGCCTATATACATGATCATACCTAGATATTCTCATAACTATGCTCAATTATGTCAATTGCTCAACAGTAATTTGTTCACCCACCATAATACTTATGCTCTAGAGAGAAGCCTCTAGCGAAACCTATGGCCCCGGGTATATTTTCTATCATATTAATCTTCTAATACTTAGTTATTTCCTTTGCGATTTATTTTACTTGCATCTTTATTTCTCTTTATCATAAAAATACCAAAAACGCTATCTTATCATATCTATCAGATTTCACTCTCGTAGGTGACCGTGAAGGGATTGACAACCCCTTTATCGCGTTGGTTGCGAGGAGTTTATTTGTTTTTGTAGGTGCAAGGGACTCGTGCATGGCCTCCTACTGGATTGATACCTTGGTTCTCAAAAACTGAGGGAAATACTTACGCTGCTCTACTACATCACCCTTTCTTCTTCAAGGGAAAACCAATGCAGTGCTCAAGAGGTAGCAAGAAGGATTTCTGGCGCCGCTGCCGGGGAGTCTACGCAAAAGTCAACATACCTAGTACCCATCACAAACCCTTATCTCCCGCATTACATTATTTGCCATTTGCCTCTCGTTTTCCTCTCCCCCACTTCACCCTTACCATTTTATTTACCCTCTCTCTCCGTCCTCCCTCTCTTTCTCTATTCGCCTCCTTTTGCTCGTTTCTTGTTTGCTTGTGTGTCGGTGCTTGCTTGTCGTTATGGCTAGTCCCCTATCTTCTCCATTGTCTCCCGAAAATGAAGTTCTTAATTTTAAGCAAAGGGAAGGAGAAAACCTAAAAGACGCTTGGTACAGAATTTTCAATGCTCAAAATAGATCTACCAGGAAGCAATCTACTTCTATTCTTCTTCGCAATTTTTATGTAGGTGCTATTCGTTGGCACAGATGTGTCCTTGATACCATTACCGGAGGGAACTTCTTGGGTAGCCACACTTTTGATTCCTATAATGCTATGATAGATTTGTTTGGCTCACCCCCTCTTTTGGTTAATGGAACTATGTTAATTTTGGAGCATGTAATGCAAAAACTTGAAATTACTGAAAATAAAGTTGCTACCGTAGAGATAATTGAAAATTTCGATAAAAAGATCCACAACCAAATTACTCAATATGGATCTAAAGTAGGAGTCACTTTGAAAAATATTAAGGAGAAGGAACCCATAGTTAATGAAAGAATAAATCATGATTCCACTTGAATTGATAAACTTGAGGGTATCATTACCAACTTGGGAACCGATTTTTTTCCGTAAACAATACCCCAAGTCCTCCAACTAAAATTGCCAAGCTTATGTGTGTTCCTAAAAATAAGGGTGAATCCTCTAGCAAAGAAACTACGGATCTCAAATCTATTAGTATTCATCCTAATCTTTTTACTATCATTAAGGAACCATTTGTTACTAATGATTTTTTTGATTTTGTGCCTAGAAATTTGATTATTGACAAAATGAAAGAAACTCCTAAAGGTTATAGATGTCTCATTAAAGAATTACCAACTAAAGATACCTAGATCTATCCTCGCTTTTATGCCTAGCTAGGGGCGTTAAACGATAGCGCTTGTTGGGAGGCAACCCAATTTTATTTTTATTCCTTGCTTTTTGCTCCTGTTTTAGTAATAAATGATTTATCTAGCCTCTGTTTTGGTTGTGTTTTTGTGTTTAATTAGTGTTTGTGCCAAGTAGAACCGTTGGGAAGACTTGGGGAAAGTCTTTTTAATCTTGCTGTAAAAAACAGAAACTTTAGCGCTCACGAGAACTGCTACCATTTTTATTTGGAAAGTGCTATTTAGTTAATTCTTGTTGCAGATGATTAATAGATAGATTCCTCATGTGCAGAAATTTATTTAATAATTTTTGGGGTTCCAGATCTTGCGGTAGCTACAGATTACTACAGACCGTTCTGTTTTTGACAGATTCTGTTTTTCGTGTGTTGTTTGCTTATTTTGATGAATCTATGGCTAGTAAAATAGTTTATAAACCATAGAGAAGTTGGAATAAAGTAGGTTTACCAATATAAATAAATAATGAGTTCATTACAGTACCTTGAAGTGGTGTTTTGTTTTCTTTCGCTAACAGAGCTCACGAGATTTTCTACTTTAAGTTTTGTGTTGTGAAGTTTTCAAGTTTTGAGTATAGATATGATAGATTATGGAACAAGGAGTATCAAGAGCATAAGCTTAGGGATGACCATGGCACCCCAAGATAATATAAAGACACCTAAAAGCCAAAGCTTGGGGATGCCCCGGAAGGCATCCCCTCTTTCATCTACTTCTATCGGTAACTTTACTTGGAGCTATATTTTTATTTACCACATGATATGTGTTTTGCTTGGAGCGTCTTGTATTATTTGAGTCTTTATGTGTTAGTTTTACACAATCATCATTGCTACACACACCGTTTTTAGAGAGACACTCATGATTCGGAAATTGTTAGAATACTCTATGTGCTTCACTTATATCTTTTGAGTTATATAGTTTTTGCTCTAGTGCTTCACTTATATCTTTTAGAGCACGTTGGTGGATTTGTTTTATAGAAACCATTGTTCTCTCGTGCTTCACTTAGATTATTTTGAGAGTCCTAAAAAACATCATGGTAATTTGCTTTAATTATGTTAGACATTCAAGATCAATAATAAAATTTTCTTATGAGTGTGTTGAATACTATGAGAAGTTTGAAACTTGATAATTGTTTTGAGATATGGAGATGGTGATATTAGAGTCATGCTAGTTGAGTAGTTGTGAATTTGAGAAATACTTGTGTTAAAGTTTGTGATTCCCGTAGCATGCACGTATGGTGAACCGTTATGTGATGAAGTCAGAGCATGATTTATTTATTGATTGTCTTCCTTATGAGTGGCGGTCGGGGACGAGCGATGGTCTTTTCCTACCAATCTATCCCCTAGGAGCATGCGCATAATACTTTGCTTTTATAACTTGTAGATTTTTGCAATAAGTATATGAGTTCTTTACGACTAAGGTTGAGTCCATGGATCATACGCACTTTTCTTCCTTCCACCATTGCTAGCCTCTCTAATACCGCGCACCTTTCGCCGGTATCATAAAACCACCATATACCTTCCTCAAAACAGCCACCATACCTACCTATCATGGCATTTCCATAGCCATTCCGAGATATATTTCCATGCAACTTTCCACTGTTTCGTTTACTATGTCACACTCCATCACTGTTATATTGCTTTGCATGATCATGTAGTTGACATTGTATTTGTGGCAAAGCCATCGTTCATAATTCTTTCATACATGTCACTCTTGATTCATTGCATATCCCGGTACACCACCGGAGGCATTCACATAGAGTCATATTTTGTTCTAAGTATCGAGTTGTAATTGTTGAGTTCTAAGTAAATAAAAAAGTGTGATGATCATCATTTTTAGAGCATTGTCCCAAGTGAGGAAAGGATGATGGAGACTATGATTCCCCCACAAGTCGGGATGAGACTCCGGACTAAATGAAAAAAGAGGCCATAAAAAAAGAGAAAAGGCCGAAATAAAAAATGTGAGAAAAACAGAGAAGGGACAATGCTACTATCCTTTTACCACACTTGTGTTTCAAAGTAGCACCAAGATCTTCATAGAAAGTCTCCTATGTTATCACTTTCATATACTAGTGGGAATTTTTCATTATAGAACTTGGCTTGTATATTCCAATGATGGGCTTCCTCAAAATGCCCTAGGTCTTCGTGAGCAAGCAAGTTGGATGCACACCCACTCAGTTTCTTTTTGTTGAGCTTGCATATACTTATAGCTCTAGTGCATCCATTGCATGGCAATCCCTACTCAGTGACATTGATATCTATTGATGGGCATCTCCATAGCCCATTGATACGCCTTGTTGATGTGAGACTATCTTCTCCCTTTTTGTCTTCTCCACAACCACCATTCTATTCCACCTATAGTGATATGTCCATGGCTCACGCTCATGTATTGCGTGAAGATTGAAAAAGTTTGAGAATACCAAAAGTATGAAACAATTGCTTGGCTTGTCATCGGGGTTGTGCATGATTTGAATACTTTGTGTGGTGAAGATGGAGCATAGCCAGACTATATGATTTTCTAGCGATAACTTTCTTTGTCCATGTTATTTTGAAGAGACATAATTGCTTAGTTATTATGCTTGAAGTATTATTATTTCTATGTCAATATTAAACTTTTGTCTTGAATCTTTTGGGTCTGAATATTCATACCACAATTAAGAGAATTACATTGAAATTATGCCAAGTAGCATTCCACATAGAAAATTCTATTTTTATCATTTACCTACTCGAGGACGAGCAGGAATTAAGCTTGGGGATGCTTGATACGTCTCCAACGTATCTATAATTTTTTATTGTTCCATGCTATATTATATCCTGTTTTGGACATTATTGGGCTTTATTATACACTTTTATATTACTTTTGGGACTAACCTATTAACCGGAGGCCCAGCCCAGAATTGTTATTTTTGCCTATTTTAGGGTTTCACGGAAAAAGAATATCAAACGGATTCCAAACGGAATGAAACCTTTGGGACCGTGATTTTCGGAACGAACATGATCCAGAGGACTTGGAGCCTACGTCAAGCAATCAACGAGGAAGGCACGAGGTAGGGGGCGCACCTCCCCCCCCCCCCACGGGCGCCCTCCACCCTCGTGGGGCCCATGTTGCTCCACCGACGTACTCCTTCCTCCTATATATACTTACGTACCACCAAACTACCAGATACGGAGACAAAACCCTAATTCCACCGCTGTAACTTTCTGTATCCACGAGATCCCATCTTGGGGCCTTTTCCGGAGCTCTGACGGAGGGGGTATCGATCACGGAGGGCTTCTACATCAACACCATAGCCTCTCCGATGAAGTGTGAGTAGTTTACTTCAGACCTTCGGGTCCATAGTTATTAGCTAGATGGCTTCTTCTCTCTTTTTGGATCTCAATACAAAGTTCTCCCCCTCTCTTGTGGAGATCTATTCGGTGTAATCTTCTTTTGCAATTTGTTTGTTGAGATTGATGAATTGTGGGTTTATGATCAAGTTTAACTATGAACAATATTTGAATCTTCTCTGAATTCTTTTATGTATGATTGGTTATCTTTGCAAGTATCTTCGAATTATCAGTTTGGTTTGGCCTACTAGATTGATCTTTCTTGCAATGGGAGAAGTGCTTAGCTTTGGGTTCAATCTTGTGGTGTCCTTTCCCAGTGACAGTAGGGGCAGCAAGGCACGTATTGTATTGTTGCCATCGAGGATAACAAGATGGGGTTTATATCATATTGCATGAGTTTATCCCTCTACATCATGTCATCTTGCTTAAAGCGTTACTCTGTTCTCTTGAACTTAATACTCTAGATGCATGCTGGATAGCGGTTGATGTGTGGAGTAATAGTAGTAGATGTAGGCAGGAGTCGGTCTACTTGTCTTGGACGTGATGCCTATATACATGATCATACCTAGATATTCTCATAACTATGCTCATTTCTGTCCATTGCTCAACAATAATTTGTTCACCCACCGTACTACTTATGCCCTCGAGTGAAGCCTCTAGTGAAAACCTATGGCCCCCGAGTCTATTTTCCATCATATTAATCTTCTAATACTTAGTTATTTCCTTTGCCATTTATTTTACTTGCATCTTTATTTCTCTTTATCATAAAAATACCAAAAAATATTATCTTATCATATCTATCAGATCTCACTCTCGTAGGTGACCGTGAAGGGATTGAAAACCCCTTTATCGCGTTGGTTGCGAGGAGTTTATTTGTTTGTGTAGGTGCGAGGGACTCGCGCGTGGCCTCCTACTGGATTGATACCTTGGTTCTCAAAAACTGAGGGAAATACTGACGCTGCTCTACTGCATCACCCTTTCCTCTTCAAGGGAAAACCAACGCAGTGCTCAAGAGGTACCAGCCACCCTTAGCGCCCCATGAGGAGTCCTACTCCCACCGGGAGTAGGACTCCCCCTTCCATGTTGGAGTAGGAGAGGAGAGGGAAGGAGAAAGAGGAAGAAAGGAAAGGGGGGCGCCGCCCCCCTTCCTTGTCCAATTCGGACTAGGGAGGGGAGGGACGCGCGGCTGCCCCTTGGCTGCCTCTCCTCTTCCACCAATTGGGCCCATGAGGCCCAATAACCTCCGGGGGGGTCCGGTAACCCCCCGGTACTCCGGTATATATCCGATAACCCCCGGAACCATTACAGTGTCCGAATATAGTCGTCCAATATATCAATCATTATGTCTCGCCATTTCGAGACTCCTCGTCATGTCCATCACATCCGGGACTCCGAACTACCTTCGGTACATCAAAACACATAAGCTCATAATATAACCGTCATCGAACTTTAAGCGTGCGGACCCTACGGGTTCGAGAACTATGTAGACATGACCGAAACACATTTCCATTCAATAACCAATAGCGGAACCTGGATGCTCATATTGGCTCCTACATATTCTACAGAGATCTTTATCGGTCAAACCGCATAACAACATATGTTGTTCCCTTTGTCATTGGTATGTTACTTGCCCGAGATTCGATCATCGGTTTCTCAATACCTAGTTCAATCTCGTTACCGGCAAGTCTCTTTACTCGTTCCATAATACATCATCCCGCAACTAACTCATTAGTTCCAATGCTTGCAAGAATTAAGTGATGTGTATTACCGAGTGGGCCCAGAGATACCTCTCCGACAATCGGAGTGACAAATCCTAATCTTGAAATATGCCAACCCAATAAGTACCTTTGGAGACACCTGTAGAGCACCTTTATAATCACCCAGTTACGTTGTGACGTTTGGTAGCACGCAAAGTGTTCCTCCGGTAAACGGGACTTGCATAATCTCATAGTCACCGAAACATGTATAAGTCATGAAGAAAGCAATAGCAACAAACTAAACGATCAAGTGCTAAGCTAACAAAATGGGTCAAGTCAATCACATCATTCTCCTAATGATGGGATCCCGTTAATCAAATAACAACTCTTTGTCTATGGCTAGGAAACATAACCATCTTTGATCAACGAGCTAGTCAAGTAGAGGCATACTAGTGACACTCTGTTTGTTTATGTATTCACACATGTATCATTTTCCGGTTAATACAATTCTAGCATGAATAATAAACATTTATCATGATATAGGGAAATAAATAATAACTTTATTATTGCCTCTAGGGCATATTTCCTTCAGTATCCCTCTTGCACTAGAGTCAGTAATCTAGATTACACAGTAATGATTCTAACACCCATGGAGCCTTGGTGTTGATCATGTTTTGCTCGTGGAAGAGTCATAGTCAACAGGTCTGCAACATTCAGATCCGTATGTATCTTGCAAATCTCTATGTCTCCCACCTGGACTTGGTCCCGGATGGAATTGATGCGTCTCTTGATGTGCTTGGTTCTCTTGTGAAATCTGGATTCCTTTGCCAAAGAAATTGCACCAGTATTGTCACAAAAGATTTTCATTGGTCTCGATGCACTAGGTATGACATCTAGATCGGATATGAACTCCTTCATCCAGACTCCTTCATTTGCTGCTTCCGAAGCAGCTATGTACTCCGCTTCACATGTAGATCCCGCTACGACACTTTGTTTAGAACTGCACCAACTGACAGCTCCACCGTTTAATAAAAACACGTATCCGGTTTGCGATTTAGAATCGTCCGGATCAGTGTCAAAGCCTGCATCGACATAACCATTTACGACGAGCTCTTTGTCACCTCCATAAACGAGAAACATATCCTTCGTCCTTTTCAGGTATTTCAGGATGTTCTTGACCGCTGGCCAATGATCCACTCCTGGATTACTTTGGTACCTCCCTGCTAAACTAATAGCAAGGCACACATCAGGTCTGGCACACAGCATTGCATACATGATAGAGCCTATGGTTGAATCATAGGGAACATCTTTCATTTTCTCTCTATCTTCTGCAGTGGTCGAGCATTGAGTCTTACTCAATTTCACACCTTGTAACACAAGCAAGAACCCTTTCTTTGCTTGATCCATTTTGAACTTCTTCAAAACTTTTTCAAGGTATGTGCTTTGTGAAAGTCCAATTAAGCGTCTTGATCTATCTCTATAGATCTTGATGCCCAATATATAAGCAGCTTCACCGAGGTCTTTCATTGAAATACTCTTATTCAAATATCCTTTTATGCTATCGAGAAATTCTATATCATTTCCAGTTAACAATATCTCATCCACATATAATATCATAAATGCTACAGAGCTCCCACTCACTTTCTTGTAAATACAGTCTTCTCCAAAAGTCTTTATAAAACCATATGCTTTGGTCACACTATCAAAACGTTTATTCCAACTCCGAGAGGCTTGCACCAGTCCATAAATGGATCACTGGAGCTTGCACACTTTGTTAGCTCTCTTTGGATTGACAAAACCTTTCGGTTGCATCGTATACAACTCTTCTTCCAAAAACCCATTCAGGAATGCAGTTTTGACATCCATTTGCCAAATTTCGTAATCATGAAATGCGGCAATTGCTAACATGATTCGGACAGACTTAAGCATCACTACGGGTGAGAAGGTCTCATCGTAGTCAATCCCTTGAACTTGTCAAAAACCTTTTGCAACAAGTCGAGCTTTATAGACAGTAACATTACCATCAGCGTCAGTCTTCTTCTTGAAGATCCATTTATTCTCGATGGCTTGCCGATCAACGTGCAAGTCAACCAAAGTCCATACTTTGTTCTCATACATGGATCCCATCTCAGATTTCATGGCTTCAAGCCATTTTGCGGAATTTGGGCTCACCATTGCTTCTTCATAGTTCGTAGGTTCATCATGGTCTAGCAACATAACCTCCAGAACAGGATTACCATACCACTCTGGTGCGGATATTACTCTGGTTGACCTACGAGGTACAGTAATAACTTGATCTAAAGTTTCATGATCATCATCATTAACTTCCTCACTAATTGGTGTAGATGTCACAGGAACTGGTTTCTGTGATGAACTACTTTCCAACAAGGGAGCAGGTAGTTTTACCTCATCAAGTTCTACTTTCCTCCCACTCATTTCTTTCGAGAGAAACTCCTTCTCTAGAAAGGATCCATTCTTAGCAACGAATGTCTTGCCTTCGGATTCTGTGATAGAAGGTGTACCCAACAATTTCCTTTGGGTATCCTATGAAGACACATTTCTCCGATTTGGGTTCGAGCTTATCAGGTTGAAGCTTTTTCGCATAAGCATCGCAGCCCCAAACTTTAAGAAATGACAACTTTGGTTTCTTGCCAAACCACAGTTCATAAGGTGTCGTCTCGGCGGATTTTGATGGTGCCCTATTTAACGTGAATGCGGCCGTCTCTAAAGCATAACCCCAAAACGATAGCGGTAAATCAGTAAGAGACATCATAGATCGCACCATATCTAGTAAAGTACGATTACGACGTTCGGACACACCATTACGCTGTTGTGTTCCAGGTGGCGTCAGTTGCGAAACTATTCCGCATTGTTTCAAATGTAGATCAAACTCGTAACCCAAATATTCTCCTCCATGATCAGATCGTAGAAACTTTATTTTCTTGTTAAGATGATTTTCAATTTCACTCTGAAATTCTTTAAACTTTTCAAATGTTTCAGACTTATGTTTCATTAAGTAGATATACCCATATCTGCTTAAATCATCTATGAAGGTGAGAAAATAACGATACCCGCTGCGAGCCTCAACATTCATTGGACCACATACATCAGTATGTATGATCTCCAACAAATCAGTTGCTCGCTCCATAGTTCCGGAGAACGGGGTTTTAGTCATTTTTCCCATGAGGCATGGTTCGCAAGTACCAAGTGATTCATAATCAAGTGATTCCAAAAGTCCATCAGTATGGAGTTTCTTCATGCGCTTTATACCAATATGACCCAAATGGTAGTGCCACAAATAAGTTGCACTATCATTATTAACTCTGCATCTTTTGGCTTCAACATTATGAATATGTGTATCACTACTATCGAGATTCATCAAAAATAGACCACTCTTTAAGGGTGCATGACTGTTGGCGTCCTGGGAATGGGGGTCCCTAGACTTGCCTGCCTGCGGCCCACGGCATGGCTGAGCCAGCAAGCTGTACGGCCCATCTTCACCAACAAAGCATCCAAGACCCTCGCGAGGGTCCAAGCCTCATGAGGCGGACGATGCAAGACCTCCTCTGGAGTGGCCTAGCCGGGCAGGCTCACGAGGAGTGGAGATATCAAGGCGGGGCAAACCTCACGAGGCCCTCGTGACGTGAGCCATGATGCACGACACCAGGCGGGCGCCAGCACGGGCAGCATCCTTGTTTCCTCTTTGGTGCTAAGGAGGCCAGCGCAGGCGAAGAGTACCGAGGCGTCAGGTAAAGGTTGCCATATTGGTGCAACGATACCAAGGCCAAGAGGACGGCAAGATGGAGGTCATCGTGGAGCCCAAGACGGCGTCACCAGAGAGCTTTTCGCAGGCGAAGACCGCATTTGTCAGGATAGCTTGTACTAGCTGTCCCCCTTCAAATCGGCCCGCCATTGTTGGCTCCCTTCCCGCTCGATATTTGGGAAGAGGACCAGGGCCTATATAAGTAGAGCTAGCCACCATAGTAGGGGGGATCGGATCCGAAAGAGAGAGAGAGAGAGGGGGGGGAGAGGGAGAGCATCTCATCTCAGCTTGATCCAACTCGATCGAGAGCCTACTCACAAGAACACCTCAACCTCCGGAGGCTGTTCTTCCCTTGTACTGTTCATCATCAGCCCTAGAGGCAATCCACCACCACCACAATGGAGTAGGGTATTACACCACAACAGTGGCTCGAACCAGTATAAACCTTGTGTCTTTCTGTGTTGCGAGTTCGTCGAGTTCGTTCGCGAGATCTTAGTGAGCTAGGGCGTAGATTGGTAGGAGGGAAAGACTTCGCGCGCACCCCAGTGTTCGAACCTCAAGGGTTTGTCGGAACCCCACATCCGACATTTGGTGCGCCAGGTAGGGGTGTGTCGTAGCCTCCCTTCCATCAGTTTGTCGCTCCGTCGCTCCGCCGTCTCCATGGCGGACGCTCACCGTGCTCGAGCTGAGCGTCGGGCTGCCCTCACCGCCCACGTCGCTCAGACAGCTCCCGTTGGCGGGCCACATCGCCGTTCTCCGTCTCCCGCAGCCAACACAGCCACCGGCCCGGCGGGGAACGAGCAACAGGCGCCCTCGCTGCATCCTTCGGTGCGGCAGGACGGTCGCACCGCCACTCCATCGTTGACCCCTGACGGTTCTTCGTCTCATGTGCATCGCGCTCCCATGGAGGCACGGGCCACGCTCCTCATAGCGAACGAGCTCCTGCACTACCACCCCGTCGACGACCTCTACGAGGAGTGGCTTGAACGCGTCGCCGAGCTTGTCCGCGTCGCGGGGGGGCTCTCTGGCGCCATCCCACTCTCTGCCTCCCCCTCAACCAGCCGCGGACGACGAGGTTCATGGCGCGCCTCCACCACCTCAGCCCCAAGACGTCGCCTTGGCACCGAGGCACGCGGCTCCGCGACGTGATCCGCCACGCTCGGTGCCCACGCGTGAAGAGAGAAGCTACCAAGAAATTCCGCGGCTGCGAGAAGCTGCACGTGCGCTCCTCGCGCCACCTCGTCAAGACCGCGCACAACCCGCAACGGCGCAGCACGGACCTCATCAATACCAAGCTCCACCTCTGAAGTGGGCCCCGGCTACCACAGCTGGCTGCCGTGCATTCACCCCCGAGCTGCGTAGCGTCGCCTGGCCAGGCAAGTTCAAGCCGGATCTGCCTCCTCGCTATGACGGTACCGCCGACCCCACGGAGTTCCTGCAGCTCTATGAGCTGAGCATCGAAGCAGCCAACGGCGACGAAAAGGTCATGGTGAACTGGTTTCCCATGGCTCTCAAGGATGGAGCTCGCTCCTGACTCCTGAACCTGCAGCACTGCTCGATCTCCTCCTGGGACGAGATGTGCGACCTCTTCGTCGCCAACTTCCAGGGCACTTGCGACCGCCCACCGGCCATGGGTGACCTACGCCGCATCAGGCAGCAGCCAGGAACGACCCTCTAGAAGTACATCCAGCGCTTTGACAACACCCGCCTCAAGATCCCCAAGGTCACGAACGAGGCCATCATCTCCGCGTTCTCCGACGGTGTCCGTGACGTCAAGATGAAGGAAGAGCTCGCCATCCACGAGGAGCTGTGCACATCTCAGGAGCTGTTCAACCTGGCAACCAAGTGCGCAAGAGCTGAGGAGGGGCGCCTTTCTCTCCTTGAGCTGCCAGCCGTGGGCGCGGAGGAGAAGAAGGCCAAGCCCAAGGATGTGAAGCGCAAGGAGGTAGCTGTGCTCGCAGCGAAGCCCGACATCAAGCGGGGCAGAGATCAGCCCGAGTCATCCAAGAACGGCCGACCATTCTGCGCCTTCCACAACCTGAACACACACAACACCAGCGACTGTCAAGAGCTCAGAGCCATACGAGAAGGACGCTACGGTCGACGCCCCGAGCGCAACGACCGGGGCTACGGCCGCGGAGGAGGACATGGAGGCGGACTCTGGGACGACCGTGGCCCGTGCCAGGAGTGGCGCGACTGGCCTCGTGAGGACCGCTGGCAGGACCAGCCTTGTGAGGGCGCCTAGAGGGACCCGCCTCATGAGGATCGCCCCCAGGGCAACGCCGGTCTTCCCCCGCTGCCGCCACCAAGAAGGAACGACGACCACTACCAGGACGAGGGGGCTGGGGGCTTCCAGGAGCCGCGCGCGATCACCTGCATCTTGGGCGGCGCCCAGGCCCTAGCCTCTCAGCGCATCTTCAAGCAGTTTGCTCGCGAGGTGAACGCGGCGCTCCCCAACCTCGAGGCCACGCGCCCGCTCAGGTGGTCCCAGTGCGCCATCACTTTCAACTCGGCGGATCAACTCAAGTGCGCAGCCACCGCTGGCACCCTCCTTATGCTGTGTTCCCCAGTCATTAGCAATGTGCAGGTCACCAAGACCCTCATCAACGGCGGCGCAGGGCTCAACATCCTGTCCGTCGACATGTTCGACAACCTCCAAGTGCCATATGAGCAGCTCCAGCCCACCAAGCCTTTCTCAGGAGTGACCGATAGCTCCACCATGCTGATAGGGCAGGTCCGCCTACCTGTCACCTTCGGGGAGCGCAAGAACTACCGCACCGAGCTCATCGACTTCGACGTCGCGCACATCCGCCTGCGTACAATGCCATCCTCGGGTATCCAGCCCTGGCCAAGTTCATGGCAGTCACTCATCACGGCTACAACGTTCTCAAGATGCCAGGAAGCGGAGGAAACATCACGGTCCCGTGTGAAGAGAGGGATGTCGTGTGCTCCCTCGAGCGCGCCTTTCAAGCCGCAGCAATCGATGACCCTGACAGTAGAAATGAAGGCCCTCTGGAGGCCATCCCCAAGAAGAAGCAGTCGCACCGTGCATGACCTCAGGAGGACGGCGTCACGACAGAAACCACGTCAGGACTAGCACCCGCTCCAGGGGCGCCTCCCTCTATCGCATAGGAAGGCGCGCCCGGCGCCCTCCTCAGGTAGGGCTTGGGGGCCCACTTCTGGAGGGCCTCAGACCTTGCCAACCTCGCGAGGGAGGCGCTTGGGCACCACTTGGAGGCGTGCTTCACGGCACGTGACCCTGAGGAGAGCGCAGGGCGAGGAGTGCCTACCACTCAGGAGTTTATCACCAAGACCACCCAGGAACTACAAGAAGCAAGAGCCATGCGCGGTGATGGCCGCCCACAAGGTGCAGCTCCGCATCCTGGCGAGGATGCTGGGCTACGCGTCTGCATCGACGTCCCAGGGCTCAACAGGGCCGCATCTCAGGAGCGTTTCTAGTCTTCGCGTGTGGGCCTCTACGAGGGCCCGCTGCACAGCTACGTTCGTATGCCCTTTGGCTTGCCGAGCGTGGCGTCGGCCTATCAGCGCAACATGCAACGTATCCTGGTGGCTCGGGAAGCCAGGTACCACGCCGTTCTGTAGGAGATGGAGATGGTCTTCAGGGAACCTCCCGAACCCTCGGAGCCTCCCGAGGCTCAGGGTTCTGGCGGCTCATGAGGAGTCATTTCTTCAACACACGCCTTTAGCTATACCAACTCTACTTTGTCTACAGAACCAGGTGGCATCTTCCAAGCTCGTTTAGCTGGGAGCTCCCCACGGGCTGCATTATTCCCAGGCCGCGTGGGTCCGTCCCTGCGGCATGTATCCCTTTTGCTTATGTCTTCATCTTACCTTGTTGGGGGCGCCCCTCGGGCTGCATCATCCCCAAGCCGCTCAGGCCGGACCCGGTGGCATGTACCTTCCTGCATTTATCCAAGTTGATCTGTTCTCCATGCTTAACCTGCCAACTATTGTCACCTGCTCGATTGTTGCCCACCACGGGTCTGTTCATCCTATGCAATTCGCTTGCACATTAAAAGGGGGCTCCTGAGCATCGCCACTCAGGAGCTCTTACTGGCCTCCAGCCCTCACCCCTGGCCTTGACTACGGCATCGCGACCTGGCATACTAGCGGCGGCTGAGCTCGCTCGAGGGCCGGGACCTGAGGACGTAGAATGCTTGCATCTAACCGCCTTGCAGGGACATACAGTCACCAAGACTCAAGACCAGGCGCAACCCGCCTTGAGGTAGGGCCTCGTGAGTCCCGCGCTGGCTCACAAGTGCCCAGATACACCTCGCAGCCCTGCCGTGCAAGCCACGTGTCAGGGCAGGACTGTACACGCCCCGGGGGCTCCTCCCGAAGGGGGCCCCCATCCCACGCCCAAGTGGAAGCACCATTTTCCGCGCTGGCTGATGTCACTACCGAGGAGCGGCTATGCCCGTGCACAAGCGGAAGCACTATGCTCCGTGCTGGTGATAAACAACTGAGGGCGGCCCCATGGTCGTACCAACCTCAGGGAGCCCAGAGCTCAGCGCCAAGCCTCACCACAACGCCTCCCCTCGGGAGAGCCGCACGAGGGGGCTGGGCTTGGGTCACCCCCAAGCACACGCCACCCAACCAGGTCCCCCAGACCTGGGCGTCGCGCGCCCCTCCCGAGACCTCGGCGAGGCCAGGTATGGAAATTGTTTGCACATCAAGGGGGACTCCTAAGCATCGCGACTCAGGAGCCTAACTGGTCACGTAGCCCCTCACTCCTTGGTCCGTCCTGGTCTCCGGTCGGCCCAATGGCGGTTGAGGTATGCACGGGGCCGGGCTCTGCCGACGTAGAACATTAATCTATCCTCACGAACTCTCCCTATATGTTGTTTGCGCGTCAAGGGGGACTCTTGAGCATCGCGACTCAAGAGCCTAACTGGTCACGTAGCCCCTCACTCCTTGGTCCGTCCTAGTCTCCGGTCGGCCCAATGGCAGTTGAGGTATGCGTGGGGCCGGGCTCTGCCGACGCAGAACGCAAAGCAAATAGGAAGGAAATCACCAAATCTCAAAGCAAATATTACAAGCATATTGTTCTCACAATACCAAATGAAAAGACTAAACGCCTCCACGCGGCCTGATAAATGTCGCAGGAATGAAATGGGAAGAGTAGCCGTAGGTCACCCCTGGATATCACCATCGCCCACGGAAGGACCTCCCTCGCGGGCAAAGATGTTCTCACCTTCACCACCAGTCGCAGGACCCGCGACGTCGCCAGACAGAGGATCGGAGACAAAGCCACATAACCTCCCCAGTAAGGCCTCCACTTGACCTTGTATAGCCACGGCGGCGGCTTCACAGTGATCTTCAGCCACAGGCTCCAGTAGCTTGTCAAGGCGAGCGCTGGGGTCGCGGAGGTGCAGATGGCTGAAGACATGAGTCAGTGCGGCTGAAGACAGGACACGAGCTTCTGCCTCCGCCAAGGGACCAAGGCCATCAATGACCTCCTCAAGCGCCTTCACTATGAGAGAAAGCAGTTGGGCGGGGCCATCCTCGTCGGTGTCCAGCGGCCTCTCTAGGCCGTGCTCGTAGAGTGTCTTCAGCGCCTTGCGAGACCTCTTCTCGAGATCAGAAAGGCCACGCGGTCTTTGGCCAGGACTCGCGCCTTGGCATCAAGATCGGCCTCCCTCGTCCCCATCTTCCGCTCCAACTCTTCCAACCGGCTGCGCTCGGCGGCCTGATTCCTCCCCAGCTCCGCCAGCTCAGGATCATGGTTCTTGACGGCTCCCTCCCGGGCCTTCATCCCCTCCTCCTTCGCTTGGCGGCAGCGTACCTCTTCTGTGTGCTTGTCGTGCAGGCTCTGCAACTCACCCTCCAGCACTTGGCAGCGGTCACGGGCGGCCTTGGCATCTTTCAGTGCCGCATCACGATCGGCTGCGGCACTGGCGGCTCCTCGCTTCTCCTCCTCGGAAGCCGCAGCAGCCTAGCTTAGCGTAGCGCAAACCACCAGGTTGGAGTGAAGCCAGCCAGAGGCCAACTCTAAACGCCCGGCCACCAGGCGCGGGTCCGCGCTCAGGAGATCCGCCTGCAGCCGGGTCATCTCCGAAAGGGCACGCTCCAAGACAGCAGCAGGAGCAGAGGAACCAGGGAGTGGAGGTGCTGCGGAGGGAGGAAGCAGCACCGTCGCCAGGGCTCGCGAGGCCACGGGTTCCGGAGCAGCTAGGATCTCGTCAGCCGCACCAAGCGCCGGCACCCCCAGAGCCAACGGGGCCATGGGGGCTGACTCCACGCGGCGATGTTCTTCTTGGCCCCGCGAGGACGACCGAGCTGGGGAGATGCGGGCGCTACTGCCTCCTTTCTCTGCGGAGGGAGGCACAACCACCGTACCCTCCTTCCTCTTCTTCGCCAAAGATGCCGGCCTGATCAACCAAGGGCGAGCGTCAGGAAATAACAAGTACCGGCAGGGGTAAAGTGAAGCTCGAAACACCTAGCGGTCCACCGCGAAGTACTCCACCTTTCGCTTGTGAAGCTTGAGGCCTGACAGCATCGGGACCTGAGGGGCAGGCGTCCAGGCTCCGGCGGTGACAGGCGGTGCGGAGGCAGAACCAGATCCAGCCTCAGGAGGTGTTGGGGTGGAGGCGGCAGCACGGACCACCAGCGACGACCTACCCTTCGTCGGGATGAGGGGTTTCTCCCTCTCCCCTTGGTAGGCATCGGCTTCGGCATCGTCAGGAAGGGCACGGAGAATCTCGGCCTTGCTCAGAGGGGAAGTCTCCCCCACCTCTTTCGGGGTCTTCTCCGAGTCCACCTCCTCTTCCCCCTCTCCGCGGGACTCGCCAGAAGACACCTCCAATGGTTGCTGTGCCATAGGAGCTTCCGGAAGCGCTGGCGGCACCAGCCCGCGCGCATCAAAAGTCGGCCTAGAGGCGACGAATTCCTCCTGGTCCCTGCATTGGAATAGGGGAACGAAGGTGCTAGGCGGGTACTCCTGGTTGTCCCCGACTATGAGGCGCAGAACGGCGTCCAGTTCATCGCCAAGTAGGTCCCCTGGCCTCAGGCGGGTCTTGTTTTCCTCTTCCTCGAGCTCCCAGAGGGGGCGCGCGGGAGCCTGGAATGGGGCAACCCGCAGCATCAAGAACTCCCTCAGAAGCATCGCCCCCATTATCTTGGCCACCCTCGCGTTGCCTGGCTTCAGCTCGGTCATCATCTGCCCCAACACTGACGATGCCCACTCGTCGACAAGCTCCACTTTGGGCCACCCCTTGCCCTGCCGGGGCGCCTCCGTCAGCAGCACTAGGCACGGATGGGCGTGCTTGGCGTCCATCATGACCCACTTGGATCGAATGTTGTCGGCTCTCTTCCCGGTGCTCGAGATTGAGTTGGCCTTGCCGCAGGCGATGAAATTAGCACATCCGGAGGTGTGCTCGCCACTGACGCAGAGGAAGAAGAAATGGCGCAGGAGCGCCATGGACGGCGTCACGCCCAGGTACGCCTCACAGTAGTAGGTAAAGATGGACAGGAGGAGGACAGAGTTGGGATGGAGGTGCAACGCCTGTAGCCCGTAGTGGTCGAGGACTTCATAGAAGAATCGGAGAAGGGAGGAACCAACCCAATAGCGACGCTGCTCGAGAAGAAGGGGGAGAAGGTGCTCCTCTCAGGCTCCCGCACGTCGGACGCAAGCCGGAGCTCCATCTTCCCCCACTCGTTGCTCTCTCCTGCTGTCAGCAGGCGCATGGAGGTGAGGCTCTTCTCTGTGATGGTGGGCGCCTCAAGAGCGGGCTCATACCAAGCCGGTGCCGAGGAAGTCTTGACCTTGCACGGCACCATGAGCGGCAGATGCAGAGCAAGGCGAGGCAGATCTGGAGGTAGCGGCAGCGATGAGCGAGAAAGGGGATCTGAAGCGAGGCAAGGAAGAAGCAACAAAGGCAAGTGCTACATGCGCCAGCCTTTTGTCAAGTCAAGTAGTTGCCGAGGCAACATGGGGAAGCGGAGACGCCCACGTCCAATCAACCACCATGCGTCAATCGAGGATGCAGGCTTTTGGGGCCCGCGGCGCCCTGTACTTGGCCCTTGACTTCGCCGCGAAGCCAAGCCCGAGCGCACCTTGGGCCCGGGGGCTACTGTCGGCATCTTGGGAACAGGGGTCCCCAGACTTGCCTGCCTGCGGCCCACGGCGTGGCTGAGCTAGCAAGCTGTACGGCCCATCTTCACCAACAAAGCATCCAAGACCCTCGCGAGGGTCCAAGCCTCGCGAGGCAGACGACGCAAGACCTCCTCTGGAGTGGCCTAGCCAGGCAGGCTAACGAGGAGAGGAGATATCAAGGCGGGGCAAACCTCACGAGGCCCTCGTGACGTGAGCCATGACGCATGACACCAGGCGGGCGCCAGCACGCGCAGCGTCCTTGTTTCCTCTTTGGTTCTAAGGAGGCCAGCGTAGGCGAAGAGTACCGAGGCATCAGGTAAAGGTTTCCATATTGGTGCAACGAGACCAAGGCCAAGAGGACGGCAAGACGGAGGTCATCGTGGAGCCCAAGACGGCGTCACCACAGAGCTTTTCGTAGGCGAAGACCACTTTTGTCAGGATAGCTTGTACTAGCTGTCCCCCTTCAAATCGGCCCGCCATTGTTGGCTCCCTTCCCGCTCGATATTTGGGAAGAGGACCAGGGCCTATATAAGTAGAGCTAGCCACCATAGTATGGGGGATCGGATCCGAAAGAGAGAGAGAGAGAGGGAGAGAGGGAGAGAGGGAGAGCATCTCATCTCAGCTTGACCCAACTCGATCGAGAGCCTACTCACAGGAACACCTCAACCTCCGGAGGCTGTTCTTCCCTTGTACTGTTCAGCATCAGCCCTAGAGGCAATCCACCACCACCACACTGGAGTAGGGTATTACACCACAACAGTGGCCCGAACCAGTATAAACCTTGTGTCTTTCTGTGTTGCGAATTCATCGAGTTCGTCTGTGAGATCTTAGTGAGCTAGGGCATAGATTGGTAGGAGGGAAAGACTTCGCGCGCACCCCAGTGTTCGAACCTCAAGGGTTTGTCAGAACCCCACATCCGACAATGACCATAAAAGATATTACTCATATAAATAGAACAACCATTATTCTCAAATTTAAATGAATAACTGTCTTGCATTAAACAAGATCCAGATATAATGTTCATGCTCAACACTGGCACCAAATAACAATTATTTAGGTCTAAAACTAATCCCGAAGGTAGATGTAGAGGTAGTGTGCCGACGGCGATCACATCAACTTTGGAACCATTTCCCACGCGCATCGTCACCTCGTCCTTAGCCAGTGTTCGCTTAATCCATAGTCCCTGTTTTGAGTTGCAAATATTAGCAACAGAACCAGTATCAAATACCCAGGTGCTACTGCGAGCTCTGGTAAGGTACACATCAATAACATGTATATCACATATACCTTTGTTCACCTTGCCATCCTTCTTATCCGCCAAATACTTGGGGCAGTTCCGCTTCCAGTGACCAGTCTGTTTGCAGTACAAGCACTCAGTCTCAGGCTTAGGTCCAGACTTGGGTTTCTTCTCTTGAATAGCAACTTGTTTGCTGTTCTTTTTGAAGTTCCCCTTCTTCTTACCTTTGCCCTTTTTCTTGAAACTGGTGGTCTTATTGACCATCAACACTTGATGCTCCTTCTTGATTTCTACCTCCGCTGCCTTTAGCATTGCGAAGAGCTCGGGAATCATCTTATCCATCCTTTGCATATTATAGTTCATCACGAAGCTCTTGTAGCTTGGTGGAAGTGATTGAAGAACTCTATCAATGACACTATCAACGGGAAGATTAACTCCCAGATGAGTCAGGTGATTATGATACCCACACATTTTGAGTATATGCTCACTGACAGAACTATTCTCCTCCATCTTGCAGCTATAGAACTTATTGGAGACTTCATATCTCTCAATCCGGGCATTTGCTTGAAATATTAACTTCAACTCATGTAACATCTCATATTCTCCATGATGTTCAAAACGTCGTTGAAGTCCCGGTTCTAAGCCGTAAAGCATGGCACACTGAACTATCGAGTAGTCATCAGCTTTGCTCTGCCATGTGTTCATAACATCTGGTGTTGCTCCTGCAGCAGGTTTGGCACTTAGCGGTGCTTCCAGGACGTAATTCTTCATTGCAGCAATAAGGATAATCCTCAAGTTACGGACCCAGTCCGTGTAATTGCTACCATCATCTTTCAACTTTGCTTTCTCAAGGAACGCATTAAAATTCAACGGAACAAGAACAGGAGCCATCTATCTACAACAAACATATACATGCAAAATACTATCAGGTACTAAGTTCAGGATAAATTTAAGTTCACTTAATCATATTACTTAAGAACTCCCACTTAGATATACATCTCTCTAATCATCTAAGTGATCACGTGATCCAAATCAACTAAACCATAACTGATCATCACGTGAAATGGAGTAGTTTTCAATGGTGAACATCATTATGTTGATCATATCTACTATATGATTCACGCTCGACCTTTCGGTCTCAGTGTTCCGAGGCCATATCTGCATATGCTAGGCTCATCAAGTTTAACCTGAGTATTCTGCGTGTGCAAAACTGGCTTGCACTCGTTGTAGATGGACGTAGAGCTTATCACACCCGATCATCACGTGGTGTCTGGGCACGAAGAACTTTGGCAATGGTGCATACTCAGGGAGAACACTTTTATATTGAAATTTAGTGAGAGATCATCTTATAATGCTACCGTCAATCAAAGCAAAATAAGATGCATAAAAGATAAATATCACATGCAATCAATATAAGTGATATGATATGGCCATCATCATCTTGTGCTTGTGATCTCCATCTCCGAAGCACCGTCATGATCACCATCATCACCGGCGCGACACCTTGATCTCCATCATAGCATCATTGTCGTCTCGCCAACTATTGCTTCTACGACTATTGCTACCGCTTAGTGATGAAGTAAAGCAATTGCAGGGCGATTGCATTGCATACAATAAAGCGACAACCATATGGCTCCGGCCAGTTGCCGATAACTCGGTTACAAAACATGATCATCTCATACAATAAAATATATCATCATGTCTTGACCATATCACATCACAACATGCCCTGCAAAAACAAGTTAGACGTCCTCTACTTTGTTGTTGCAACTTTTACGTGGCTGCTACGGGCTGAGCAAGAACCGTTCTTACCTACGCATCAAAACCACAACGATAGTTCGTCAAGTTAGTGATGTTTTAACCTTCTCACGGACCAGGCGTATCCACACTATGTTCAACTGAAGTTGGAGAAACTGACACCCGCCAGCCACCTGTGTGCAAAGCATGTCGGTAGAACCAGCCTCGCGTAAGCGTACACGTAATGTTGGTCCGGGCCGCTTCATCCAACAATACCGCCGAACCAAAGTATGACATGCTCGTAAGCAGTATGACTTGTATCGCCCACTACTCACTTGTGTTCTACGCGTGCATATAACATCAACGCATAAAACCTGGCTCGGATGCCAATGTTGGGGAACGTAGTAATTTCAAAATTTTCCTACGCACACACAGGATCATGTGATGCATAGCAACAAGAGGGGAGAGTGTGGTCCACGTACCCTCGTAGACCGAAAGCAAAAGCGTTAGCACAACACGGTTGATGTAGTCATACGTCTACCAAACGCACAGCACCTCCAAGTTCTGCCCACGTTCAACTCGATGACGTCCCTCGAACTCCGATCTAGCCGAGCTTTGAGGGAGAGTTCCGTCAGCACAAGGGTGTGGTGACGATGATGTTCTACCGATGCAGGGCTTCGCCTAAGCACCGCTATGATATGACTGAGGTGGATTATGGTGGAGAGGGCACCGCACACGGTAAGAGATCCAAGGGATCAATTGCTGTGTCTCTAGGGGGTGCCTCCCTCCCCATATATAAAGGAGTGGAGAAGGGGAAGGGGCCGGCCACCCTTGGCACGCCCCATGAGGAGTCCTACTCCCACCGGGAGTAGGACTCCCCCCTTCCATGTTGGAGTAGGAGAGGAGAGGGAAGGAGGAAGAGGAAGAAAGGAAAGGGGGGGGGGTGCCGCCCCCCTTCCTTGTCTAATTCGGACTTGGGAGGGGAGGGGCGCGCGGCTGCCCCTTGGCCGCCTCTCCTCCTCCACCAATTGGGCCCATGAGGCCCAATAACCTCCGGGGGGTTCCAGTAACCCCCCGGTACTCCGGTATATATCCGATAACCCCCGGAACCATTCCGGTGTCCGAATATAGTCGTCCAATATATCAATCTTTATGTCTCGACCATTTTGAGACTCCTCGTCATGTCCGTGATCACATCCGGGACTCCGAACTACCTTCGGTACATCAAAACACATAAGCTCATAATATAACCATCATCGAACTTTAAGCGTGCGGACCCTACGGGTTCGAGAACTATGTAGACATGACTGAGACACGTGTACGGTCAATAACCAATAGCGGAACATGGATGCTCATATTGGCTCCTACATATTCTACGGAGATCTTTATCGGTCAAACCGCATAACAACACACGTTGTTCCCTTTGTCATCGGTATGTTACTTGCCCGAGATTCGATCATCGGTATCTCAATACCTAGTTCAATCTCGTTACCCGCAAGTCTCTTTACTCGTTCTGTAATACATCATCCCGCAACTAGCTCATTAGTTGCAATGCTTGCAAGGCTTAAGTGATGTGTATTACCGAGTGGGCCCAAAGATACCTCTCGGACAATCGGGGTGACAAATCCTAATCTTGAAATATGCCAACCCAACAAGTACCTTTGGAGACACCTGTAGAGCACCTTTATAATCACCCAGTTACGTTGTGACGTTTGGTAGCACACAAAGTGTTCCTCCGGTAAACGGGAGTTGCATAATCTCATAGTCACCGGAACATGTATAAGTCATGAAGAAAGCAATAGCAACAAACTAAACGATCAAGTGTTAAGCTAACGGAATGGGTCAAGTCAATCACATCATTCTCCTAATGATGTGATCCCATTAATCAAATAACAACTCTTTGTCTATGGCTAGTAAACATAACCATCTTTGATCAACGAGCTAGTCAAGTAGAGGCATACTAGTGACACTATTTGTCTATGTATTCACACATGTATCATGTTTCCGATTAATACAATTCTAGCATGAATAATAAACATTTATCATGATATAAGTAAATAAATAATAACTTTATTATTGCCTCTAGGGCATATTTCCTTCAATATCATATTTTTTCGTTATAGCATGGACATTTGGACTTTTATGTGATTCAAAGCAATAGTATAGTTTTGACATAATAATTTAGATACTCAAGCATATCAACAAGCAGCCATGTCTTTCAAAATCTCAATGCTAAAATAAGTTATTCCTAGCCCATCATGCTCAAACATTGATCCACTCATGAAACACACTCGTATATTAACTACACCCAATACTTGAGCACGATCATATTACCTCCTAGTTGGTGCTTTTAGGAGAGAAGATGGAGACTCAAATTTCAAAATAAGAATTGTATAAAGTAAAATAAAGACCCTTCGCAGAGGGAAGTAGGGATTTGTAGAGGCGCCAGAGCTCAAAGCAAAAAATTTGAGATAAAAACATTTTGGGAGGTGTATCCATCCCACCAACGAAAATGACTTAGAGTTCCCAATACTTTCCATGCATAGATATATCATAGGCGGTTCCCAAACAGAAAATAAAGTGTATTCCTTTTTCCACCATAACTTTCACTTTCCATGGCTAACCGTATCCACGGGTGCCATCCATACCAACACTTTCCAAGGAATTTATTATTTGACAACATAAAGTAAATTCATTTCTTTTTGCATTTCGGGATTGGCATCCCTAATACCTTTGCCTTACTCTCATGCAATGACAAGTGAATAAACACTCATCTTGAGAATAACACATCTAGCATGGAAAATATTAGCCACCCCTCACCGCTCCGCGAGCGAAACAAATACACTAAAGAGAAGTTTATTTTGAAAATTAGAGATGGCACATGCAAATTTGCTTAGAACGGCAAAAGAATACCATGTGGCAAAACTGGTTTAAAGGATTTTGGATGCACAAGTAGAAGTCATACTTGGTGCAAAATGAAGGCTAGCAAAAGACTGGGAAGCGACCAACCAAGAAATGAATAATCTCATAAGCAAGCATTAAGCATAATTAACATCGAATAATGCACCATAAGTAGGATATAATTTTCATTGCATGATTATTGACTTTCGTGCATGCATAGGGAATCACAAACCTTAACACCAATATTCCTACTAAAGCATAATTACTCATCAAGATGACTCACATATCACATCATCATATCTCAAAACTATTACTAAGAATCAAGTTTATTTTGTCCAATGATCTTCATGACATTTTATTTTCTTTATCCTTCTTGGATATCTATCACTTTTGCACTAATTTTCATGTGTTGCTTTTCATAAGCTCAAATAAATATAAGTGAAGATCATGAGCATGAAAATTTTTCTTTCTCTCAAAACAATTTAAGTGAAGCAAGAGAGAATTTCTTCAAAATTTTACTAACTCTCAAACAAATCTAAGTGAAGCAAGAGAGCATTTCTTCAAAAATAACAAAGCACACCATGCTCAAAAAGATATAAGTGAAGCACTAGAGCAAGTCCTAGCTCATAAAAGATTTAAGTGAAGCATAGAGAGCAACTCTAACAAGTCATGACATAATTTTGGCTCTCTCAAAAAGGTGTGTCCAGCATTGATGACTTAAAACACAAAATAAAACACTTAAAGACACATATCATACAAGACGCTCCAAGCAAAACACATATCATGTGATGAATAAAAATATAGTCTCGAGTAAAATACCGATAGTTGTTGGAAGAAAGCGGGGATGCCACTCGGGGGCATCCCCAAGCTTAGTTGGTTGCTCATGCTTGGATAATATCTTGGGATGCTGGGGCATCCCCAAGCTTAGGCTCTTACATCCTTCCTTCATCCATCATAAGATAACCCAAAACATGAAAACTTCAATCACACAAAACTCAACAAAGCCTTCGTGAGATCCGTTAGTATAAGAATAATAAACCACTACTATAAGTGTTGTATCAAACCAATTAATTTTTTTATATTATATCTACTGTATTCCAACTTTTCTATGGCAAAAACTCATCAAAGAAAACCATAGAGTCATCAAAATAAGCATACAACACAAAGAAAACAGAATATGTCAAAACAAAATAGTCTCTAGCAATCTGACTATTTTGAATACTTTTGTAACTCCAAAAACTCTGAAAACTTAGGACAACCTGAGAAACTTGTATATTGATCTACTGCAGGTGGAATGGGTATTTTATCTCTCCCTGGTAAAAATGAAAATTAGGTTTGTGAGCGTAAAAGTTTCTGTTTTTCAGCAAGATCAAACAACTATTGCCCAAGAAGATCCTAAAGGCTTTACTTGGCACAAAAACTAATTAACACATAAAAACACAATTATAATAGTAGCATAATTGTGCTAACACTCAAGAATAGAAAGCAAAAAGCAAAAATAAATTTTATTCAGTGGGTTGCCTCCCAACAAGCGTTATAGTTTTATGCCCATAGCTAGGCATAAAGCATGGATCTAAGTTTTGTCATCTTTGGTTCGAGATCCATAAGATGCCCTCACGATTGATTCATAAGGTGGCTTGATTCTAGTTCTAGGAAAGTGTTCCATACCTTTCCTCAAAGGAAATTGGAACTTAATATTGCCTTCTTTCATATCAATCACGGCACCGATAGTGCGTAAAAACGGTCTACCAAGAATAATTGGACAACACGGATTGCAATCAATATCAAGAACAATAAAATCTATGTGCACATAATTCCTATTTGCAATAATAAGAACATAATTAATTCTTCCCATAGGCTTTTTAATAGTAGAATCCTCCAAGTGCAAATTCAAGGAACATTCTTCAAGATTGGTAAGACCAAGCACATCACGTAAAGATTTCGGAATTGTGGAAACACTAGCACCCAAGTCACACAAAGCAAAACATTCATAACTTTTAATCTTGAATTTGATAGTAGGTTCCCACTGATCATGTAATTTTCTAGGAATTGAAACTTCTAATTCCAACTTTTCTTCCAAAGCTTTCATCATAGCATCAACAATATGTTTAGTAAAAGCTTTGTTTTGTTCATAAGCATGGGGTGAATTTATCATCGATTGCAAAAAAGAAATACAACCAATCAAAGAGAAACTATCATAATAAAAGTCTTTGTAATACAAAAGAGTGGGTGCATCACTAGCTAGAGTTTTGACCTCTCCAAACCCACTTTCATCCATTTTCTCAACAAGATTTTCACCCTCCGAAATATTGGGACGCCTTCTACCTAAAGTTAACTCTTCTCCGGTCCCTTTTTCATCACTCTTAACTTTAATAAACAAGGAATCAATAGAAGAAACACCAATCATTTTAAGATCTTCATCACTTTTATCCTCAAATGAGATTGGTTTAGCGGCCATTTGATTCACTAAGGTAGCTTGTGCATAGGATATTTTTCCTAACAAATTTTCGGCAAAAGCATACTTAGATTGGAGATTGCAAACTTATCTACTAATATCATCAAGTAGTATTGTAATAGCATCTAGCACACCGGAGTGCTCCTTATGTTCTTCGGTAAAATACTTATTATGCTCAAATTGTGTAGTCATATATTCTTTAGTACTTTCCTCAATTTCAAGCAAAATATTTGGGTAAGGAACATCATAATATTTTCTTTGAGACATCATGACTACGCAAACAAGAACGCACACAAAAATAGATCCGGCAGGAAAACGACGAACGGAAAAAGAGAGGCGAATAAAACGACAAATTTTTGTGAAGTGGGGGAGAGGAAAACGAGAGACACATGGCAAATAATTTAAATTGCGAGGAGATGAGATTTATGATTAGGAACCTGGTTATGTTTAAATGGCGTGTTGACGGGAGGCTATCTTGACTTGATTCTCCCCAGCAACGACGCCAGAAATTCTCCTTGATGGTAGCTGGAACTACGTCGGTATTTCCCTGGAGAGGGAGGGATGATGTACCACAGCGACGGTAGGTATTTCCCTCAGTTATGAAACCAAGGTATCGAACCAGTAGGAGAACCAAGCAACTCAACGTAAGCAGCACCAGCACACAAATAACAACACCTCGCAACCCAACGTGTTAAAGGGGTTGTCAATCCCTTACGGGGTACAACGCCTCAAGATAGGCAAACAGGCGTGAGGTAAATTGTAGTAAATTGATAGATCGGACGCCAAATAAAATAAATTGCAGCAAGGTATTTTTGGATTTCTGTTTTAATAGATCTGAAAATAAATGCAAGAGAAAAGTAGATCGCAAAGGCAAATATATGAGAAAGAAGACCCGGGGCCGTAGGTTTCACTAGTGGCTTCTCTCTAGAAAAATAGCAAACGGTGGGTGAACAAATTACTGTTGGGCAATTGATAGAACTTCAAATAATTATGATGATATCCAGGCAATGATCATTACATAGGCATCACGTCCAAGATTAGTAGACCGACTCCTGCCTGCATCTACTACTATTACTCCACACATCAACCGCTATCCAGCATGCATCTAGTGTATTAAGTTCATGGAAAACGGAGTAATGCAATAATAACGATGACATGATGTAGACAATATCCGTTTATCTATATGGCGGTAGATATAGATCTCGTCTTTTTATCCTTAGTGGCAACTATACATACGTGTCGGTTCCCTTTCTGTCACTGGGATCAAGCACCGTAAGATCGAACCCACTACCGGGCACCTCTTCCCATTGCAAGATAAATAGATCAAGTTGGCCAGACAAAACCCAAATATCGGAGAAGAAATACGAGGCTATAAGAGATCACGCATAAAAGAGATCAAAGAAACTCAAATACTTTCATGGATATAAAAACATAGATCTGATCATAAACTCGAAGTTCATCGATCCCAACAAACACACCGCAAAAGAGTTACATCATATGGATCTCAAAGAGACCATTGTATTCAGGATCAAGAGAGAGAGAGAGAGATGAAGCCATCTAGCTACTAACTACGGACCCGAAGGTCTACAAAGAACTACTCACGCATCATCGGAGAGGCACCAATGGAAGTGGTGAACCCCTCTGTGATGGTGTCTAGATTGGATATGGTGATTCTGGACTCTGTGGCGGCTGGATGAATATTTCGTCGACTCCCCTAGGGTTCTGGTATTTTTGGGGTATTTATAGAGCAAAGATGCGGTCAGGGGGGCACCCGAGGTGGGCACAGCCCACCGAGGCGCGCCAAGGCCTCCTGGCGCGCCCTGATGGGTTGGCCCCAGGTGCAACCAGGGCCCATTGCCTTCCTTCTGGCCCATAAAAAATCTCCGTGAAGTTTCGTGGCATTTGGACTCCGTTTGATATTGATTTTCTGCGATGTAAAAAACATAGAAAAATAAGCAACTAGCACTTGGCACTATGTCAATAGGTTAGTATCAAAACATTATACAAAATTACTATAAAATGATTATAAAACATCCAAGATTGATAATAAAATAGCATGGAACAATCAAAAATTATAGATACGTTGGAGACGTATCACGGCCACTACGGCCACCTCCCGCCTTCGGGCCGCGGCGGTGGAGCGGGAGATGGCCCTGGCTTTCGACGGTGGTGTGGCAGCAACGATGGCCGGCAATAGCTGCCGACGGGCAGCGGTGGCGGAGCGTGTGGTGGGTGTTCCACGCACACCCAACAGGGACGCCACACGCACTACACTATGCCAGGGACTGTGCCGCCGCAGCGGTGTAGCCTCCTTGCTGGAGCTGTCCTCTGATGACGGCGGAGTGGCTAAGCGACGACGACGGACCGGTGCCATTGGCGATCTTGGGAGAAGCACACGAGATAAGCTACAGGGAGGGATGGGAAAATGTGACGCATGACTCGCTAGCCGTGAGGGTTTTTATAGCAGGCTGGTAAGCATTGGGATTTTGTGGGATTTCACCGAGTCGGGTGGGAAGCTTGCGCGGGAACCTGCAAGATTGCACAGGAACGGGCTCACCGACGATTCATTGGTGTCACCGTTTGGCAAAAAGAACGCCCCCGCGTGTTGCGCAAGCTTCCGCTGTAAGCCGTCTGCGGCAGCAGGGTGACAAGACATGGGAGAGGAAGACGAATGGACACGTACACATACGATTAATACAAAAAAACATTTATGGTTTAATTACCTACTATACCCCGTCCTGATTTATAAGTAGGATTTAACTAATAAAATACGAGTGCATGTCGCCAAAGATTATATCGTTGGAGTCTTATTGGAACATAGTTTCCAGCTATACAGTTTTTGTAACATACATTAACACTTTTTTGGTTAAATTTAAGGTTATATACCAGCAAGCATTTGCCCGCAACACACACGACTTATTCCATCACAAACAGCTCGGATGGATCAACTGTATGCCACGTATCTCACATGCAACTCTAATCTCATTCGCGTTTGATGTCTCTGACATCGCTCACACAGTTCATCTTATTTGCCATGTATCACTGTGCCGGCCTCTGCTCGCGTCCCTCGGCAAGCTTTACTCGCGTCCGTCGGCGCGCTCGGCTTGTGGACAGCTTTTCCTTGCGCGTTCAACCGGCAATTTGGGACACCTAGGTGCCCAGGCTCCTTGCCTTTCCACCGTTCGATTGCATTTAGATGTGTGCTATTGCAATGGGTATGTGTACTAATGCATTAAACGCTACTTGGATACCATAGATAAGGCTCATGCACACGGATCCACAATTCTGTAGTAGAAAAAAGGAAAGAGAATAACATGCATGGTGACGTTGCATATTTGGAGTCATTAATGTAAATAGGAGAGAGAAATCAGAAATAAATGCCTCATGATTTGTATGCGTTCATGTTCTTTGGTATATGGAGGTATTTTTTCGTGCGAGTATTAATAGGAGGTATATGGTACTGTTATGTGGGACTTTTTTTTTCAATAATCTAATTTAAACAAATGCTAGTAATGTGTTTAAGGAGAATAATTCGTAGTTCACATATTAGACAAAATATCTCATGCATATCCATAAATTTCACATACCCACAGTTGTCTCGTGGCTGAAACATTTTCCACTTTTATTATCAGATACCTATTAGAAAACTATCATATAAAAATGCAATGTGTTCTTTTGTCACTTTAGAAAAGCATTCCAAAGAATCAAATACCCACAAATATTTTTAAATATTGTGGGTATGTCATATACAATGCATTTTACATTATAAAAGTAAATGAGTGTGACATAGCCATAAAGCATATTCCAAAAAATATATACCCATGATATGTGACACAGCTAGCAATAATATACCACAGAAAAAGTTACCATATTTAAAATATATAAAAATTGATATAAAAAGAAAATTAGCAAAACTATTGACGTGCCCAGAAATTATTAAACAACACAATAAAAAATAAAAAATGGTAGAACCATCAGTTCTTTATACACAGTAGAGAGTATGTGATACGTACGATGAATATATCATACAAAAAATGGCTATCCACTAGTTAGGATATAACGTCCATTTATTTGTGGGAATAGAATATAACGTCCATATGAATACTTGCGACTCAATGTAAATATTTTAAGAATTGAAGGTATCATATACCCATAGATGTTTAAGACATTTAAGAAAATTACAAGGTATTATATACCCACAGTATAAGACAATACGTATGTGGGTATTTTTTTTTAAATCGAGCCCAACATCGTGTATCTCCATTAGTTTTTCATACATAGTGGAGAGTATGTGATACCTACGTATATCCTTTGAGACCAACGTACCATGTATCTTCATCAGTTCTCCATACCTATGCCCTTTGATTTTGTATATTTCCTTGGTATATCATTTCCATCTACCGTACCTTGGGTATATCAAGCATGTTGTCTGTTACTAAGGTATATATTTTTATTTTGGACCAAATCAAAGGACGATCATGCATGGAAGGGAAGTTATGGATGGATGTATTGTTTGGAAATATATGCATGCGTGCTAGTATCACATATGGAAAATCTTACATGCAAAATTTAATGGGTTTGAATCCATGAGGCATTAATTAAAGCCCAGCCAGGTGCCCAGGCACCTAGATGCCCCAAACATTTTACCTATATATATATATATATATATATATATATATATATATATATATATATATATATATATATATATATATATATATATAGACACACACACGCTATTCGTCATCCTGTGTGAGGAATAGTTATTCTTCACCCCCTCTCTATTTTGACCTCAATGCACCGTATTTTTACGTTTCGTAAATTTTGTCTTATTTCATACATAAAAAGAGAACGTAAGAAAATGTGTACTTGCCGTAAAAAATATTTTATGTTACGTAAAATTATGAATGTAAAAACATAATGTAAAACATACATAAAATATGATTTTTCTGGTCTTATAACCTATATTTTTGCTTTTTTATAACAAATTTTACATATTAAATCAATATGCATGTAATTATTTATATTCTAAACGTTTTTTATTTAGAAAGCGATCGTAAGATTACCTCGAGTGAAGAATAACTTATTCTGCACCCTGGGTGAAGAATAGTAACACTATATATATGGGCCAATTCCAGTTCTGCCCCTAACTCGAACCCACTACTCAGTTTTGCCCCTAGTTTTCGGGTATGCTCAGTTTTGCCCCTCTGTCGTCAGTGCCACTTATAGAAATGCCCCTCCGCTCCGTTTCCGTCCAGTCAAGGCTGTTTGACCGCTAACTTGCCGTCAGTTTGACATATTTGCCCCTCTTTCTTACATGTAGGCCCTCTCTTACCTCTTCGCTTCACTCTCTCTCTGCTCTTCTTCAACCTCTCGACGAATCGATTTGGAGAGGGGATAGATCGACCGCAACAGGATTCAGAGGCCGACGGTGGGTCCATTTGGAGGGCGGCGGCATGTCCACGTCGAGCTCGTCGGTGGCTTGCGAGGTAAGTGTGGCTTGTCGGTGGATCGATCTGGGGGGATTTCTGTCCCAATTAGGGTTCATCAGATTGGGGATTTCCTGCGTTTAGGTCGATGGTGTTGGGATTGTTCAGTTTCAATCCGAGTTCTACCTCCCCCATCCGTCATTCTCTGGGCTGGAGATGAGCACGACGCGGCGGTGCGCAGGGCACGGTCTCATCCCCGCTCGTCGCGTCGCCTGGCGAGGTGCAAGCACGGGAAGAAGATTCTTAGGCTGCCCCCTAGATGTAAGGGATTAACTCTCATTCCCACTATGTCTGTCCTCTCATTTTGCTTTCATTATTTGCCAATTTTTTGTTGTATAATGTAAGATATAATTCTGCAGCTCCCTGATGAATGCGACTGGGTAGTTTGGATTGATCCCCCCCCCCCACAGATTGTGTTGCTCGTGGATTCGAGGAACTTCATGCTGGATTGGAGAAAAGCTGGCTAAAGTCCCATCATTTGGAGAGGAGGTTGATGTACTTAACAGAGAAGAACAAGAAACTCAAGTTGAAGATCAAGAAGAGAAATGAACTTATACAAACATGGGGATTTCTCATAGTAATTTGCATTAGCATTTTGGCATCAGTTTTTTCTGAGTGGTTTAAGAATCCATACTAGCTGGATTATGGTCTGTAATGAAATGTAATGTATTGTTGTGTGATCTATCTTAATTAGAGCACATTGGAAATGAGTTTCATCTGGTGTAATGTGACAAGTTTTAACTGGAAATGAGTTTGCTATTTTGAGTATATCGTGTTCCATTTTGTAGCAATGTAGTAATGTGACAAAACTTGACAGTGCAGTAGTAATGTGACAAAACTTGACAGCGCAGTAGTAATGTGACAAAACTTGACAGTGCAGTAGTAATGTGACAAAAATGACAGATAGATGGGCACACTAGCAGCTGGACCAAACATAGGACATGATCACATTGAGACATAAGAGAGTTCACAACATTGTGCCACAACAAACTTCAAATCTAGTACATGACCTTACAGTTTTCACACCCATAACAAATTTTCACAGCATTACAAGTACTACCACATCTACTTGTTCTTCTTGCTCCTGGTATTGCAAGCTGGGTTTGAAGAGAGCCTAGAACTCCTCCTGGTGCTCACAGTTTTGCTCACAACCTTGTTTGGAGTAGAAGAACTGGTAGGATTATTGCTTCCAGTGACAAAACCTATAATCTCCTCTTCTGCAATTTTGAACTTCTTCTTAAGTGGTGACTGCCCCCTCTCAGCTGGTCTTTTGTAGTTCTTTCTTGGGCTGCAAAGTCACAAATAAATGGGAGAGGTCAGTTAGCCAAAATTGAAGAAGTTAGGAAATAACTTCAAAAATAAACCAAAAAAGTACCTGACTGCACTACTGACTATTGTTGCATATGCAAAAGTTGCATTTGCATTAGCAGCATCTCCAGCACTTGCATTTGCATCTGCATTTGCATCATCTCCAACACTTGCATTTGCATTTACATCATCAGTAGCAGCATATGCCATAGTTTCATTAGTAGCAGTTGTTGCATCAGTAGCAACATCAGTTGCTTCATCATTTTTAGCCAGAGGTTCATCATCAGCATTATTAGCACCCCAATGTTCTTCCTCTCCAAATGCAGGGTCAATGGACTCTTTGCAGTGGCTGCCTTTGTGCCCATGTTTCCCACATCTTGAACACTTATTCTTTCTTCCTCCAAGTCCTTTTCCCTCTGATTTAGCCCTAATTCTTGTCTTCCTAGGTCTACCAGGTGGCCTATTTTGCAATGGAGCACTCAATTTAAATCCTGGGTCTACAACATCCCATTGTTGCTTGCCCTCCAGAAGTGGCAGATTATCAGCATAAGTAGCCTTGAATTTTGCCACAGAGAAATACTCATGAACATACTGATCAATCTCACTAACTGGACCTCTCATTGAAGTGATAAAGTACAATGCATGTATGCATGGTTGTCCTGTTAGTTGCCACTTTCTACAACTACAAGTATGTGTCTACAAATTAACAGGATATCTCCACTCTCTTTTTTCCTTGTCAATTGCAGTAATCTCTGCCTCAAATGTGCTTCTTTTCACTATGGACATATCAAGGTCTTTTGATTTTGCATGAAGCATAATCATGATTTTTGGGATTATGATGTGCCCATTGTATGTCCCAGCTGCAATCTGCTGTCTCAAGTCAAACTTTTCCATTATGAACTGCCTAATTTTGTCAAGCAAGTCCACAATGTGTATCCCCTTCCAATTCTTAATTTTGGAATTGAATGACTCAGCTAAATTGTTATTGACATAATCAACTTTGCATATTTCATTGAACAAGGCCTTGGCCCATAGTTTGCTATGATGCTCTTCTAGGTACTCTTTCACACCAGGTTTGCTGTATAGCTGTCTGAGATGATAATTGTGTTTTTTCATGCTATATGTCAATGAACAGGGCCACAAATTATCATCAAAAAAATTTCCTCTAAATTTTTTGGAGAAATTAGCTACCAAATGCCTCATGCATTCCCTGTGCTCAACTCCTGTGAATACATCTTCAACAGCAGTTTCTAGTCCTTTGCATGCATCTGTGTGGATGACAAGACCTGGTGGATGTCCTATTAGTTCTTTTAAATTCTGGAAAAACCATGTCCAACTATCTGTATTTTCAGACTCAACAACTCCTACTGCTACTGGGAAGATCCAGTTGCAAGCATCCACTGCACATGCACTCACAAGTTGGCCTTTATATCTGCCATTCAGTGTTGTGCCATCTACTGCAAGATAGGGCCTACATCCATCTAAAAAACCCTGCCAGCATGCTTTGAAAGAAACAAACACTCTTCTAAAGCACTCTTTTTGTCTAGTTCTTCCAGCTATTTTGTACTCTACAGTGTGCTTGTCAATGTTAACTACACTTCCAGGAGATGCTTTCTCAACTTCTGCCTTGTAAGTGTACAACAATTGAAATGAGTCAGTCCACTTACCATAAATGTTGTCCAGTGCCATTTGCTTTCCATAGAACACTCTCATGTATGGGACTTGCAGGCCATATTTTTTCTTCAGGTTCTTTTTCAACTCTGTAATTCCAACCTCTGAATCCTCTAAAACCCAATGCTTCACTGCATCAGCAACCCATCTGCACTTAGCTGACTTCAGTCTTTTCCTTCTGCTTACACTTGGACAAGTATGTGCAGACTGGTTCACTTTGACCTGCAATATTGAAAGTTCAATTGCATGTCAGACATACTTGCTGCAACAAATAACTGTAAAATATTTGCAATGTAACTACAAATAACTACATATACACCTATTGTTTGTACCTGAAACAATGAGCTATTTCTCATTAAGGAGGCATGCATCCTCCATCTACACCTCTTATAAGCACAATGAACAGTTAACCTGGTAGGATCACTCTTGTCTACTACATACTCACTCTGAGTTTTAATTGAAAATGTAGCTAGTGCATTCCTACAGTCTAAAGCACTGGGAAATATAGTTCCTTCTTTTAAAGAAGGATCATCTCTGTTGTACTGCACATCTGGCCTTCCATCATCAGAATCCTCACTATATCCCATGTCCTGGTCCTCCTCCAACTCATCTTCACCTGGCTCATCAAACATTCCTTCTGGTGGTGGCACATAATCTTCATCCCCATCATCATCTGTCTTCTTGGCCTTCTGTTTTGTAACAAACTGAGGGAAAAGCCTTTCATCCTCATCATCTGTAAGCCAGTCATCAGGAAGTCCCTCCTCAATATTTGGATCAACAGAATCTCTGCTCTGAGTAGGACCTGCATAAATAGGCACTTGCTCTGATGGTGTTCCTGGTACCTGCATAGAGCTCTCTCCTGCATCTGAAGCTCTCTTCTGAATGCTAACACTTGTTTTTCTCCCCCTGGATATTCTGCTCCTACCTCTAGAACTAGTAGATTTTGATTTTCTGCCACTGCTCTCTGTCAGTCCTCTTTTTCTTTGTATGACATTGATTTCCAATTTGACTGGGAAATTAGCATGAATTCTAAACATTTTTTCTAACTCAGCATCACATTGGACTGGGACCCAAACTGAACTATCAATATCCCAGTACCTGAATTCAACTGCATCATGTATTCCCCACGGGTATTTAGCACAGATATGAGATCTAAACTGCACAAACTTCAGTGTGCTCTCAACTACCAAAGGAAATGAAAATCCTGTGTTCCCTGCTTTTGTACCAGCAGGAACTAGAATAGTTGCTTCCATTCTACAATCCAAACATATATAGTCCACCCTACGAATGACAATGAAAAACAGAAAAAAAATCGAACCAAATGAGCACTACGAACGCAACACTAGGAATCAAATCGAACTACAATACGTATAGCAGGCTTAAGATCTGAAAGTACTGCACTTACCCCTTCGGATTTGTGCTCCCTTCATGGCCACCACCGACGCCGCAACCACCGTCGACCTCCATCCACAGCGGTTGGCTCCGAATCACAGCACAACTCACATAAAGAGTCAGGTCCACTGAATCTCCACCGTGCCCGCCATTGATCTGGAGTTTTCTGTGGTGGGGATCGAAGCCGCTAGGGTTCGAGTGAGGGGGCGATTTGGGGGAGAGAGCTAGGGTTAGGGTCGAGCGAGAGAAAGAGCAGAGAGAGAGAGAGAGAGTGAAGCGAAGAGGTAAGAGAGGGCCCACATGTAAGAAAGAGGGGCAAATATGTCAAACTGACGGCAATTTAGCGGTCAAACAGCCTTGACTGGACGGAGACGGAGCGGAGGGGCATTTCTATAAGTGGCACTGACGGCAGAGGGGCAAAACTGAGCATACCCGAAAACTAGGGGCAAAACTGAGTAGTGGGTTCGAGTTAGGGGCACAGCTGTAAATGGCCCTATATATATATATCTACTATCTAAAAGAAACGGAGTGTTCCGTATCGCCTCTTACGTTCCCCCTCTTCGTCCAACCCTGTGGTACGACTCCCCTGCCCTCGAGCGATTTTCTTTTCTCCCTCCAGCGGTTTTCTTCCTACCGATTTTCTTTTCTCCCTCCTCTATCTTTGGTAAACAAATAGAGTAATTCACATAAGGTAACCAGGCGTAATCAATCCAAACGCAATCAATTCATGCATGGCAATCAATTTCTTCATGACGTGATCAATCTCCTTCCTTCTTTCAATCAAACGGTGATCAATCTCCTTCCCTCTTTCAATCACTTCCTTTCTTCTATCACCATGCATGTTTTACCTGGCGCCAATGAAAAAGAATCTCTAGGTTGCTGCATATATCTCTTTCTTCTATCTCTGACCGATCCTGCATATATCTCTTTTTTCTATCTCTGGCCAATCATTTGTGTGCATATATCTCTTTCTTCTCTCTCTGGCCGATCCTTTGTGGGCACGTTCATCAGTCGTGGAAGAGAACCTGTATACGTCGGTGAAACACCGGCAGCCGGGATGGGCTCACCGGTGTAAAGCACCTCAAGGCCGTCCTCTCGGTGACGCTGCGCCACGGCCGCCGTTGCCTCCGCGCTACGTTCACCATGTCCGTCGCACCCGCCGAGGTGAGCTCCTTGCATTCATCGTATTAGCAACAGGCGGATCAGCTTCTACATGCACTATACAAACTGTTAAGTGAGCTCCTTTGCTAAATTGCCATCTACTTACTGGAATTCTCACAAATAGAAGAGCAGTTAAAAGGTAACAAGGATGGTATGGTGTGTCTCCATTCACATGGTGTACAAAAAAAGGTAATTATATTACTAAACTGTTAATGATGCTTTGTGTTATTATGCAGACTTGAATTTAGTTTCTATTGTTTTCTTTTTATGTTCATAGACGAGAGTATAGTCTGAAGGGAAAAAATGGTATGCTCTCAAGGGTGTGCAAGAACAGTGAGATTTATATTATTCAAGGTATTGTTAACAATTTATTATTTTGCAGATTTGCTTTCAGTTTTTATTATTGGCAGGTGATTCTTGGTGATAGTTCTTCGTAGAGAAACATGTTTGGCAAGTGTATTGTAATATTGACACCCACCTTTTTATTTACATATAAAGAGGACCAATTGGAAATTTTAGATTTTAAATGTAAAGCTAACTTCTTTTGGGAAATAACATCATGTCGTTCAGATAATTTGATTTCCCTCTGTGATATTCTTTGGCTTTAGAATATCTCAGGACAAAGTTGTCAGAAGTTCCATGCTTCATAACTAAAACATAATCTCATTTTTGTTATTTTATTGGCATCATGTGTGCCCGTATGCTCCCCTGTCGCGTCAAAAAGAAATCAACTCCCGGTGCAACGCACGGGCATATACCTAGTATATATATATATATATATAGGCAAAATTGTGCCTACCATAGCTTGCTAGGGACATAGCTATCATAGCCACACAATGCATGCGCCGTGATCCATGCTGACCATGTGAGGGTTAAACTAAAGAGGTGTTTGTGGTGTGTTTTGCAGCCCATGTGTCAGAGAAAAGCTATGCAACTGTTAGCATGCAGCGGTCCATGCTGCTGTACGTGAGTACAAGGAGGGGACAAGCCTCCATGTGCAATGACGCTAGCAGCATCTTTGGAACCTGAAGCCAAAACAGAGAAAGTCGGGGACGTTTCAGAATTTTCTGCATGTGGAGCACATGTTGTCTCGTCCATTTTTTCTGAAGTTTCTGAACGGTACAAGTGCCATCCATTCTTCAGAGCAACTTCAGGTGCTTCACTGCTAGTTTACTTAACAAACAGCAGATTTTCTTTTCACTTTATTAGTTTCCTTTGTGGTGCTACGCCTAATCATGCGAGCTGCCTCGTTTTGACCAGTCATTGCAAGTTGTGGTTGCAGCAGCGAAATGGCAATGGACAGAGATACGGCAACGAGCACTCAGTCTGAAGTTGCCGGTTTTCCGCAGTTTCTGCACTGCACAAGCACGTTTATGTGAACAGAAGTAATACGGACACCGGTGCGCATGGAGTACTAGCTAGCTATAAGTTACTGTATTAGCTAGGTAAGTTCATGTACCAGCTAGTTTAGCTAGTCAAACTTCCTGTATTCGCACAGAGACACTACGACCATCACTCCTTGTCAAAGCGACCTGGGGGAGCTATTTGTCTGAACCCTGGAATCTAAATGCAGTCAGTCTCAAAATACCAATCTGTCTATTGTCCGAGTTCTGCTCTTTATTGGATCTCCAAAGTTACAATCTCCAAAGTTCTGAACCATTATGTTTTTCCAAGCTGGAAACAAGTGCATAGACGAGGTGGAAAGATATGCATAATATTTTTTCCCTTGCTCTTGCACCATCCAATCTGGACACAGGTGACTACTTGTTTCCAGAACGACGCCCTTCAAACAAGACTTAGATGAATTCTGATGGGCCATCACAGTAGACACAAATATGTTTTAGGCATTTAACTTCAGAGAACTAAGTGCAAGCAATACAAAGTATTTGGTCAAGCCGGTCATGCATAATACAACAATGGCAAGGATACAAATATTCAAGCACAGTTGCGGTTGATAAAACAAGAGATCTCATAAAAACAACAACTCAGTTCGGCACCCAATACCATGGTCTGATGCTGATCAAAGAACTAGAACAAAGATGTAAAGCAAGGCAGTTGTGTCCAGTTTGTATCTAGTCTGTGCGACGAGGTCGTTTGAATTGGGGGAGCACAGTGTAGGTCCTGGAGTTGTGCTTTCTGATCCCACATTTTTTGCATCGACGAGTTTGGGTCGGCTTCGGACTGGCATCGTGATCAGGGCAAGAAGATTTGTAGTGTCTTTTCTTGCCACAGACGCTGCATCTGCGTGGTGGAGCGGGAGGCTTCATCTTTGGTGTGCGATCAATGGCATTAGCCGACGAAGACGCCCCATTGTGGCGGAGACCATGATGCTGCATTGTTCCTCGAGAAAACCATGGTGCAGCGGCAGTCTTACTGACACACACATTTGAAGCTTCAGTTTTAGACTGCCTTTTGTTGGGCCTCATCGGCTGCGCCCTACGAACACACGAACCTGACGGTGCGAGGTCCGGATGTTCAGGCTCGCTGTCTTCGCTGCTATCGCTGCGCTCAGGCATCTGCAGACATTCACATTCCTCGGTATGGTGTTCTTCAGAACCGCACACGGCGCAGGTCACCGCTGGCTTCTTCCCTTTCTGCTCTAGCACCGATTTCATCCTCTGAGATTTTGGACGACCATGAGAGGGCCTTCTCTGCGGCGGCAAAGGCGCATCGACCGGATCAGACGCAAGGTCAGGGGGCATTCTCTGCGGTGGCAAAGGGACGTCGACCGGTTCAGACATGAGATCAGGGGCGCAGCTTCACCGGCATATGCCCCTGAGTTCAGAATTTCTTCAGAAAGGGTAGCAGGAGATGTGCACCTCAAAGTTTCAGACCCGCACAAGCCAGCTGATTTGTTTTCTGCTTCTTCCTCAGCCATGGCATTCAGTTCTTTCCCCAGGGCTACCAGTCGCTGCACAGCGTGGTTGAAGAGCGGGACACTCATATTGCCAAGCTTGACAACCTGCAGAGCACGCACATATAAAATGTTGTGCCTAAACATCTTAAACACCCCCAGGTCCGAGTCCTTCTGATAACATTTTAAGTGATCAGGAAGAACATCACGGGCATCCCTACTCCACCTTTTCAAAATGTAATGACTAGGGATTCGGCACACACCAACGTGCACCATCACCTGAAATGGGGAGAGCAATTGGATCAAATCTCTCGTGTACTAAGGGTGGATCAAATGTGATTGGAAATGTTTATGGTAAAAAAAATACCTTCAGAGCATGCTGACAAAGGATACCCATGTGTGTCGGGTGGTAGGTGCGACATATGCCAACGAGTGGCTTATCATTGTGGGAGCCAGTAAGACATCGCCGGTGCCTGGAAACGGGATGAGGCGAAGACATGCACGCCGGCGAATCTTACCCAGCTTTGGGGCTCTCCGTGGAGATAACACCCCTACTACTGGTCTGCGGGGTCTCCGCATGGTCACTAGATGAACAAGTAGCTACATGGTGCTCTTTGAGCTGTTGGCGAGAGGAGGAAGAAGGGCACGGCTTGCTCTCTTCTCCTCCCTATGTGGTGTCTGAGACTAGCAGGGATTGATCTCTCTTTGCATGGATGCCCCGGGGGGTTTATATAGGCCTACCCCCGGGGGTACAATGGTAATCCAGCTAGGCGCGGGGCCCAGCCGTCTGTGTCTACGCTCTCCGGCTTCTGCGCCGGCTGCTGGGGCCCGCCGGCTAGTGGATCCCGCCGGTTGCCGGCTCCTTGGTCGACAGGCAGGCCCCACTGTCAGGGCCTTGTCGGCGGCTGGTTACTGTTGCTCAATCTTGGTGGCGAGGGCTTCGCCGAAGTGGGCGTGGCTACAGTGCCGCTGCCCGGTGGGCGATTACTGTAGCCCCACCGCGTCTTGTCTCCTTAATGGGGCGTCTTCTTTGAGGGAGGTGGCAAGCCGGCTATGGGGAGCCGGCTCTATCTTGGGCCGACTGGGGGAGGTCTGGCCGCCTTCGGGTGTCTCTCTGCCCGAAGGGGCCCACCGCCCGTGGGCCGTACTGGTAGCCCGTCATGGATGACATCAGGGTCAACGTGGCAGCAGTGCTGCGCCGGACGGGTCATGGCCACCCATACAGCGCATTGTGCCAGGCGTGCTCCAGGATTCGGGGGTGGCAGGCTTCACTGTAGCCACGCCCCGTCACATCGCTGTTATGTGGATGCAGACTTCGAGGGTACGATCTTGACCGCTTTATGGGAGCCGGCTTCTTGGAGTCGGCCTTCTAGCGGCCGGCTTCTCGGAGCCGGCCCTCCCGCGGCTTCTCTTCATGAGGGCTGAAGTCGGGCCGCCTTTCGATAGCCGGCCTGGAGACAGCCGGCAAGGGGAAGGCGGCCCTGCGTCTTGGATTCTTGAGGGCTGAATCGGCTCGTAATTTTTTCAGAAGGGCCAGGGGGATTCTTGAAGACGCAAGGTTATTTACTCTGATAGTAGTCCCCGAAGCTGATCGAGCTTCGAGGCTGATAAAGGGACGAGAAGCTAGGTCAGCTTCCTATCCCGAGGTGCCGGCTTTGCTCGTGCACGCCGTCTTCGGAAAAGCTCCGTTTCTCATAGGCGGGAACGCGGGCCACGTGGCGAGGAAATCCTGCCAACATGCGCGCGCGACGGAACGCCGCCGCAGGCCCAGGCCCGCCACTTGCAGGCCTCGGTTCGAGCACGGATCTTCTGCGGCCCACATGGACCGCTCGCCTTCCCACAACAGTTTTATTCTGCCATCAAGGCACAATAATCGCGGGACGTGGGGGTGTGGGCGCAGTTGATCCCCACGTTCCCCCACGCCGCGCCTCCTCGGCTCCGCCGCATGGTCTATAAGTAGGAGGAGGAGGGGGAGCGGCAGAGGGTCGCGCGCTCTCCCTCACTCTGCCCCTTCTCGCCCTCCTTCTTCTTCTCTTTGCCGCAGCAACTCTTTGTCGCGCCGTTCCGCCGTCGCTTCATCTTGCTCCCCGCCGCGTCGCTCCCATGGCGCTGTCGAGCTCATGGGATGGCTCCAATGTCCATGAGGACCACGTCGAGTTCCTCCGCCGGACGTGGCGTCTGCCCGGCGAGAACCTTGTGCGGGTTCGTCAAGCGCCTGCGAGGGAGATTTCGCCGGCACCGGAGGAGGGCGAGCGGGTGATCTTCCGCTCGCACTGCCTGCGCGGCTTCGGCCTCCCGGCGAGCAGATTCCTTCGAGCCTTCCTCGAGTTCTACCACCTCCAGCCGCATCACCTTACGCCCAACGCGGTGATGCTGCTGTCGGCCTTCGTCACCCTGTGCGAGGGCTTTCTTGGAGTTCTCCCCACGCTCGAGCTCTGGGGGGAGTTCTTCCAAAGCAATCTCGACACCGTCGTCACGGGCGTGCCCGCCCCCTGCGGAGCCTTCATTGCCATGAGGCGGGTGAGCGAGAACAATCCATTCCCGTCCATTCCGCTGATCTAGTCGGTGAAGCTTTGGCAGAAGTCTTATTTCTACATGAAGAACGTCGCCCAGCAAGGCGACTACGTCAACCTACCGGATTACATAGCCGGCCCGCCGGCTGGGAGGCAGCCTTCGTGAAGTTACCGGGCCAGGTCGCTGTCTCAGGCCGGGAATGCAGCCGTCTCCCGGCTTTGGGTGATGATCCAGTCGGAGGGCCTGACCGGAGCCGACTTGGTGGCCGCCTTCGTGGAGCGCCGGGTTCTTCCGCTCCAAGGCCGACCTCACATGATCTGCCAAATGAGCGGCCGCTTCGACCCGTGCCGGCTGAGCACCAGGGAGATGCCTCACGCAGAGGTGTCTTACATGGTGAATTATATCTCCAACTGCAAGCTCGTCGAGGATTGGCGATACGGCAAGGAGCCGTATTCCCGCGCCAATCCTCCGCCCACCGTAAGTTCTTTCTTCTTTTCTTCCTTTTTGTAGCCGGCCTCATGATAGCTGACTCTTGATCAGTTCGTTTGCCTTTTGCAGAACCCTCTTCTCCCGCCGACAGCCGGGGCTGCGGGGGTAGAGCGCCAGCTCCTCCCCGACCGCACAGTGGACGACGCCGACGATCCGGACCTGGGAGCAGCCGCCATGGAAGACGCCATCATGGGGGAAGGCGACGAGGCCGGAGGCGCGGGACTCGGGGCCAGCTTCGAGGACTGGCCGGATGACGACGAGGTCGAAGTTGCCCTGCACCGCCAGCCGGCGCCCGATCATCAAGGCGCGGGCTCCTCTGTCGTGTCGGCTGCCCGTGGCGGCGCGCAGAAGCACCGGGCCGCGTCGACCTTCTTCGGCAGCCGGCCGAAAAAATCCAAGGCCTCCACGGCAGTGACCAAGCGGGATGAGGCATCCGCGAAGGTGGCCCGCTTCCGCAAGGCGGTGAAGCAGCCGCAAGCGATCTCTGCGTAAGTCGTCGAATGTCTTGCGTATATATTTTTTGTCTTCTTCGTCCGAAACTCTTCTAAACCTTTCTTTTCTTGCCAGACAGGGCGTCGCTTTCTCTCGAGCGAGGTCCTGGCGGCTCCGTAGTTGGGCCGACTGGAGGGTCCTCAAGCTCCCGCCGCGTGGATCCCCACGCCAACCTTAAGAAGGCCATGAAGCGGAACGCGCCGGAGGCGCGGGAGGAGCGGGAGGCGGCGGAGCGAAGGACCGCCCAGGCGACGAAGGAGCAGGCCGACGCGGCGGCCAAGGCCCGGGCGAAGGTGGCAGCTGCGGAGACGGAGGCAGAGGCTTCGCACAACCGGCCTCCGCTGCTCATTGCTCCCCTCCGCGCCGTGGCCCCCGACGTTCCCGTGCCCCCGTCGGAGGAGGTCGACCAAAGCCCGCCGGTGATGGAGAGGCGGGAGGATCCCATGATCTTCATGGAGGGGGTGTCGCAGATGGCGCCGATTGGAGCGGGCCAAAGCGGCCAATTAGGTGCGGCGCCAGAGCAGCCGTCCAGGGGCGAGCCGGCGGCAGGGGCCGGCCTCGAGGTGCAGCCGGCATTGCGCCCGCGTGCAGGGGGTGGCACCTCCGCGCCGGAACCGCACTGATTAGCGGGCGCCAGCCAGACGGCGGAGGCCCTGGAGACGGCCAGCGTCAGCACGTCTGAGTGGACTCCCAGCGGGGGGACGGGCGAGCTGAACGCGGCGGCCCAGGAGGTCCGGAACCGGCTTCAAGCTCAGGCCGCCTCGCTGCAGCGATACACTCAAGAGTTTCTCTCGACGCGGGCCGTCATCCGGGTGAGTCTTCTGTCCTTGGTTATTTTGCTCTTTCGATTTCTTCCGTGGGGGCGCATCAGCGCACCCACTGGGTGTAGTCCCCGAGTTCCAAGCCGGCTGCTGCGCAGGCAGTTTGGAACTTACTAGGTCCTGACAACTTAACTTATCCTTGCCTCCTGTATAATCTTCCAGGAGTATCATAACCTTCGCGCAGCCGCCTTCAACTCCCAGGCTCAGGAGCTGGGCCGAGAACTAAGGACCTGACCAGCAGCTGGAGTGCGTGTTTGTCTCGTTCATCTCCTATGGGGGCGCGTCAGCGCACCCACTAGGTGTAGTCCCTGAGATTTGGGCCGACTGCTGAGCAGCCGGGTCGTATCTTCCTTGACGACTTCCCCTTATTAATTTTTACTTTGTCTTCATGCTTGCAGGAGCCAATGCCGACTTGAGGGGGCAGCTCAGTGAGGCGCAGGCCGCCCTTCGCGCCAAGGAAACTGAGTACGACGCCTTGGTCCTGGAGTGTGACCACCTGGCCAAGAAGCTGGCTGACCAGGAGGAGAGCCACAAGGCGGCCCTGAAGAAGGCACGGGATAACGAAGCCGCCCTGAAGGCCGAGTTCGAGACCGAAGCGGCGGGCTGGGCTGAGACCAGGCAAGCGCTGAATGAAGGCTTCGGCCGTATTGAGGATTTGATCGACGGTAAGCCGCCTTCCCCGCTCCTTGCATGCCCCTTGCCGCCTGATTTGTGTTCTGACTTGTGCTGCTTTTTATTCTCTGTGCAGACTACTTTACCGGCTACTCCGTCTTTGCTACCCAAACCATCGAGGCCCATCGCGAAGCGCGCCGTCAGGCGGGGGCCGACATCGCGCCGGACGCGAGTCGGACGCTTGAGGAGCAACTCTTGGCGGTCCAAGCGCGGCTGCAGCCGGCTCATCGTATGCTCCGCCGCCTCCAGCGCGCCGGGGCGCAGGTGTTGGCCGCCCTCTGGCCAAGCGAGACGATTCCCCGCACCCTGAGTCGGACTGCCAACTGGCTGGAAGTTGCGGTTGGCCGCTTCGAGGCTTGGAAAGCATCAGCGGCCTGGCTTGGAGCTGGGCGGGCGTTGGAGTTCGTCCGAGCTTGGTATCCGGGGCTGAACCTGGACCAGCTGCGCACCTGGCGGCTGGAGGCTGACGAAGAGCTGGAGGAGGTGCGGCCGGCTATCCCTCAGCGCGCTTCGACGATCGCCGAGTGTACTAACATCAGCGTCTTCGCTCCTGAAATTAATGATGACGGTGCTGCCCAGCCGGAGGAGTGGTTCGGGATGGACCCGGCAGCGGGTGAAGACTCGGCAGAGGAGATCGCCTCCAGCGATGAAGGCGAAGACGACGAAGGAGAGAGGGCGAAGGCGTTGAGCCGGCCGGTGAAGCGGCCAGCCAGCCTCAGCCTGATCGTGCCTCCAGCAATGAGGCGCGTGCTAGCGCGCCCTCTGCGGGAGGCGGTGATCATGCCGAGGTTCGCCAGCCGGCCACTCCTCCAGCCGGCACTGCCGTCTCCACCGACCTTCCCGACTCGCCAGTCGCTCCCTTGGCTTAGTCTGCCATCTTTCTTTTTCCCTGCTTGTTGCCTTTTGAACAATTTTATCAAACTTGCGCAGTTCCACCCACTGGGGGTGTATTCAAACTATGTCGAATGCTGACCTTTTGAAGGTCTTTTATGTAAATATTATTGCGTGCTTGGTTTCCATTCATGTATGCTTTTTATCCTTAGGCTGTTTCCTTTGCCGCCTTCCCCTTCTGGGAAGGCAAGTACTCGAGCTTTCTTAGATTGGAGCGAGGTGAATGGAAGCCAGCCGGCTGGCTACTCTGGTAGCCGGTCGGTGGTGGGAGAAAAACCGGCTTTTGTTATATTAGTCCGTTAGTCCCTAGCCGTTTTTCGTGTGGGCACCCGTTCCTGCCCTTAACTCTTGCCAGCCGGACAGCCGGTTCTTCGAACTGCGACTTTTGGCAAGAGAAAGCTTGGGAGCCGACACACTACTTGTCTGACTTCGGGTAGGACTTCTAATATAACTCCAGGCGGCCAGTCCCCGGGCCGACAAGTTGAACCCGGTGCCGGACGGAAAAAAGTGAATGCAATGACAAGGCCATAAGCATGATACTTTTCATTTCATAGACAAAAGATGGCAGTCCCTGAGCTCTCCTCGGGGGGCCTATTGTCTCGAACTTAGTACAAAAGTTAGCGTGATACATACTGCATTTCAACTGTAAAACCTTCGGAGGAGGTTGGCGTTCCATGGTCGTTCCTACTCCTTGCCGGAGTCGTCTCTCTTTCGTGCCTTCGGCTTCTGCGCGTCGATCAGGTAGTAGGAGTCGTTGCCTAAGGCTCTGCTGATGACGAAGGGGCCCTCCCAAGGGGCCGAAGCTTGTGCTGGCTGGCTGTTCGCTGGATCAGCCGGAGCACAAGATCGCCCTCTTGGAAGGATCTTGGCTTGACCTTCCGGCTGTGGTAGCGGCGCAGGCCCTGCTGATAGATGGCGGACCGGCTGAGGGCTAACAGCCGGCCTTCTTCCAGCAGGTCGACGCCATCTTCTCGTGCTTCCTTGTCCTTGGCTTCCGTGTACATGGTTACCCGAGGCGAGTCGAACTCGGTGTCAGTTGGGATGACCACCTCGGCACCATATACGAGGAAGAAAGGAGTGAAGCCGGTTGACTTGTTTGGTGTAGTGCGCAGACTCCAGAGGACAGCCGACAGCTCATCGAGCCAACAGCCGGCTGAACGCTCCAGTTTTACGATCAGTCGGGGCTTGATGCCGGAAAGTATGAGGCCGTTGGCTCGCTCGACCTGGCCGTTTGATTGCGGGTGGGCGACAGACGCTAGGTCCAACCGAATGCCTTGCGTCGCGCAGAAACGTGCCAAGGCTCCCTTGGCGAAATTCGTGCCATTGTCGGTGATGATGCTGTGTGGTACGCCGTACCGAGTTGTTATATCTGTGATAAATGTCACGGCAGTCGGTCCATTCAGCTTCTTGATCGGCTTTGCCTCAATCCATTTGGTGAATTTATCCACGGCGACAAGCAGATGTGTCATGCCGCCGTGCGCCGTCTTGATGGGCCCACCATGTCCAGTCCCCAAACGGCGAAGGGCCAAGTGAGGGGAATGGTCTTGAGTGCTGAAGCTGGCATGTGTTGCTTGGAGCTGAAGAGTTGGCACCCTTTGCAATGTTTAACTAACTTCTTGGCGTCATCCAAAGCAGTCGGCCAAAAGAAACCATGGCGGAAGGCTTTGGCGACGAGTGATCTTGAGGCCGCATGGTGGCCGCATTCTCCTTGGTGGATGTCCCTGAGGATTGCAATGCCCTCCTCTTGCTCAACGCATCGCTGGAGGACTCCAGTGACACTGCGCTTGACGAGTTCTCTGTTGACGATTGTGTATGCTCCGGCTCGGCGTTGGACTTGTCTTGCCTCTACTTCGTCAGCCGGCAGATCTTGGTTTATTAGGAAGTTGAGGATGGATTGAGCCCATGACGGAGCTGCGACTTCTTCTATTGCCAGAACGGCTACTGCGACCAGGGCGGGCGGGCTGGGCGGTGAAATGCTGGAGTCGGCCGCCGCCTGTTGTGTTGGTGTAGTCTCCGGGCCGACTACCGCAGTCCCCGAGCCGGGTGAGGCAGTCCCCGGGTCAGGCGTAACTATGGAAGTCCCCGATCCGCCTGCTGATACCCCCTGGCCGACTATCGAAGTCCCCAGGTCACCTGCTTGGTTCTTCGAGCCGGCTGCGTCGGGGTTAGGCGGCACGAAGATGGAATCGGACTCTGGAGACGGCTTGATAGACGGCTTGAGGAGGCGTTGTAGAGAGACACTGGTTGGTATTGCTTGCCGAGTGGAGCCTATTCGAGCCAGGGCATCAGCTGGCTCGTTGTCGGCTTGTGGTACATGGAGAAACTCGCATCCTTCAAAATACCCACTGATCTGCTGAACGAGGAAGCGGTAGCTTGCCATATTTGCGCCCTTGGCATCCCAGTCGCCGAATGATTGCTGGACCACCAAGTCCGAGTCGCCATAACATAGGATCCGGCGAATGCCGAGTTCTTTGGCAAGCCGGAGCCCGTGTATGAGCGCCTCGTACTCGGCCACGTTGTTGGAGGCGTCAAAGTGAATTTGCAGCGTGTATCTAAGCTTGTCGCCTTTGGGAGAGATGAGGATGACGCCGGCTCCCAAGCCGGTGCGCATCTTGGACCCATCGAAGTGTATGCGCGAATCAGTGGAGTCGGGAGCCGGCGGTAGGTACTGGGTCTCGGCCCAGTCAACGAGGAAGTCAGCCAATGCTTGGGACTTGATGGCGGTGCAAGGCTGGTAGAAGATCGTATAGGGGGCCAGCTTGATGGCCCATTTCGCCACCCGGCCGGATGCATCCCGGCTGCTATGATCTCGGCCAGCGGGGCGGTGCATACAACCGTGATGGGATGCTCTTGGAAGTAGGGCTTCAGCTTCTTGGCGGCGAAGTACACGCCGTAGCACATCTTCTGGTAGTGCGGGTAGTTCTACTTCGAGGTAGACAGCACCTCGCTCAAATAGTACATCGGCCTCTGGACCGGCTGGGCTCGGCCTTCTTCTGGGCGTTGGACTACGATGACGGTGCTGACCACCCGGCTGGTTGCGGCAATGTAGAGGAGCATGGGCTCTTTCTCAGTCGGCACCGCCAGGACAGGCGGCGTGGCCAGCATCTTCTTCAGCTCGTGAAAAGCTTGATCGGCTTGGTCATTCCACTCGAAGTGGTTGGTCTTCTTCATGAGGCGGTAGAGAGGAAGAGCTTTCTCTCCGAGCCGGCTGATGAAGCGGTTTAGGGAGGCCAAGCATCCGGTAAACTTCTAGGCGTCTCAAAGTTTGGTGGGAATCGCCATTCTCTCAATGGCCTTGATCTTTACTGGGTTGCATTCGATGCCGTGTTCGGAGACCAGGAAGCCTAGGAGCTGGCCGGCTGGCACTCCGAACACGCATTTCTCGGGGTTAAGCTTGATTTGGAACCGGCGTAGGTTCTCAAATGTTTCCTTGAGGTCTTCCAGCAAGGTGTCGCGCTTTTCCGTCTTCACTACAATGTCGTCTACGTAGACATGGGCATTTCTGCCGAGTTGCTTGAGGAGGCACTTCTGCATGCAACGCTGAAAAGTGGCACCGGCATTTCTCAAGCCGAATGTCATAGTTAGGTAGCAGAAGGCTCCGAATGGCGTGATGAAGGCGGTCTTCAGGCGGTCTGCCGGATTTAACTTTATCTGGTGATACCCTGAGTAAGCATCCAAGAAACTCAACAGCTCGCATCCGGTCGTGGAGTCTATCACTTGGTCAATCCTTGGCAGGGCAAAGGGATCTTTGGGGCAGGCCTTGTTGAGGCTCGTGTAGTCTATACACATGCGCCACTTGTTGTTTTTCTTTAGCACGAGGACCGGGTTGGCGAGCCACTCTGGAAAGAAAACTTCCATAATGAAGCCGGCTGCCAGAAGCCGGGCTATCTCTTCTCCCACAATCCTGCGTTTCTCCTCCGACAGTCGGCGGAGGGGTTGTTTGACTGGCTTTGCGTCTTCTCGGACGTGTAGTTTGTGCTCGGCGAATTCCTTCGGGACGCCTGGCATGTCCTTGGGGGACCATGCAAAGATGTCCCGATTCTCACGGAGGCAATCGGCGAGCTCGCCTTCCTATTTGCTGTTTAGGTTTGCCCCGATGACGGCAAACCTCTCTGGGCGCTCGGGGTCAAGAGGTATCTTCTTCGTCTCCTTGGCCGGCTGGAAAGATCCTTGAGCATCATGCTCCTTGGGATCGGGGGACAAGGCCGACTGCTTGCCGGCCATGGCCACGACTCGGTCCAACATCTTCTTTTCTTTGGCAATCACAAGGGACTCGGCCAGCCGACTGCTGGCTGCTGCGCACTCAGGACTTCTTGTAATCGCCGGCTATGGTGATGACGCCTTTGGTGCTTGGTATCTTCATCTTGAGGTATGCATAGTGGGGAACTGCCATGAACTTGGCCAAGGCAGGTCGGCCAAGCAATACATGGTAAGGGCTCTCCAGGTCCACCACTTCAAACCAGATCGCTTCCCAGCGGAAATGCTCCTTGTCCCCAAAAAGTACATCAATCTTGATCTTGCCAATGGGGGCGCAGGACGGGCCGGGTACGATGCCATGGAACACAGTCCGAGTAGGCATGAGTTGCTTCGTCTTGACATTCAGCTTCTCCATGGTGTCACGGTACAGGATGTTGATGCTGCTCCCGCCGTCTATCAGCACGCGGGAGAATCGGGCAGCGCGTCTATCCGTTGCAAGGTTGGCATCCAAAACCAACGCATAAGAGCCGGGAGACGGCATCACCTCTGGGTGGTCGGTCCGGCTCCAGCTGATAGGTTTTTCTGACCAGTGCATGTGCTCGGCGGGGTTGGCAGCAACCATGCTGACTTCTTGGTGCTCTCGGTGTTTGCTGCTCCGGTCTTCGGGCTGACTTGTAAAGATGATATAGGCGGCATGCTCGTCGGGGAACTCATCGCGCACGGCTCCGACTGCGGGCCGAGCAGCCGGCGGCTGCGGAGCCGGAGGCGGTGGACCGGCAGGCGGAGGCGGCACGAGCCCTTCGCCTTTAGAGATTTGGGTGAGCCAGTGGCACTTCTGGGTCGTGTGGTTGGACGGCTTCGCGCCGCTGTGAAATTTGCATGGGGCATCGAGAGTCTGCTCGTAGGAGAAGGCCGGCTGCCAAGCCGGCTTGCCGCCCCTCTGCTTCTTGGGTGCGGGCCGCGCTTCGGGCTGCTCGTCTTCGACTGTGGCCACCTGCCGACTGGTGGAGGGCGGCACCGGGCCCTTGCGCTTGTGGTCGTTCTGGTGTGGGCGTCGGCCGGAGTCCCCAGCCGGCGTCTTGGGCGCCGGGTTGAGTACCTTTCCGGACGCGTCTACCCGGAGTTCGGTCTTCATCGAGGAGTCGGCGGTGGCGTACTTGTCCGCTATGATCAGAAGCTCGTCGAGGGTAGTCGGCTAGTCGCAGAGGAGCTTGTGCTTGAGGAGGGTGCCTTCTCGGCACCCGACAGTGAAGTATTCTATGGCTTGCACCTCGTGCACCCCTTCGCAAGAGTTGCGGAGCTCGGCCCAACGCGTGAGGTAGTCGCGAGTGGACTCGGCAGGGCCTTGTACGCACAAGGAGAGCTGTCTGGGCTTGGGAGCCCGCTTGTAGGTGCTGGTGAAGTTGCGGACGAAGGCTTCTGTGAAGTCTAGCCAGCTGTTGATGCTGTATGGCTTGAGGCTGTTGAGCCAGGTCCGCACCGTGCCCTGCAGCATGAGGGGCACGTTGAAAGTGCAACTATCCCTAGGTGGTTTTGGTAATTCATAACAACATATAGCTCATTGAGCTAATGCTATTCCAAGATGATTATTTCAGGAAAGCTCAATGATTGGCATGGCATGGATGTGAAAGTGGAACCCTCAAAATGCTAAGGAAAAAGGATTGGCTCAAGCTCAAAAGCTCAAGACTCTTCATTTTATATTTTAGTGATCCAAGATCACATTGAGTCTTTAGGAAAAGCCAATACTATCAAGGAGGGATGAGGTGTTGCTTAATGAGCCTCTTGCTTCATGTGCTTAGTGATATGCTCCAAAACCCTCAACTACTTTCCCATATCCACATTTGACCTAAACCCTAAGCCAAACTCGGTCCTACCGATTCTTCCTATCCGGCGCCACCGAGTTTCACTTGTCATTAGCCACTGCCAAACCCTAGCAATTCGGTCCTACCGATAGGGATCTCAGTCTCACCGAGATGGGGTTGCAAACTCTCTGTTTCCCTTTCGTAACTTTTTGGTCTCACCGAAAGAGCAAATCGGTCCCACCGAGATTGCAATGTAAATTCAGTGTTTCCCCTTTGTAACTTTCGGTCTCACCGAAAGAGCAAATCGGTCCCACCGAGTTTGCTTGACCAACTCTCTGGTTAGCTAATTACCAAATTCGGTCTCACCGAGTTTGTGTAATCGGTCGCACCGAGATTACGTTATGCCCAAACCCTAACCATATCGGTCCTACCGAGTTGCACGTCAGTCCCACCGAAAATCTCTAACGGTCACTTGGTTTACATTTTCGGTCCGACCGAGTTTGTGATTCGGTTCCACCGAGATTGGAAAACTGTGTGTAACAGTTGGATTTTGTGTGGAGGCTATATATACCCCTCCACATCTTCTTCATTCATAGAGAGAGCCATCAGAACACACACACCATTCCAACTCATATGTTCTGAGAGAGAACCACCTACTCATGTGTTGAGACCAAGATATTCCATTCCTACCATATGAATCTTGATCTCTAGCCTTCCCAAGTTGCTTTCCACTCAAATCTTCTTTCCACCAAATACGAATCCTATGAGAGAGAGTTGAGTGTTGGGGAGACTATCATTTGAAGCACAAGAGCAAGGAGTTCATTACCTACACACCATTTGTTACTTCTTGGAGAGTGGTGTCTCCTAGATTGGCTAGGTGTCACTTGGGAGCCTCCAACAAGATTGTGGAGTTGAACCAAGGAGTTTGTAAGGGCAAAGAGATTGCCTACTTCGTGAAGATCTACCGCTAGTGAGGCAAGTCCTGTGTGGGCGATGGCCATGGTGGGATAGACAAGGTTGCTTCTTCGTGGACCCTTTGTGGGTGGTTGCTTCTTCGTGGACCCTTCGTGGATGGAGCCCTGTGTGGACTTGCGCAACCGTTACCCTTGGGTGGAGCCCTCTGTGGACTCGCGCAACCGTTACCCTTCGTGGGTTGAAGTCTCCATCAACGTGGATGTAGGATAGCACCACCTATCCGAACCACGGGAAAAACATTCGTGTCTCCAATTGCGTTTTAATTCTCCAAACCCTTCCCTTTACATTCCTGCAAGTTGCATGCTTTACTTTCCGCTGCCTATATACTCTTTGCATGCTTGCTTGAATTATGTGATGATTGCTTGACTTGTCCTAAATTAGCTAAAATCTGCCAAGAACTAAAATTGGGAAAAGGTTAAGTTTTATTTTGGTCAAGTAGTCTAATCACCCCCCTCTAGACATACTTTAGATCCTACACACGTACTTCACGGCAACGCGCCTATTGCCGTTGGCTATGCTAACCGCCGTGGAGTAGTCGATCAACCAATCTTCCGGCTTCACGGAGCCGTTGTACTTGGGCGTGTCTCTTGGGAGCGAGAACCCTTTGGGGAAAGGCTCGTCGCGGATGCGGGGGCCGAAGCAAGGCGGGCCGACATCGTCTTCTTCTTCTAGCGCCAGGGATCGCGCCAGGCGGTCGATCCGATGGCGGGCGTCGTTCTCGCCGACTCCTTCGCGGCGACCTAGCCGGCCGCTGAGAGTCGGATGCGCAACAGGCAGCGGGGTGGGATATCTCTCTCCACGGGGCCGGGGGCGGAGGCAGGTTGCCCCGCCACTCCTCGGCCCGGGGGTGGCCTTCTGCGTCTCGCTCGATGGAGATTCGGGTTCGGCTTCGGCTAGCAGCCGCTTCTTTCATGCGCCGCGCGCGGGTTTTACCCGTAGTCGGCGTCCGGGACGTCGCGCCGTGATCTCGGCGCGGGGGAGGGCTTTTCGCGCGGGCGTCGGCTTCGTGCCGCTGCGCGGCTGCATCGGTCAGCTGCTGGATGCGTCGGGTCATGTGAGGGAGCTCTTCGGCCCCCAGTCCATCTAGCTCGTCTATGGCCGCCTGGGCGGCGCGCAGGTTCTCGAGTGGAGTAGCGTAGACTTGGCGGTCGACTCCTAGCATATCGGCGACGACAGCGCCGCGCTGTCTGACAACGCCGGCCCGGCTAGGCCCGCCTGGGGGTGGCGTGCCAAAGGCAGCGCGGTCGGCCTCGCGTCGGTGGGCCTCAGCAAGGTGTCTCATGGAAACCAACTTCCGGCCCTCCACGAGGAGGGCGAGGCGGCGAGCTTCCAGTGCTTCAGCATCGACATCGGCCGGGAGGGGGATGGACAAGTCGTGGACCGCCGCGTGCGAGGCGTCGTGGGCGCTCTCGTCAGAAGCGCCGTCGTGGCCGATGACCATCACCTCGGTGGTGACAGCGTCGCAGCCATCGGCCCGGGGAAGCAGGTCATTGTAGATCGCGACGTTGGTGGGGAACGTGTCGAGCGAGGCCGTGTCGAAGTTGACAGGCATCGGATCGGTGGAGCCAACCGACTCCAAGTCCACGGCAGGCTCGCCGGAGACGTGGAGCTGGCCGAGGAGGTTGACGAGGTGGTCGGTGCCCGCGTCGGGGGCGAGCTCGTCAGAGATGAGAGTCTTGTCAAGGAGATTGACGAGGCTGCTCGCCGCACAGATGTTGGTGACGCCTTGTAGTATGTCGTGGCAAGCGCCATCGGGCGTGCCGGGCTGGCTACGCTCGCGGGGGAGGAAGAGGGTTCCCGTCCAGAACAGGTCTCCGGACGACGGTGCACCTAGCCCCACGGTGGGCGCCAAATGTCGGGTGGTAGGTGCGACATATGCCAACGAGTGGCTTATCATTGTGCGAGCCAGTAAGACGTCGCCGGTGCCTGGAAACGGGATGAGGCGAAGACATGCACGCTGGCGAATCTTACCCAGCTTCGAGGCTCTCCGTGGAGATAACACCCCTACTACTGCTCTGCGGGGTCTCCGCATGGTCACTAGATGAACAAGTAGCTACACGGTGCTCCTTGAGCTGTTGGCGAGAGGAGGAAGAAGGGCACGGCTTGCTCTCTTCTCCTCCCTATGTGGTGTCTGAGACTAGCAGGGATTGATCTCTCTTTGCATGGATGCCCCGGGGGATTTATATAGGCCTACCCCCCGGGGGTACAATGGTAATCCGGCTGGGCGCGGGGCCTAGCCGTCTGTGTCTACGCTCTCCGGCTTCTGCGCCGGCTGCTGGGGCCCGCCGGCTAGTGGGTCCCGCTGGCTGCTGGCTCCTTGGTCGACAGGCAGGCCCCACTATTAGGGCCTTGTCGGCGGCTGGTTACTGTTGCTCAATCTTGGTGGTGAGTGCTTCGCCGAAGTGGGCGTGGCTACAGTGCCGCTGCCCGGTGGGCGATCACTGTAGCCCCATCGCGTCTTGTCTCCTTAATGGGGCGTCTTCTTCGAGGGAGGTGGCAAGCCGGCTGTGGGGAGCCGGCTCTATCTTGGGCCGACTGGGGGAGGTCTGGCCGCCTTCGGGTGTCTCTCTGCCCGAAGGGGCCCACCGCCCGTGGGCCGTACTGGTAGCCCGTCGTGGATGACATCAGGGTCAACATGGCAACAGTGCTGCGCCGGACGGGTCATGGCCACCCGTATAGCGCACTGTGCCAGGCGTGCTCCGGGATTCGGGGGTGGCAGGCTTCACTGTAGCCACGCCCCGTCACATCGCTGTTATGTGGATGCAGACTTCGAGGGTATGATCTTGACCGCTTTATGGGAGCCGGCTTCTTGGAGTCGGCCTTCTCGCGGCCGGCTTCTCAGAGCCGGCCCTCCCGCGGCTTCTCTTCATGAGGGCTGAAGTCGGGCCGCCTTTCGATAGCCGGCCTGGAGACAGCCGGCAAGGGGAAGGCGGCCCTGCGTCTTGGATTCTTGAGGGCCGAATCGGCTCGTAATTTTTTCAGAAGCGCCAGGGGAGCCGGCTAGGCTACCCATGGTTATTTACTCCGACAATGTGCTCAAACATGGCGCATTCGTAACTGTAGGTATCGTTCTCGCGGTCAACCATGATCTCATAGCTAACCTTACACCAGTGAGCACGGCGACTCGAGTCCACGTGCTCCACGACAACACGTCTATCTAATTGCGGCCCTTGAACGAGGTAACTACCAGACTCGAACAACTCAGCGGAGAACAACTTGAACAAGGAGCGCGTGTAAACCTTGGACGTGTGACGCTCGATAGGAAAGTTTGTATGGAGGACCTTACCATCCTGTAAGAAACCATGGGAACCACAAGTCATTAAGAAGATTCCAAACAATGAACCACTAGGGGTGTTGGAACACGTCACCAGCCCCATCACGTACCGGAGGATAACTCTCCACGTCCTGGTCTCTAGGATCACTAACTGCATGCGCACGTTTGTCCCGCACGTATAGTTGATCATGGGCCTCGTGCCATTGTAATCTCTCTCCCTCCCTCTTGTACTCTCTCTCGTGCATGTATATAAGCACGCCCCTACAATGAATACAATCAGAGTGAGAGTTACCTAAACTAGCTTGGTATCAAAGCATCTTCCGATCCTCTCCCTGGTTCCGCAATGAACCACCTCCTCCGCCGCACCCGCTCGGCGGATCTCGACCCACCCAAGTCCAACCCCTTCCTCCCGAACACTGCTCGCGTCGTGCCTCCCGCACCGGCCGCCGCCTCACCGACCTCCGCCCCACCCGCGCCCGATGTTCCTGTGATGGCCGCGGCTCCTTCCTCATCGTCCTCGGCCCCGCGCGCTGTCCTCCCCAACCCTACGCCTGTCGCAGGGATCCTCCGCACCGCGGGCAGCACTCCTGTTCGACGCCTTGTGCTCGATGGCATGGGCGGCGCCATCGTCCCTCGCCTCGCGCCCGGCACCTCCGATGCCGGCCCCTCCTTCGCGCCTGGCCTGCCTCCCTCCATCGCGCACTATTTCTCCTCCAAGCTGCAGCTTGAGTCTGGTAACTACTCTCGGTGGCGTCAGCTTTTCTATGTTATTGCCTACAAACATGAAGTGCAGCACCACCTCGACATCGCCACCGAGCCACTCGCGCAGAGTGTCATGTGGCGCAATGACGACCTCACCGTCGTGCTGTGGCTGCATGGTGTGGTCGACGAGGACCTCATGGACGTCGTCGCGTCCCCCGACAGCTCCGCCCACGACATCTGGTCTCAGCTCTACGTCCTCTTCATGGACAACCTGCCCGGGCGTGCGGTCGTCCTCGGCGCCGAGTTTCGCAATCTTGTCCAGGGTGATCTCACGATCGCTGAGTACAGCCGGCGTCTCAAAACGCTGGCCGACGCGCTCGGCGACGTGGGCGAGCGCATCTCTGATCAAACCCTAACCCTGCAGCTCATCCGCGGCCTCAACCGCAAGTTTCACGTCATGGCGATGTTGCTCCCGATGCAGTCGCCGTTCCCCAACTTCGTCCAGGCCCTCTCTCGTCTCCTCATGGAGGAGATCTCCCTCAACGAGCGGGCCCGTCGGGATGGGCGTCCGGAGGCCACCGCCACCGCCCTCACCATCAACACGGGCGCCGGCGGTGGCTCCACTCCCACTGATCGCCCCTCCTCCGACAGGGGCAAGGCTCCCGCGACCACCAACACAGGCGACAGGGCCGGGCGCGGGCGTGGGCGCGGCCGTGGCCGCGGCTCCAACACAGGCGGCTCCTCCTCCGGCCGCGGTGGACCACCACCGACGGCCCCGGCGATCCAGGCGGGATACTTCGCCTCCTACGGCGCCATGATCCCCGCCCCGACGCTCCAGCATCCGCGGGCGCCCTGGGCCGCGCCGAACGCAGCTGGTGTCCTCGGGCCGCGACCGCCGCCAGCCCATCAGGCGTACCCCGTCTCCACCCCTTCACCACCAAGCAGCGGCCCCACCTGGGAGCAGTACAACCAGCTCTATGCCGCCCTCCAAAACCTGTCGACGCAGCAGCACAACGCCGGCGGCGGCCAGGACTGGTTCCTGGACACCGGCGCCTCTTCTCACGTGGCTGGTAAGATAGACATTCTCACTAAGTTTTGTTCTCCGTCATGGCATCAATCTCAGGGCATAGTTGTTGGTGATGGTTCCCGTCTCCCTGTTACGGCCGTCGGTTCCACCTCTCTCTCTTCCTTCTCCCTCAATGATGTTCTTATCTCTCCCACCATCATCAAAACTTAATATCCGTCCGTCGTTTTACTATCGATAATTCTTGTAGTATTGAATTTGACCCTTTTGGTTTCACCATGAAGGACCTAGCCACTCGACGGATCATCATGAGGTCCAGTAGCCACGGCGACTTGTACCCATTCTTCCACGACTCAAAGATCCAAGCAGCACTCTCGGTGGTTGGCGACGTATGGCATCAGCGCTTGGGACACCCCAGCTCCAAGACTACTTCCATTTTAGCTTGAGATTTCCTTCCATCATGTAATAATGGCACGGCCAAAACTCATGTTTGTTCCTCGTGCCAGTTAGGCAAGCAGCCCCGGCTGCCTTTTTCCTCTTCGCACTCCAAAACTACTGCGCCATTTCAATTAATACACTGTGATTTGTGGACTTCTCCTATTAGTAGTTTTTCGGGTTTCCAATACTATCTTGCCATACTTGACGATTACACCCATTACTCATGGACCTTCCCCCTACGCAACAAATCCGACACTGCGGACGTCTTACACCGCTTTCACACGTACGTTTCCATGCAGTTTCATGTCCACATCCAATGCGTGCAATGTGACAACGGCGGTGAATTCCTTTCCACCTCTCTCCGAGACCTCTTTTCTAGATACGGCGCCTCCTTTCGCCTGTCCTGCCCACATACGTCTGCGCAAAATGGAAAGGCCGAGCGCCTAATTCGCACCACGAATGACATCCTTCGCGTTCTTATTCTTCATGCCAATCTTCCACCACCATTCTGGGTCGAAGCCCTCCATATAGCCACCCACCTCCTTAACCGGCGTCCTTCCACGGCCATTAACTCTGACACTCCATACTTTCGTCTCCTCGGACACCCACCATCCTATGACCATCTACGAGTCTTTGGGTGTCTATGTTTTCCCAATACCTTAGCCACCAGCCCTCACAAACTCGCCCCCAGTCATCCCGATGTGTCTTCCTCGGGTACCCCCTCGAGCACAAAGGCTACCGCTGCCTTGACCTCATTTCTCGCAAGGTCATTATTTCTCGGCAGGTCACATTTGACGAGACGCAATTTCCTTACTTCCCAGCACCTGCCACACCCCGACCCTCACCCCTGCCCGCCACAGCGCATCCTGGCATCGAAATCCTCCCCGAACCCCGAGCCTTACCTACCTCGTACCCATACCACCCGCGATCCTCCGCGGGATCCGCGCAGATCGGCTCCACTCAGCCGCCCTCCCCCACCTCGGGGCTATCGCCACCATGCACTCCACCCGCGCCACCCCCGCCATGCACTCCCATGCACGTAACCCCCGCGCCTCCCACGCCAACAGCCAACCCCGC